>NW_020174442.1:7790564-7992863 GCF_003031525.2 Neophocaena asiaeorientalis asiaeorientalis | reverse complement strand
AAATAGCGCATCCTAATTTACAAGGATTTCTTCTATGACTTCAATTTTGGAGCTTTGTAACATTTATTTTCTGGTTTCCTAACTGTAATTTAGAAGTGTAATTTTTTTTGCATACTCTAGGATAAATTCACTTTGAGACTTTTTATCCATGTTGCAGAAGGAAGATGTAAGATGAACTTATCTTTGTAAGTGAACTGCTTTTAACTATGACTTCTTGAGAGTCCATTGTCTCTGCCCCGCTCAAATCCCTATAGTCAGTGCACCCATCCCCCAGGTGCTGTGGGTACTTGCTGCTAATTTCTCATTGTACTTCCTCCCTCCATAAGCCACAGTCAAGGACTGACTGACTTGGGGATGCAAATATCAGTCCCCTTGCCTCAAGGTGGAACCAACTGTGACTTCATTAATGCTCCAAACCTGTTCATGGGATTTAGGCTGCAGGTAGAGTCCAGCTAAGAATAGACCTTTATTTAACTCCTTCATTCAACTCATTCCGCAACCCTCAGTCTTTTTCTACTGAGAGTACTCCCTCAATAAATCCATTTACTCAAATCACTGTCTCAGGCTCTGCTTCTCAGGATCCTAATTTAAAACATGCATCATTAAAATTGATGAACAAATGATGTGTGTAAGCAGTGGAAAAGGTAGCCAGATTTGATTTTGAATTCCACTCTTTCAACTTGGTGTGTGTATAACCTTTAGTTGATACTTTAATCTTTTTTAGTCTCAGTTTATTTCTCTTAAAGGAGGTAAAACCTTTTCTAATGGGATGTTGCAAAGACAGAAAGAGATAATATATATGTATACATATATACACAAACACACATGGAGCACCCAGCACTGATTTTAGCAATATAAGAGCTGACTATGGGAGCATCTCTTATTTAGGATTTGTTTCTAAAAAGAGACTAAGCAATGTGGAGTGTTAAGAGTTAAGGCACTGGAAAAATAGATATTTTGGTATCATGTAAAGCCAATGGATATGAAGCATACAGCCTTGAAAATGAGATTGAGAAACAGTGGGTCAAGCAGCAACTGGGGATGTTTGAAGAAAAGACCAAAGAAGGGGCTTTTGCTGTCTACTGAGATCTACTTGTACAGGGAGGCATCTTACAGGACCCTGGGCTCTCTTCAAAGATTCAGGGACATTAGCAAAACTAAGTCCCCTGATGGTATGAGGTAGAAAAAGTAATTGCCTTGAGGCAAACTCAATCAGCATTGAGGGAGGAAAGAATGACCTAACCTACTATGAGGTTAGTATGAAATGAAAGAATGTGAAGAATTATACAAACAGCAAATAGAGGTGCAGGCATTTTAGAAGATATCAAAGGCAGCATTGGTAGTGAAATACTGTTGAAAATGAAAGAAAGGAAAAACTCTTAGGGACTTCCCTGGTGGGGCAGTTGTTAAGAATCTGCCTGCCAATGCAGGGGACACGGGTTCAATCTCTGGTCGGGGAAGATCCCACGTGCCATGGAGCAACTAAGCCCGTGTGGCCACAACTACTGAGCCTGCGCTCTAGAGCCCACATGCCACAACTACTGAAGCCCGCACACCTAGAGCCAGTGCTCCACAACAAAGAAAAGCCACTGCAGTGAGAAGCCCGCATACCACAACAAAGAGTAGCCCCCTCTCGCCGCAACTAGAGAAAGCCTGCGCGCAGCAACAAAAACCCAATTCAGCCCCAAAATAAATTAATTAATAAAATTCTAACACAAACCATTTGATTAAAAAAAAAAAAAAAGAAAGAAAACCTCTTAGTAACCAGTGCTTGGCCATGCCAGTCTCCTAGGGCAAGGGGCATGCTGAAGTAAGTCAGTAGTTTCTCTAAAGAACCACAGAAGAATGCATGGCTAATTGGAAATGTCAACAGTTTTTTAAATTATTTAATTTCATTTTGTTTTATATGAGAAGTTCTAAAAGCCACAGTAACTTCCCCTTGTGGCCATGATTTTAATTTTTAAAATTTTTCTCTGATAACCCTAATAGATAACATTAATGAAAGTTGAGAGCAAACTCTCTGCCTCTTCACTCCTCCGCCTTTTGTGGATTACCTGTCTGTGTTGTGAGAAGCTAGCAAGCACAGTTGCAAAATATAATAAATTTTATTATGTAGCCTGTGTACTGTGCTAAGAGATTTGTGTTTATTATTTTAGCAAATGCTTACAAAAAACATATATATTAGTTTAGATTTTTCTCTAGTATTACAGATGAAGAAACTTTGACTCAGAAAGTTTTGTGTAATTTTCCCAATAAGATAAAATTAACAGCTGACCATGTTTCACATCTTAATTAATGTAACTCCAAATTCTGGCCAATGGCACACCAAATAGGTGGTTTGAAGGTCTTTTCAACAACTCCATAGTATCTCCCTGTGCAAAGTCAGGTGAATTGAGGTTTTCTTAATCATTCTACCTAAAATATAAATAAAAGCAATCTCATAAATTTTGCTATTTTTATGGATCTCTACCATACACTCTAATTAAAATATTAGCCTTCCTTCTAATTGCATGGGTTATCACCTGTAAGCTCTACCCATTCAAAAATATGAAAGCTGCCATTCAACTATGTTTTTAGACAAACATAATTGGGGTAAACAAAGAGAATTCTACCCCTATAAATTTAAAAATTTATAATTATTGTCCTTCACTGACTCACTTTAATTATTTAGGAATGATATTTCTTAAGAAGTAAGTCTATTCTGGATTTGACATAGTCACAGTGTCTTCTGGGCTGATCTCTGGATTTTCCTATTTTATATAAGAATGTCAATTTCAGTGTTCCTAAGTGTCATGTATTTAAATTCTCAGTCTTTAAAAAAGGACTAGTGAATTTCCAAACTAGGTCAATTTTGGAACCAGTTTGAAATAATTGGTAAAAAACTTAAAGTTACAAACCAACTCAGAAAATTCTTACATTCTCTTCCACCCTAGGGGGTGGTGGTGCAGCTTATGAGTATTTGAAGATCTGGGGTCTGCGGTATCAGCTGCGTTAAGGGGCCAGCAGGTATAAATGAGTGAACTGGGCTACGTGTAGAAACAAAAAAATCGTAGAGTCCTAAGCCTGTCTAAGGGAGACAGAAATTGTTACTCAACATCATCTGATTATTGCTCTGAAAAATCAGGAATAGCACTGCCAGATTTAGTTTATCAAGAGAAACCAGAAATTCAGATATTTTTACCTAATTTTTGATTTGTAAACATTTCTAACTAATTTTTAAGAGTTTAAAATACAGTGTGAACCAAACAAAACACTTCTTTCTGCCAAATTTGCCCTAAATGCTACGAGTTTTCAACTTATTTTATTAAACGAGTATATTCAGTAGTGGGCTCTAGGATGGTGCTGATTATCTGTTGCTCTTGGCTCTCACCTCAATCTGATGTGTAACTATGATATATGTAGGACAGGACCATGGAAATTTTTCCTACCAAAGGTCACTAATTCATCATCTCTCCTATTAAGAAAAAACAAGAAACCTAATTAACTACCTGATAGGTTTTTAAAGACTGAGTATTATAATATGGACCACAAAATCATTTAATTTATGGGATAAAATGCATTTTAGTTCCCTGTAATCACCTATGAAAGATAGGGAAGAGGACAGTCGGAAAGTCATCAGGATAAAAGAGGTAGAGGGAAAAAGGAAGGGGTTGAGGAGAAAATAGTGAGAGTAGGAAAGAATGAAAGGGTTAGCTGATCATAGAGTGAGGGTAGAATGTCCTAAGAGTATTAGAAGAAAACTTTTTTTGCTCCATGGTGCATCAGAGAAGATTTCTGTAGTCTGGGTAATGGTTAAGAGAGTAAAGCTCTAGAGCTCAATTTCTGACTCTAACAGTCACCTGCCCTGTGACCACAGGCAAGTTATCTAACCTCTCTAAACCTCAGTTCCCTTATCTGTAAAACTGGCATACTAATAATATCTACATTGAATGATTTTTAAGAAATAACTAATTATTTGTAAAGTACCTAGAATAATGCCTGACATATTATGAGGAATCAATACATATTAGTATTATATTGTTTTAAAATTAAGATGTAGTACCAGTAGTTGTTTTGTTTTTTTTTTAACCTTGGTGTTTACTGTGCTTCAAATTTGATTTCAGGTTTTTCCAAATTTTATTTTTTAAATACAGCTCCCTCCCCTCCCCCATGACTCTGAAGATTTCTGAAGTTGGCAAAGGAGTAATACGTGTGCATGTGTGTGTGTTTAAATTTCTTTGAAAATAAGATCTATCCTAAATCAGATTTTCAGTAGTTTGCGTCTGCTCTGGGCATTGTTCTTTTCTGCAGAATTACTTTAGGTATTGAATTCATAACACAGGAGCCAAAGAATTGTAAGATCAGGTCTGTGTTTTATAATGCTCACTTTTTTCCCCACCATCTCCTATGTGGTGTGGTTTTTGCACAAGGGTTCAATTTAGAATTAGTTTAGTGGTTAATTACAAGTCAGCCTGGGTGGACCATTTTATTTCTGATGTTTACTGATCCTGGTAAAGTGAAGATCACTGTTGGATGGCAACAGAGATTGAGTCTCTAAGTGACATTTATCACAGTAGTAAGAAGCATTGTCATGAATTGTTGAACAGGATAACATGACTGAATTTTATCCACTTGATGAAGTAATTAAATCCCTTGATTAATTAATTTCTTTTTAGAGAATCTATGTAAGCTCACTGGAAAAACACGGCCCTTAATTAATTCCTGATGAAATAATTTAATTTCCCAGTGTCATTATGTCTTCATTTGGAAACACTCACTTTTATCACTTTCATTTTTTTTAATTAAAAACATTTTTAAAGACTTTTTTTAGAGCAGTTTTAAGTTCACAGAAAAGTTGAGTGGAAGTTTCCAGAGATTTCCTATATACCCTCTGCCTCCAAATGGCATAACCTCCCTCATTATCAACATCCCCCACCAGAGTGGTACATTTGTTACAATTTATGAATCTACATTGACACATCATAATCACCCAAAGTTCATAGTTTACATTACTATTTACTCTTGGTGTTGTACATTCTATAGGTTTAGACAAATGTATAGTGACATATCCATCATTATGGTATCATATGGAGTGTTTCTACTGCTGTGAAAATCCTCTGTGCTCTGCCTATTTATCCCTCTCCCCTGACCCAACGCTGGCAATCACTGATTTTTTTAATGTGTTCATAGTTTTACCTTTTTCAGAATGTTATTTAGTTGGAATCATGCAGCATGTAGCCTTTCAGATTGGCTTCTTTCACTTAACATTATGCATTTGTTTCCTCCATGTCTTTTCAAGACTTGATAATTCATTTCTTTTTAGCAGTGAGTAATATTCCGTTGTCTAGATGAACCAGTTTGTTTATCCACTCACCTACTGAAGGGCATCTTGTTTGCTTCCAAGTTTACCCAATTATGAATAAAGCTGCTATAAACATCCATGTGCAGGTTTTGTGTGGACATATGTTTTCAACTCCTTTGGGTAAATCCCAAGCAGCATAATTGCAAGACTGGTAAGAGTATGTTTAGTTTTGTAAGAAATTGCCAAGCTCCCTTCCAAAGTTTTTTTTCATTTTTTAATATGCGACTTCAGAATATCATTTTTTTTCTAAATAATTTTGAAGTTAATTTGCAATGGTGAAATAAGTGATGCCTCCTTTCTTTCCTTCCATATTTTTTTTCTCACTATAATGCTAAAAGAATTCACTTCCATCACCCACTCAAATTAAAGACTAGGCCAATGCTTTGTATTTCATAATTGAATTACCCCTTGTACTTCATTTTCTACATTATGAACTGATTTCTGGCTTTTTGTTTCAGTCCTTGCCTTATGATTTTATTAGACTCACAACGCTGGTCCAGCTTCTAAAATTATCATCTTGAGTTAGAAATATGTGTCATAACAGTCTATCCAAAGCATTGAAAAAGCAGAAATTCAGTGACATGAGAACTTAAAGAAAAAGAAAATTTGCAAAGACTGACAATGGTTGGATTGGTTCTTGGCAGTGCTAGAAATAAAAATTTTTGTTATTATTATCATTTTCACCCATTTCCATTCCTGGAGGTGTAGAGTAATTTTGGAGGTAATTTTAATTTCGTATACTTTGCACTTACAGTTTGTCAATTTAAACCAGTTACAGATCTAAAACTGAAAACAGGGCTTATTTAATTCATCAATGACAGAAATTTACAGGAAAAGAACTTTACTGCTGCCTATTTTATACATATGTCAACTTTCAAATACATCTTTCATTCTTTCTCTCTCAGAATTCACACACACACACACACACACACACACACACACACATCCTTGTTATTTGTGGATTTTGTTTTTATGAATTCACCTACTTAGCAAAAGTTATTTGTAAGCCACAAATCAATATTCATGATGCATTTGTGATCATTCGTGGACATCCATCTGCACAGGGTGGAGAAAAACTTGGGTTGGCCCCATGCACACATTCCCAGCTGAGGTCAAACAAGGCATCACTCCGCTTTCTTCTTTTGGTTCTCATGTTGCATATGTGTGCATGTCACAGACTACTTAGTGGCATGATTTTCACATTTTTGTGCTTTTTTTGGTGATTTTGTTTTTTAAAATGGGTTCCAAATATAGTGCTGAAATGCTCTCTAGTGTTCCAAGTATAAAAAATACTGTGATGTGCCCTATGAAGGAAATATGTGTATTAGATCAGCTTCATTCAGGTATGAGTTATAGTGCTGTTGACCATGAGTTTAATGTTAAAGAACCAATAATATATATGAAATAAGATGTCTTTAAATAGAAACACGTACAAAGCAAGGTTCTGCGTTATCAGTTGAGGAAAATATGACCAGAGGCTCACTGGAGCCTAATCCTGTATTTCCCTAGGAGTAATAATTCTGTATTCACTAATTCAGTGTTTATTGTGACTTTATAGGACGTGACTACCACAAATAATAAGAACTGACTGTACGTAACTTATTGAGGTTTAAATACCTATCTATCTATCTTAACTGTATGGTTACTCCATATTTACCTATTCGTGTACATAAACACACACACACTCATATACACATGGATGCATTTTTCACAAGCCCCTTTTCATGCTACCAAAATTTAAGGACCACTGGTTTATTGGGATATGGAGTTTAAGGAAGTAAGACTAAGCAGTTTAGATTCAATTAGATAATACAAGTTGTCTAGCATTGTTTATGCTTTTCTTGTGAAATAGCAATTCTGGCAGTTGAATCACTTTATTATTTTAGTAATAAATCCTTTTCTGGGAGTTAAACAGCCTCCAAACCCTTTCCATAATGTACTTGAGATTCCTCATTCCTAGTTATTTTTGTCATCTTCTTTGCCAGCTTACTTCCAATCGGTTTTCCTCAGCGGGACTTTATTTGTTAACAGTAGCTGTTCACATTATGTCTTAAGCTGGGAAGTGATAATACCAGCAGGTAAAATGAAGAGTACCATGCCACAGCATGCCACCTCTAGGGCTTTTTGGCTTCCTAGAAAATAGTTAGCAATACAGTGTGTCACTCCTAGAGACTATTTACCTTCCTTGTAAATACAGCTCTTCAATCTACCTGTACCTCACTACAGGACCATCTTTTTTTATTTTTTATTATTTTTTAAATTAATTTTTATTGGAGTATAGTTGCTTTACAATGTTGTGTTAGTTTCTTGCCTTACAGCAAACTGAATCAGGTATACATATACATATATCCACTCTTTTTTAGATTTCCTTCCCATTTAGGTCACCATAGAGCACTGAGTAGAGTGTCTTGTGCTATACAGTAGGTTCTCTTAGTTATCTATTTTATATGTAGTAGTGTATATATGTCGATTCCAATCTCCCAATTCATCCCACCTCCCTCCCCCCTTGGTAACCATAACTAAAGGACCATCTTTCATTCACCAAGTTTAAGAGGTTGCTTTCTCCACCACTTGTTTTTATTATTTTCCATTTCCTAATTAGACCAGAGTAGAACACATAGGCAGATATCCATTCAGTTATTCATTCATTCAATAGTTAGTGACTGTCAACTATGTGTCAGACACTGTGTGAAACAGTAGAATACATGACAGTGTTCTCAAAGGGCTTTCAGTTTAGAGTGGGAGAAAGAGAAATTAGCAAGAAAACAAATTTGATTGTTTCATGGAGTGATAGGAGTATGAGGGGATTAAAGAAAGAGAATGGAATAGGAAGTAGCCAGGATTGAGGTAGGAGAAAGGATGATTCTTTAATTATGTTGGCCAGGGAAGAGAGAGAGAGAGATCTCCTGAAAGAAGATTTGGACCTAGCTCTACACTTGAAGTAGTACTGAAAAGGCTAGTCAGCACATAAAACATTTACATTACTGTGCTCTAACAATAACCCTGGTTACTCTAATTATGCATGGTAACTGGTAACAGCAAAAATTAACCTACCTAAAGACTCTCACAGACTACTAAAGGAAATAATGTATTATTTTTTTAAATATAATTTACAATAGAAGAGGAGATGTCTTTGAGGAAAGTGATATTACTTTCCACTATTGTTATTCATTCATTCATGTAAGCATTCATTGTCAGAAAAGTTCCTAGAAAAGGTAGTATTAATTAAAAAGTGATTGAATGAATGGTTGGAAAATGTCTCTCTAGACAGAAGAATTAGCAGGGTTTGGAAATAGAACTCATACCTAGATTGTAAAAAGACATGACTGTCAGGCTAATTAGTCTGGCTTTTATTACTATTTTACAGATGTTTTAAGAGAGGAAGTGACATGATTAGCATTGTGCATTAAGGCATTTTTACATTGATGTTGAAAGGATTGTTGCAGGAGGCAGGAAACTGGAGGAAGACCACCAAGTGGGCATTGCAAAAGTTTTGAGAAGACTGAACATCACAGAAGGAAAGAGAATGGAAAGAGGGCGATGGAAGTGGTAACATTTGGAGATAGAAGAAAAAGACTACTGACTTTAAGAGGGCTGAGTGAATTTGCTAACGTGCTACATGAAGTGTTGAAGCAGAAAAATGATGGGAGATTTGAAGAATGCTTGGTTTTGAGGCTCTGAGACTAAGAAGATGATAATGCAGTCCTTAGAATGAATTGAGAAGAATTCCCTTTGCATCTGTCTTCGGGTAGAGATTGAAGAGAATTTACCTAATTTCTCCTCTAAATGTTAGCTAGAATTAATCAGAAATCCAAAATGAATCCAACATTCAAAAATTCATTAGTTAAAAAGCTAATGCAATGCATCACATCAGCAGGCAAAAAAAGAAAAATCATATGGTCATATTTATAGGTGCAGAAAAACATTTTCCAAAACTCAACATGATAAAGAACATTTCAACTACAAAAACAGTACAAAGAAAAAACTTCAGCTCACATTATACTTAATGATGAGAAACAGTGGGCTGTGGCCCTAAGACTGAGGCCAAGACAAGGATTTCTCCTCTCACCATATGCATTCAACATCATACTGGGTGTCCTAACTAATGCAATAAGACAATGGAATAAGACAAGAAATAAAGTTTATACAAATTGAGTTACATGAAATAAAGCTGTTCACAGATGACATGATTATCTATGTAGAAAATACAAAGAATTTATCAAAAAAAAACCCTCTGGAATAATAAGTGGGTATAGCGTGGTTATAGGATACAAAATGTAAAAAAGACAATTGCTTCCCTATGTACCAGTAATGAAGAGTTAGAATTTGATAATAAAGACACAATACCATTTACATTGGCACTAAAAAGTTAAACATTTAGATATGTATCTAACAAAATATGTAGAAGATATATTTGTACAAAACTACAAAGCTCTCATGAAAGAAAGCAAAGAAAATCTAAACAAATGGAGAGAGATTCCAAGTTCATGTTTTGGAAGACTCAATATTGTTAAAACCTCAGTTTTTCCAAACTTGATACTGATTCACTACCATCCCAATTAAAATCACAGCAAGTGATTTTGTGAATAGTGACCAACTGAGTCTAAAGATTGTATGGAAAGGCAAAATCAAAGGAGTGAGATTATCTGTCTTCAGGACTTACTATAAAGCTACTGTAATCAAGATACCATGATATTGGTTAAATAGTAGATAGATCAATGGAAAACAGTAAAGAACCTAGAGAGAAAACTGCCAAATAGAGTCAACTGTTCTTTGACAAAGAAGCAGCAGCAATTTGACAAAGAAGAATAGTCTTTTAAACAAGAGATGCTATATCAACTAGACATCCACTATCTGCATGAAAAAAAAAAAAATCTAAACACAGATCTTACATCTTTGACCAAAAAGCACCTCAAAATGTATCATACATCTATATGTAAATGTGAAACTCTAAAATTATTAGAAGATAACAAGATAATATCTAGGTGGCCTTAAATTTGATGATGAGTTTTTTATTTTATTCTTTTAACATCTTTATTGGAGTATAATTACTTTACAGTGGTGTGTTAGTTTCTGCTTTATAATGAAGTAAATCAGCTATACATATACATATATCCCCATATCTCCTCCCTCTTGCGTCTCCCTCCCACCCTCCCTATCCCACCCCTCTAGGTGGTCACAAAGCACTGACCGGATCTCCCTGTGCTATGCGGCTGCTTCCCACTAGCTATCTATTTTCCATTGGGTAGTGTATATATGTCCATGCCACTCTCTCACTTCGTCCCAGCTTACCCTTCCCCCTCCCCGTGTCCTCAAGTCAATTTTCTACGTCTGCGTCTTTATTCCTGTCCTACCCCTAGGTTCTTCAGAACTAATTTTTTTTTTAGATTCCATATATATGTGTTAGCATACGATCCATGAAAGAAAACAACTGATACTGGACTTCATTAAAGTTAGAGACTTTTGTTCTGCTAAAGACTCTTTTAAGAGAATAAAAAGACAGCCACAGACTGAGAGAAAATATTTACAAAAATATCTGATAAAGGACATGTATTCAAAATATAAAAAGAACACTTAAAACTAATAAAAAAGGTAAAAGGTCTGAACAAACAGCTCATTAAAGAAGATGTACAGATGGCAGATAAGCATATGGAAAGATGCTCTTTAGGAAATTGCAAAGTAAAACAATGAGGTACCATTTTATATCTATTAGAATGGCGAAAATCTAAAAAACTGACAGTACCAAATGCTGATGAGGATCTAGAACAAGAGTTCTTGTTCACTGCTCATGAGAATGCAAAATCAGTCACTCTGGAAGACAGAAATCTTCCTACAAACTAATCGTACTCTTTTTATCATAGGATCCAGCCCTCCCAGGTATTTACTCAGGTGACTTTAAAAATTATGGCCACACAAAAACTTTCACACAAATGTTTATAGCACCTTTATTTGTAATTGCCAAAAATTGGATAAACCAACTGTCCTTCATTAGGTGAGTGGATAAACAAACTGTGGTTCATCCACACAGTGGAATATTATTCAGAAATACTAAAATGAGCTATCAAGCCATGAAATGACATGGAGAAATTTTAAATGCATATGGCTGAATTAAAGAAGTCAGTATGGAAAGACTACATAGTGTATGATTCCAACTATGTGGCATTCTGGAAAAGGCAAATTTATAGAGACCATATAATAACATCAGGGATTCAGGTAATGGGGAGGGCGAATATGTGGAGCACAGGGGATTTATAGGCCAGTGAAACTATTCTGTGTGATACCGTAATGGTGGATACATGATATTATACATTTGTCAAAATCTATAGTACTGTGTGTAGAACACAAAGAGAGAATCCTACTGTAAACTATGGACTTTAGTTAAAAGTAATATATCAATATTAATAATATATCAATACCGGTTTATCAGTTGCAACAACTGTGCTTCACTAATGCAAGATATTAATAACAGGGAAAACTGAATGGTGAAGAAGTGGTATTATGAGAATTCTCTGTACTATCTGCTTATTTTTCTGTAAACCTAAAACTGCTAAGAAAATAGATTCTATTACATTTTTAAAGCTGATATTAGGTACAGAATAAAAAATAATTTCATTCCATCTTTTCTATTTGGTATTAGATAATGAAATTTACTGTTGAAAATTATCGTCACCAGTCACTGTGTAGAAATACTAACATGCCTTGTGAATTTGTATAAAATAATTAATTGGGATAAGCGTTGGCTGCAGTGGCCCTTAAGTGGCTGGAAGGTATTTTAAGTAGTTCAGAGGAAGAGAGTGATCAGTGATTCCAGGAGGGAAAACTGCGTGTGTTGAGTCATGGAGATGGTAGTAACTATGTCGTGGGACAATTATACTGGAGACAGCAGCATATGTTAGTGGTAAAAATTAGTTTAAGTCAGGATTATGGAGAAATTTTACTGTCAAGGGGAGCTATTTACCCAATCAAGTGGGCTCAGCAGTTATCTGAACAAAGTAGTGTTAAGGATTAAATAAATACTATTATGGGAATGCTCATAGCCCAGCACTCAGCATCTGCCATAGTGTACGGAATCTATAAATATTAAATTTCCTTTCCTTTCATATAATTATTATCGTGGTTAAATTTACTCTCAATCAACTTTAAACTTATTAACTAATTAGGATTTAGCTAGGATTAGTTAATAACTCATAATCACCAGCCATTGGGGATCAAAACACATTTAGTACCCTCAAGTAAATTATTTAAAAACATATTTTATCTCCTTCAGTTATAATGCTAATTTATCAATGCATATGACATATTTTTCTTTGAATTACAAGCTTCTAAAGGGCATACCTTTGTAGTTTTATCATTTAAGGTAAACCTATTCATATACTTAATGATCGTTAACTGAATAGTGATTATGTATTAAATAAATCATTGAGGCACAATTGATAAGATATGATTAGAACCCAAACTTATGGACTAAAATGTTCTGTAAGTTGGAAGTTCCATGCTGCCTTTCACTTTTTGGTCACATAATAACTAAATTCTTTTCTTTTTCCAAGAGGGTGAGGGTATGACTATTTTTAGAAATATCTATTACTTGAAAAAAAAACCATTTAGCAGGCATATGTAGAGAATTTTCTTGTATAAATCAAAATTTACTCAGTTGGTCCTTTTTAAAAATACAATTTAATTTTCATATAGCCTCATGACATTCAAACGTTATTTGAATGTTTAATGGATATTAGTAGAGATTCATCTAAAAAACTAGCCCAACTGATTTACAATGATGCAGAGCCCCAGAGACGAGGAAATGAGGAGGCCTCATGTAATAAGGCAAGGGTGCTACGATGACTGTAGAGCTGCACGATCAAGAAAATGTAATTGATGGAAGAACAACACTTCTGTGGGTGCCTGGTTGCCAATTAACCTATTCACAGTTAAATCAAGAAGAAACAAAACTTTGGGGAAAAGAGGCTTGCCTATATGCAAAGGAAATTTTAAGACTGCCATTTCTATTTTTCATTTCTGTGAGATTTCATTGTTTAGTGTAAAATCTGAAATTACTACTTTTAATGTACAAAATTCACTATTCAAACTTTGAACTTCCAAATTTCTTCAAGATTGTCTCAAATTAATTTCAGCATGGTGTTTGTTTTTCAGTATATTAATGGATTTTTTGCCTAAAACATAATTTCAGGGTATACTACTCACCATCCCTCCACAGCCTTCACTATTAGTATGAGATTTAATTACTTAAATTTAACTCATTAGAGATTTAATATTTAATTCTAAAACTCAATGAAAGTATAACACAATCACAGTTATCATTTATTAATATATTTGTCTTATGCAAGTTATGAATATATGTTAAGAAATTAGCTTATATTTTATACCTTCACTAAACCCTTGACTGTGTAATCTTGGTAATCTCCCTTCTTGATTCTCTCTCTGTCAGTGTAGCGTTGTCAGTGTAGTGGTAGTCCTGCCATCATATCTATTATTCAGCCTATGTTATGCAGCACAAAAGGGAAAATAAATTCAAACAGTCTGCCTGACTCAAAGTACTGAAATAGTTTTAGTCCAATCTCCCTGACACAGACTATAGAAGCACTGGGGAAAGCAAGAATTCACTACAAAGTTCCAATTTTCCCTCATAACACCATTACTATCTAAAAAAAGCTAAATCCCCACATTGCCATTATTTCCCATCAGCATTGCCCAAGAGCTGTGAAAGGGGTTGTGTGTTAACCTAACAAATCTTCTCATAAAAATGTAATATCTCATAAAATAAAAGGAGAGGGACTTCCCTGGTGGCGCAGTGGTTAAGAATCCGCTTGCCAATTCAGGGGACATGGGTTCGAGCCCTGGTCCGGGAAGATCCCACATACCTCAGAGCCACTAAGTCCGTGTACCACAGCTACTGAAGCCCACGTGCCTAGAGCCCATGCTCCGCAACAAGAGAAGCCACCGCAGTGAGAAGCCTGTGCGCAGCAGCAAAGAGTAGCCCCCATTCGCTGCAACTAGAGAAAGCCCACGCGCAGCAATGAAGACCCAAGGCAGCCAAAAATAAATAAGTAAATAAATTTATTAATAAAATAAACGGAGAAAGATTTCAATCAATTATTGCTTGATTTGAACATTATATTTTACACAGCACTGGGTTTCATTTTACTGAATGGGTAACTGATAGAAATTGAAAAGTAAGGTTCTGAAATGCCATTCTAATATTGCATAATTCAGAGAAAGAGGTTGTGTCACATTTCCCCCCAAAATATATCACTGAATGTCTTACTAAATTTTTATATCTCCTGAACCACCCCCTCCGCCATCAAACTTGGAGGTATGTGTATGAAAGAGCTTACAATGTTGGAGCCTACCTTTAAGGTCTTGATTGTATTATGGAAGATAGAGAAAAAAGAGTGAGTTAACCAATTTTCCAGGCAATGTTTGTAATTGAATAGCAAGGTGAATATGGAGTTGATTGAGACATGAGATATTATGGGGATTCAGAGCTGGTCTGAGGTGTTTTTCAGAATGATTTGAATCAATTTAGAGACTTCTGAGGGAGTTGTTTCTTCAAGAGATTTTTTTTGTGTGTTCCTAAAATGAGCTGCACTCCATAGTCTGTTGCAGAGCAGTTCTCAAATGTAAGGATGCATTAGCATTGCTTTGAGGGTTTGTAAAAACACAGATTGCTGGCCTCAGCCTCTCAGAGTTGTAGGTTCATTGGTTCTAGGATGGGGCCTAAGTGCATTTCTAACAAGTCCCCAAGTGATGCTAATGTTGCTGGTCTGGGAACTGCACTTGAGGAGCATTAACTGCTCTAGAGAAAGTACAGTCATTGCGTAGCCACAGAATTGATCAAATAATTTGAAAGTCAAAAGAGTTACATCTTCTAAATACCTTTTTACCAATACCTTTCTGAGAAGTTCTGGAATTTTAAATCAGCTCTCTGGCTTCTGTCTGTATCCCCTTGGAGTACAAACCCAAATAACATGGTTGCTAAATTTCGTTCCTTTTTTATCATGTCCTATTCCACCCCCTCCCCACCCCCGTCCCCCAAGCCCTGTGTTGTTAAGCCTTTGAAATTGTTCAGAAATATTCAGTGATTCAGTTCAGTGCTCTTGGGAACAACAGAAATGGAATATTATTAGAAATTACAGTTTTTAAAAAGTCAGAAATAAAGGCAATATTTTTCAGACTAAATTTTAGATAATTACTACTTCCATGCCTTAAATTAATAATACTTCATGCTTATGTATGAAACGTATTCCAAATGAAAGATCTCATCTCTGTATTTGTGCTTGTTTCATATAAAAACTTTCTTTTAAAATCTTAAGAATCTAACTAGATTATGTTAACATTTTTGAAAAATAACGGCAATTGACCTCCTCCAAAAAACGGATGAAATAGAGCAAAAATGCTGATGTTTCTCCTACTGATTCAAAACTGTTTTAAATGTTTATTCAGATGAAAGACAGTGATTCATGGGCTGAGCTGAGTATTTAATTTGAGATATACAGTGTTGTTGTACACATAGATTGACTTGTCTTTAAATAGGTTTTTGTTATCACTACTTGAATTACTATCCCTTCCCATTTCCCAAATGTGTTTACCAAGTATACACCCAACATTCTTCCTTTATCTGTCCTCTTTTTCATTATCCTACTTCTAGCCATTTAATCTTTGCAAAATAGCAAGATACTTGAGTGTATTTTTGATGAATGTATATATGCATATGTTATCTTTCTCATGTAGTTCCAGAAGGTAAAAATCTCCAATGGTAAAAATATTGTCTTTCAATGCAACATGTACCACGTGACTCCTAGAACACTTTGGGCACTTAATAACCTTTACAACACCATCCTTGATATCATTATCATCAATCATGGAACCTGTTCTCAGCTCTGATTCAATTAGACATAGCTTAAAAAAGGATCTTCTCTTATGTCTCAGGTTGCCATTCAACACTGACAGCTTCCCTCTTTCAAATACATCTGCTCTCTTTCAAGTAAGTTTTGCATGCATTTTATACTTCTAATGCGGTACCTCCAGATTAGAGACAGAGAAGTTAATTGAAATGAGCGAGCACTTACTGATAAAAGTGTGTTGGGTTCAGCATGAGAATACTAACCTGTTTCCACATGACTAACCAGGATTGCACAAAAGTAAATCATCATTGAAATGTAGTCATTCTCTCAATCACCTAATGATTCTATTACCTATATATAGACAAATGCACACAGGGCACTCCATTATCTTTAGAAAGGTCACTCAGCAGTCATTAGAGTTAAGTAAATGAGGGTTAAACTGTCCTTCTCAATACCGTAAACTTAGCTGCTTATATACATCCTATAATTATAGAGCAGAAATATAAGATACAAAATGAGTTTCATGGATAAATCATCTACAGTAGTGTATAACCAGAAACACCATTTGTCCCTTTGAAAAGCTGAAATATTTTAGAACCTGAAAAATCTATTGAATTTATTTTCATGTATGATGTGCTTTGTTCAGATGGAATTTTATGTGGCAGCATTTTATGTAAAAGATAAAAGCAAGTGTTGTAAATGAAACCAGGTTGGGGAGGTTGGCTGACTGAATTGCCTTTCACTCCAGCAGTTCCAAAAGGATCTCCGTGCTAAGTCCAAAGATCTCAAAGCAGCATGAAAACCACTGTATTTGAAGGTTAATTCATGGACTGTTTTTCTTCAGAGCATTTTTACCATACAACATATTATATACAATATTTTATTTTCTTACTAATTAATTAATGAGGTAATTAATTAACTTACATTGGGATTTAAGTTGTATGAAGGGAGGGATTTTTTTTTTTTTTTGAGGTATGCAGGCCTCTCACTGTTGTGGCGTCTCCCGTTGCGGAGCACAGGCTCTGGACGCGCAGGCTCAGCGGCCATGGCTCACGGGCCCAGCCGCTCTGCGGCCTGTGGGATCTTCCCGGACCAGGGCACGAACCCGTGTTCCCTGCATTGGCAGGCGGACTCTCAACCACTGCGCCACCAGGAAAGCCCAGGGAGGGACTTTTTTTATCGGCTTGACACATAGCGAGTACTCAGTAAATACTTCTGTTGAATGAGTGAATAAGTGTATCCATGAATGAATATGTTTACTAAATTACTAATACATGAAGATGATAGGTCCCCAGGATTGAAAAAAAAAAAAAAAGGTAAGACACAGTCACTGACCCAAAAGAACACATAAAGTAGTTGAAGTAGATAACATGTCTACAAGAAAACATCTAATAACATAAGCCAGTACATAATGGATACCTTTCCAATGGTACAGGAACTGTGTACTAATGTAATTTGGACAAGGGGAAACTGAATTAAATAGATCAGGAGAAGATTCACTGGGGAAATGACTAGATGTGTGACCTTACATAATTTGCTTAAACTTTCTGGGCCTCAGTTTCCTCATATAAATCAGGTTTTTCTAGCCAAGTGAACACTTAGATCCCTTGGAGTTTTAGGCAAAAAAATAGATTTTGAATGCATAGTAAAAATCTGAACTAGAGAGGCGACAATCTCTCTGCAAATATGCCTTGAGAACTTAATCAAAAGATAAGCTGTTTTGAGCTCTATACTACACTATACTCTGACATGGCTGCAGTTTGAATTTGATCAAGTTAAACTGAAGTTTAAAGAAAACTTAATAGATGTAGAAGTAATTTTTAAAATATTTTTTTCTGACTCAGTGTGCATAGAAATTCATAAGTGGCGTACAGAAGCAATACCTCAGGTGACATCACACAACTTTGTCCTACACAGAGGTACAGCTGTGGGCAAGTATTAGATGCAGTAAACCAAGTAACAGTTAGCTTCTATTTTCTTTAAATGAACTATTTTATGTATGAATAATAAAGATACAGAAAAGTGAATACAACTAATTTCATAGCTTAATGCAATTTTACACAATGAACGTACCTACATAAACCACCACCAGGAATAAGGAAATTGAGTATCACCAGCATTATAGACACTCCATATACCTCTCTGCTAGTTGTTACCCACCCCAAAGGCAGTAGCTATTCTTCCACACAATAGATTTGTTGCTTTTATTTCCGTAAGTGGAATCATACATTAGGTACTGTTTTCTTCTTTCACTTAAACTTACATTTATGGGATTTATAACACTTATACTGTAATGACTAACATATTTAGAATTAAAGAATCTTACTATTCTCTACACATTTTTTGTTCTTTTTTTCTCATTTTTCCTTCTCATTGAGTGATCATGTATTTTTAAACTTATTGTTATTCCTTTTTATGATCTTTCGTTATTTTTCTTTTATGTTCATTTAGTGATTTAAGTCTAAATCTTAGTCTTAAACACGTTTCAGCATCCCTTTACATTCTTAAAAATTATTGAGGATCCCAAAGATCTTTTTATAATGTGGGCTATATATTTTGATTATTACTATATTACAAGTTAAAATTGAGAAAGTTTTAAACACCAGAATACACAAACACATATACATTAGTCATCAGGGCGAGGATAATATCACATGTCATGTCACCTTGGAAAAGTCCACTATATAGTTGTGTAAAAATGAGAACAAGAAATCAAATAATATGTTAGTTTTTGTTTGAAAATAATTGTCACTTCACGGACCCCTGAAAGGTTCTCCTTTGAGAACTGCTACTTTAGAGATTCAACGTGAATACATATCTTCCTCAATTTATGATGGGGTTTTATCCTGATAAACCCTCATAAGCTGAAAACATCGTAAGTTGAAAATGCATTTCAAACATCTAATCTACCAAACATCCGAGTTTAGCCTAGCCTACTTAAATGTACTCGGAGCACTTACGTTAGACTACAGTTGGGCAAAATCATCTAATACAAAGCCTACATTTTTAATAAAGTGTTGAAAATCTCATGTAATTTATGAAATGCTATACTGAAAGTGGAAAACAGAATGGTTGTGTGGGTACAGGATGGTTGTAAGTGGCTCAGTTGTTTACCTTCATGAATGCGTAGCCATTTGCCTTTTCTCACAAGTTAATTTTTTTTTTTTATTGTATCTGGATATTGTATATGAAAGAACTGTAGAGGTTTCAGATGATGAATTCTTCCACTGGAGACAATTGACTTTCTCCTCTACTAAAAATACAGAGTTGTGATCTTGGGTGGAGACTGAGAGGAGACCACTTCAATCCAGGAGGAACTGAGTTAAGTTAAGCTGGTTTAAATTTTAATGACTCAATTTATTTGTGATTTTCACTTGTCCCTAGGTTGACTTATACTCAAATTTAGAAGACTTTAGAAAACTTAATTCTGCCCTTCAGAAGATTTTGGATTATCTGTTTATCCTCCTGTCTTTCACAATTTCAAAACTTGGCACTGTATAGAGGGGGAGATAGGCCACATGTTTGAGGACCCTCGCATTTCAATTTTGTCACTCCAGTTCCATGAAATGACTAAAATCTCCTATTATTTGCCCTTTGCCTTGGCTAAGATTCTGTCCTCAGACCCCAGCCTGTGTCTATCATCAGTAAATGTCCCTAGGGGAAGAGATTAACTGTTCCACAGCCTACTTCTAAATTTTTCTCTACTCTCTGAAATTTTAATCAATTTAGTCTTCATTGTTTCCAAGTTCTTTAAGGCCTTGAGTTGTTTGTAGGAATAACAGCTGTTGCAATGATTACATTCTACCAGGAGAAGCTGCCAATATCCATTCAAATATTGATTCCGTTCATTCTCTATTTTGTCCTCTCTTTCCAGGACTCCAGTATAATATATTTCTGAATTTCTCACTGCACGTCCGAGTATTGTATGTTTTTCTCTGTGTTTTCTTTCTTCTCTTCTCTCTGATCTTTAGTCTAGTTATGTGATATACGGTTGTACTCTGCAGTTCTCCAGACTATGAATCCACTTTTCTGCTGTGTTTAATTTAGTGTTAAATTTTAGCATGTATTAAATGTTTATTTCAGTTATTATTAGAAATTGGGAGGAAGGGGTAAAGCATATGGCCTATGATACTTTCACTCCTTTACTGGGGGAATACCTATGAAGAAAGGAAGAAAAGCAGATAAGGTAACATAGTTTAACCTTGGAGACTAGGTATGCATGTAAAATGGCTAATGATATTTACTAGATAGAAGAGAATTTGTCCCTATCTGACTCTCTCTAGCTAAGGATAACCCATATAAAATGGAATCCAAATATGAAAAATGGCTTCCTGGAGAATGTCACATAAGTTATACAACTCCCTGGGGTACTAAATGAAAATGTGTCTGATTTGAAATGCTCTCTGTTGTATGAGGAAGCCCATGAACATCATTTAGAGGCTTCATCTATTCTGAGCTGGAGGTTCATGTTTGATAAAGGAATAAAGGATCTGTGAGAGTCATCACTGATGTCCCAGAAGCTTCTTTCTCTTTTGCCTTTTGATTGCTTGTATCCTTGACACTATTTAGTAAATTTTGATACTAGGTAAGATCTCTGATTCACATGATTCTCAGTTAATAATCTGATTCTGTGTATTATAGATCTGGGTTTCCATTTGCTTATTTTTGGTGAAATTATCTACTTTATCATACATTTCTTAGTCATATTAATCACAATTATTTTATTTTAAAACAATATCTTTAACCATCCACTAAGGGGTGGTTTCTATTATCTATTTCTTTGTACTCTTTGAATTTTGGTAATTATTTTGTCCCTGGCATGCCTGGTAGTTCAGGATTGTATGGTAGACATTATGTATAAAAATTGAAGAGGCTGTGGATGATGTTATATTCTTAAATTTGCTTCCAAATGAAGTTATAGTAGGACAGATGACCTTGTTCCATTCAGAGATTGAGCTGATTTATGGCTAAGGCTGAGTTTATAGTGTTTATGAACACTGAAATTTGCCCTTATCCCATAGCATGGCCTTACAAGAGTCTCAACTGAAAGCCTAGGGCATTTCTGAGACCATTTCTCCTTGGGACCATACTATAATTTTTAGCCCATAACCTTGTGAGACTGTCATGAGCTCTACTTTGTTTTTTAGCCTGATTTCTTGATCTTTTACCCAGCTCAGGTGGGAAATCAACCAATGCCTTGTGGGAAAAATCAACAGAAATGTTGGTCTTGCCTCAGTGCCTTTCCCTCTTTTCAGGACATTGACCTCATAAGTTTTCGGTTGGTTGTTTCCTGATGCCTCTAAATAGTAGATATTAAAAGTTTAGCACATATTAATAGTTGTTCCAAGATGAAGAGTTTTTCCATTACTAGCTGTGCAGTCGTAGCCACAAGTAGATGTCTAGATGGTCTCTTTTGAGAAAGGATTGACTCTCCAACTATGTTACACATTTTACTTAACACAAAGAAATGGAGGTAAAAAGCTTGTTTTTTTTATAGAACAGAAAAAAAAATTAGTTGCAGGCTTTTCATAATTTGAGCATATTTTCCTTGTGGTTGAACAATAAAATTGCCTTTGAAAATGTTTTTCTTGCACTTTTGATAGTAAGAACATTAAAGTCAAAGATGTTTAAGGATAAGCAGGTAGGCCAATTATGCTTTGGGGTTGTCATATAGAATATGTCTGTCCGGGGTAGAATGAGAGGTAGAGTTGCTAGGAAATATAAGTTGATGTATATTTGTAGGAATTATTGTCTGTCCTTCCAAGTAGTTGGGATTTTATTCCACATGAAATGAGGAGTTATGTGAGTCATATAAATTACATTAAGATCACAAACCATAATCATATTGTAGTTTAGTAAGATACAACTTTTATAAAATGCAAATAAAGGAGGAGTGATATTAAAATTAAAGGAATTATTGAAGAAACCATTGAAAGAGTGGAAGTGAAATTTGACTTGGACCTGAGCAAAAGCAGTGTCACTAGGAATAGAAAAGATGAAATAGGCTTACATGATATTTCAGGAGAAGAGGCACTTGGACTTGATTATGTATTGGATTTGGAGAGGAAGGATATGAAAGATGAGTAAGACACTAACATTAAGCTATTTAATAAGATCTTTTAATTTGTATATTTTTAGAAATTTACTTATCAAGGAAGGTTGTGATCAGTGCTACAGTCTCAAGTTTTCTTAGCCTTCCTGAAAGTAGCAAGTCACTCTTGAAGAAGACTGGATTCCTTATATGAAGTTAGAGGAGGGGTGGGAGTTCTTTTATAGAAGAAACATATTTGAATAAAAGACCAGAGTCTTTGTACTGAATCATGGATAGCACAGGAGAACCAGAGAAGTGCTACTAGCACAGTGAAAACCTCAAGTACTTAGAGAGTGGACTCTGATGAAACTTATTCATCACTTCTCTCCCTACTTAATGGCTCAGCCCCTAATACAAAGCCAGCTAGCACTGGAGATTTATCAGCTAGCAACTATGGCCAAAGAAAAAGACAGATAAAAACTAAGAAAAGGGCAATGATAAAAATCTGTGCACTCTCAGGTGCCTTCACTCAGATGTCTATTTAACGCGCTGATTCTGCTAACATATCAAACTTGACCTGAGGATTAGAGTGACTTTAACTGCTTTATGTTTTATGGAGAAACATAATAATTGCTAAGGAGTCCTAAAAACTTAGAGTTTATGGGGAAATACTTTAAAAATATTTTTTGTTGGTATTAAAAGTAATATGTTGTTATTGGAGAAAATTTGGAAAATATACAAGAAAAAGAAAACAAAAAATTATCCATAATCTTGCCATACAGAGATAATATTTTGGATGTAATCTTCCAAATTTTTTCCAAAATTATCCAAAACAGGCTCAAATTTATTTAGGATTAGAAATATAATCTCTGGAACAATATACAATTTTTATAAAATGAGAGAGTAGTTATGTATTTAGTCATTGAAATGAATGCAATAAAAATATGTCTAATTAGAAATACCTTCTTGTTGCTACCTTAAGTAAAAAAAAAAAGTATCCTTGTAATATAAAAACATGTGCTGCTCTTTGAAATTTGGAAGCATACATTCCTTACTCTAAGGGGAAAAATTGACTGAAACTCTTTCATATACCATTAACTCTCTACAGAATTTTAAGGAACTGTTTTCTGCATAATATAAACTATAGCAATCATTTCAACTATCTATAGTCTCTGTAGTCCAATTCTAAATTAGAAAAGTTTATAAAACTAATGAGTAAATATGGTTTAAAATGATAAACATCACAAGCTGCAATCTGACACAAGTTCATGGCAAATCACTAGACATTACAGGGAAAATATGTTTTTAAAATTTTTATACTTCTATAACTGCATTAAAAGCTAGGAAAATCAGGAGCCACTGTGCTTGGAAGAGTAGAGCCTTTCCTGGAATCATTTCCATGCTCTCTCTAAAATTTGAATAATGCTAACACCATAATACAGAGGCAGCAAGCTCAACAAGCAGAAGAACGCAAATCCAAAGAGAGTGATTTAACAGACCAAGAAAAATATGATTAAAATAAATATAAACTATCTTCTCAGATTTTAAATATTTCAGCATTCAAAATAAGGAATAAGTGGGGAATCATAAAGACAAAATGTGATTTTTGAAATACAAATTTCAATCACTTGGCTGAATAACAAAATGATCACAGATGAAAAGAGAATTAGTAAATTAAAAGATGAAGCTAAGAGAATCTCTCAGAATATAGCTGAAAAAGACAAAAAGAAAGTTAAATAAGAAATTCTGATCTTTCAATTTCCACATAGCAAATGACCAAGAAGAAAAAAAAAAGATTGACAGGTTAAAAAATATGTACAAAACAGTCATAGAAGTAGAAAATTCAGACCTGAACTAAATTTCTTTCCCATACTGAAAAGATAATTTGTTGAACAGAATGAATGAAGAAGACTACATCCAGATACGTGTGATGAAATATTAACATTCATTGATTAAAAGAAAATTATAAATGGTTCTAGACAAGAAAAAATAAACAGAAAAGAAATGAGAATTCAATTCATATCATACTTTTCTTTTGCTTAAAAGGGGGTACAAGAAGACAATACAGTAAAAATTTGTAAAGATGGAAGGAAAATAATTTTTATCTTAAAATTATTCATAGAATTATACACTCACATGTAATAGTGAAATATTGACATTCATTTATATTTGCAAAGGCTCAGAAATTTTATTACCCATAAACTCACCTGGAATGAATTACAGAAGGATACAATTTAGCAAAACATAAATGAAAAAAAAAAAACTGTGGAACCCAAGAAGCAATGGCAATCTACAAAACCAGTAAATCTTTTGGTTATAATAACTGTTTACTGTTTAAGAAAAGTGTGTGCGTAATAAAACAATGGAATCAAAATAATACTGGTTGAGATCAGCATAAGAGGAAATATAACTATAAAACTGTAGCTGGTGGGACTATGGTTCTGGGTGGGATATAAACATTCAGACCATAGAGGTCTTCATAAGTAACAATAACGCGAAAATATCTGCATCATCTTCACTTTGCCAAGTGATTAAACCCATCACTTTGACTCTCTACTTTCTCTTTCCTCAAACTCATATATGCTTACCTGCTAAAATGTGTATGTTAGCTGACATCTCAGCTGTAGACACTAATAAATATTTCAGCAAATAACATGAAAGAAAAATTTAAAGAGTAAAATAGTTTTATTAGTAAAATCTTGTTATTCTACAAAATCACCATTTTACTTGAGACACGTATATTTTAGGTATGCCACAACTCAACATATGTTCTGGGTTGTCATAATATGACTTGATTTTTTTTTTTTCATGTGGTAAAAGTTTATCTGAGCAGAGATGTCCTCATGAATACCTTGGGATTAAACACAATGTAAGCACACCTTTTAATGGTGATTCTGTGTGAGAGTATATCCAGAGGAGATTATTTTAATGGGTACTGTGAGCACAATGCTGGTCATGAAGCCAATTTTTAAATATGACTTGATTTAAAAAAATTTTTTTTTCCTTTTCTCTGCTTTTATACTTACAGTTTGGAAAATTAAACCAGTTTTTATAGTTTATGAGATATATTTTTTCATGCATCTTAAAAAAAATGACTACATCTGATTTTAGCTGATTCTAAGAAGTAGGTTTCCAACCACTAAAACCAGGTGGAGAGTCAAAGGAATGATCCATGTGAATGACTAACCCAAGTTGAGGTTTTGCCACTAGAATTAGGTTTATTTTCTAGATCCTCAGAATGTCTTATATATTTAGTTGATTTATTAAGGAGTTACAGCAGTAAACACAACAGAACCACTATTATCCATCTCAAGGACATAGTGTATGGGTGTGAGTAACCATGTAAATGGATTGGATATTGTACCTGTCCAGGCTATTTTTTTTTTTTTTTTTTTTTTTTTTTTTTTTTGCGGTACGCGGGCCTCTCACTGTGTGGCCTCTCCCGTTGTGGAGCACAGGCTCCGGACGCACAGGCTTAGCGGCCATGGCTCACGGGCCCAGCCGCTCCGCGGCATGTGGGATCTTCCCAGACCGGGGCACGAACCCGTGTCCCCTGCATCGGCAGGCGGACTCTCAACCACTGCGCCACCAGGGAAGCCCTCCAGGCTATTTTTGAATTACTATTTCTCTTGCACACTCACCTGTAACCTCCCTCAGAGCAGTAAACAAGCCTTATTTTGCTTTCTACTTTCTCTCTAGTGATGGGCACAGACAGGCTAGACTCTCAATAAGTATTTGCTGAATTAATGAAATAAAGTGTGTGCTGAATTAGTGAACTGAATTTTTGTTCAAAATTGTGAAATCAATTATTTGGTGATCATTATGATGACAAAAAATAATATTCTGGCCAAACCCCAGGATGCTATATCTCTCATATTCTCCTTTATTTCCGTTAGTATTTAACACTTATCATATATTCGTCTGCTTATAGTCTGTTCCCCCACTCGGAATTGTGATTGTTAGGGACAGTCTTCTGAAGACAAACATTATGAAGCCAGAGACTTTGCCTTTCTATTCTCTACTGGATCCAGCTACAACATTCTGACATGAAAAAAATATTATGAATGGATGAATACATGAGGAGTTGAAGGTACCTACCATCAGCCACAGTACGGCAAATAACTCTGATCTATATAAAAATTTCTTCATCTCTAGCTTGTTTGTTTACTAACCAAAAGTTCATGGCCAGACGTAATTGAAAGGGATAATTAATTATTCCATATTGCTAGATAGATAGATGGATGGATAGATAGATAGATGGATAAATAGATAGACAGTTAGATTGACTGATTGACTATTCATTCAGCATAGGACCTGGCAGTAGAATAGCAAATATTTTGGACATGGTTCCTGATCTCCTAGAAGTGTTCTGTTAAACATTCATGTTTCAGAATCAGATTTTTTAGAAGTTGGAACCACTGAATAAACCAAAATATTTAAGCTGCCAAATAAATCAGTCAAGTGGATTAATGGTTTAATATTTTTCTCTCTGGAATAACAGAACATTTCGACTACAGTTTGTATTTGGACCAACTAGATACTGCAGAGAAATATGATAAAAATTAATCATATTTAATTTCCCTCTACTCATTCTACCTCATGTAAAACCACAAGTGATCAATTATGGTTCAAACCATTCAGGGATGGGTTTTGCTGTCAATGTGTTACTGAGAAACTGTATATACACACAAATATACAGTTTCTTTAGGGAAGTGATCCATCATATAGGCTACTGTAAGCTGGACCTTATGGTACTTTTTTCTTTTTGCATTTTTTTCCTGATATGGAAAAGAGATAAAAACTAAACTTTTCAGACATTAATAAAATTGGAAGTGTATCAAAACTTGATATTGTCTCCATTTTGACCACAGATTTCATTTGAACCAACTAGATACCACTAACATGATAAGAATGAATGATACTTAGTTTTGCTTCTGTCTGTGCAACCACGTATAGAACCAACATTTTACCAAGTGCAGTGCCATTTAAGCAGAAGTATATGAAGATTTGAAAGCATAGTTTTAAAAGATTTTGAAAAAAGATTTTAAGACACGTACCAAAACACATAGAAGTAAACAGCTGTAAATTACTGTGAAAGAAATCTGAGAGTTAAAAAATTACACTAATTTTGGTATTTTAGAATAAGAGCAGAACAAAATGAAAATGTCATTTGAGGACTGGATGTCACAATGTAAGAGGATGTTGAGGAAGATATTCCTTTTTTCCAGAATTGGTGACTAGTACCCCAGTCTGAGGACAAAACATCAAGTAGCTCCTTTACTAAAGAGAAATTAATGCAATTAAAGGCCTGTCTGGCTCTGCTTCCCCCTCCCCAGCATCGCTCTTTACCTCCTATGGCCACTGTCTATGTAACAGAAGATAAAGGAGTAGGGGAGGAGCCTCCAAGGCAAAATGAGTGTTCCCCTCCCCAAGAAATTACACACAGAGTTCAGTCATGACACTGTCTTCTCATTCTGCATTTATACATTTGTTTATGTGTGGAATTTCTGAGCAGCTCTCCATGCCTATTGGAGAAGAATGGAGAGTCAGTCAAAGATGGCAGGTGGAGAGAAGGTACCAGTGGAAAAGCCTGCATTCCTACATTCAACATGACATAACAAATGGGTTTCATCTAAATCACATGGTCACCAAAGAAGGTAGCTGGATTTGTGTCATACCTAAGTGAATGGGGCTTTAACGGGGACATCACAGCAGCAAAAGGTTGTGGGCTGTACCAGTTAACTTAAGAGCTGAAGGGTACTGGAAGTGCTGAATAGAAGCCAGAAAAAAGCCATGCATGCCTTCTGAAAGGGGATCCACAGAGCATGAGTCTGCAAAGTTTATCCCCAAGAGCAAAAGCTAAAGTGGGATGCTGAAGAGTTTGCAGGTCTCCTACATCAAAGATCTGTAGGATGGGAAGCCCCTCACCAGGGCCTTTAAATGAATTACACATGGGCCCAAATATATAGTAAATTTTTGGATGCTGGTCTCACAAAAGGCAACAGAAGCCACTCAGTTTAACCAGGTGAGGAGCTACAGAAGTAGCTAGTTAAATGAGAGAGTTACTCATTCTTCTTCCCTCCATCGTGACTGAAAGCATCAGAGGAGGAAAGGAAGAAGTAAAAAGCAGAACCCCTGCACAGGCTGTCCCCAGAGCCTGAACTGGGAGATGTGAGGGGGTACAATTGGAGTTTTTCATTAGACTAAATAGGACTTTTTAATAATGGACAGTGACCTGATCTCCATAGAATCTTCCTGAGTTATTTTTGAAGAATGAGAAGAGAGGAGTTGGGGATGGTAATATGAGAAAAATAAAATAAAACCTTTCCACTCTTGTATTCCCACTGATCTGCAACTATGTCTGAGACTGTCAATAAACCACTATAGTATCTTTCTAAGTTTAGGCAGACTTCTGAGTTATTCATCCATTCAATCAGTAAACACAATAAAAAACTACGACCCCAAAGCAAAAACTTATTTCAAATATATTCCCCTCCCCACCAACACGCACTTCTCATCTCTCCACTTCAAGGTCAAGTGTTAATCCATTTATCCCTCCTCATGATGCTTTGCTTTTCTGCTCCCTCTCACCGTGGTCTGATTCTGCCTAGTACTCTTTCAGCTCTCAGTGTTTATTCAATTATTTCAAAACCAGAATGTCAGTGTTACTCAACTATTGCATGAATACGTGGGCTGTCTCTTCATATAAGACAATAAACTCTTAGACAGTTAGACTCTATGATGTATTTCTTCTCTATCCCCCACTACCAAGAACAGCTCATAATGCAACAGATACTGATCTAATGCTTTGTATTTTTAGTACTTTGGTTCTTATTTTGAGAAGACAGGAAGGCTTAGGCATGTTTTTCTACCCATCTAAAAGTCTTTGTTCTTTACATTTCAGAGCTTCATTATCCACACGTAAAGGTGTAAAAGTTTTCTTTTATTTTGTACTGTCTCCTCCTTAAAAAAAACACAAAAAAGCAAAAAACAACAAAAAAACCTTGTACGCCATACAATGTTTTTTGCCACATATTCAGGTATTTTTAAAATTTTAATATATTGACCATTATCTCTCTGGCATATCATGGCTAATACTTATTTTTAAAAAAACTTTCTGTATCACCTGGCATTAGTGAGTATTTCATAAAAGTATGTAGTCCAATATTATTTGTTAATCCAATCTGAAAAGCCTTCTCTTTAAATGAAGGACTTAAATGCATTATTAATTATTACATATTTTTCCCACCTTCCTTCTATAATCTAAGTCTACATTTATGTTTTTAATATTAGCTTATATCCCTGTTTTATATTTATAAGACTACATTTTCTTTTCTAGCAATTTGGAAAGTTTAAGATTAGGTATAAACCCAAGAAGAATAGGATATGGATTTTGTAATGAATTTTTATGCATGGACAAGGAAAGAATTCCCTGCAAAAGAAATGTTTAAAGGAACAGTGATGGATAAAAATTAAGTTGTTTTGTGATAGTATCCTATGAGTCTTGTTTATTCAATGTGTCGAACACACACACGTATAATCGCTAACACTCACTGATTTTAGATGGTTTAGCTCCCAGGCATGTGCTCTAATCTAAGCTCTATTTATAAATATTTCTGGAAGTCTAATGCCCTATGCAGAAAAATGGCCTTCCTGGATTTCAGAGGGAAATATTATTTACCAGAGCATCAAATCAGACTGAAATAAACCTGGCAAAGACAATATTCCTCAAAATGTCTGTCTGTTCTGCCTCATCTATATGCCAAAAGCTTGGTTCTATTACTACATGGAGTCTACCCAGTCTTAGAAATAACATAGGAATTTCTAAAAACTTTCTTTAATTCAGGACTTTCATGAAGATGCTGTTTTAATTAGTTAATGCTGTGCTCAATCCATCCCAACTACTTAGTGGCTTAAAACAATACATTATTATTTCTCAGAATTCTTATTGGGTCTTCTGCTGGTTTTTCCTGGGCTAAAGGGTGCAGCTCCATTTGGCTAAAGGGTGGGCTGAGTTGTGTTGGAAGGTAAGATGGCATCACTCACATGTCTGGCAGATGTGCCTGGTATGCTGTCAGCTAAAGCCCTTTGTTCTCCTTCACATGGTCTAACCCTCTAGTAGGCTTCCTTGACTTCTATTCGTGATAGTCTCAGGACATCCGTCTAACAAAGAAAGAGCAGAGTGCTGCAAATCTTCTTAAGATCTAGTATTGGAAGTATTATACCTCACTTTTGCTTCATTCTGTCAGAAAAATGCCAACCTAGATTCAAAGGTTGGGAAATAGACTCCCTTTCTAATGGGATAGGTAAAACCACATAGCATAGAGGATGCATACTGAATTGGCAGAAACGTGTGGTCATATTTTGGAATCACTGTAGATGACAAATATTAGTTGAGAACAACAAACATGGACATACTTTTAATCAACATTGTAAAAGAGGCACAAAATAGAGTACGGATATTGATTTCCAGTTGCTTATCACTACGGCCCTGATAAAATCTCTTGACCCACTATGACTAAGGAAAACATCTTTGTGATGATGAGACCTGTATTTCTCTTCTTGCACTGTCCAGGTTCTGCTCATTCTCTAGCATGGAAATAGGTTCAGTAGGCAACCTTCCTTTAGTCATTAGTAAATGTCATATTCCATTGTAAATGCTTTACATTTAATCCTTACACCAACCCAAATAGGTAGGTATTATTAGCCCCCAATTAAAGATGAGGAATCAAGTATTCAAGTCAAAGTAACTTGTGAGGCCACATAGCGAGTGGAATCTGAGCCCAGACTATCTGGCTCCAAGTCCATGTGCTTAACATCCATGGCTGTTGCTTCTGTGATCATTCCTGTGGTTTTATTTTCACCATCCTCAGAAATTGGATACCGCTTGCTTATATCAGGGCTTTTATTTTCAACCTATGCTAATGCACTTGTTCAAAATACATACCTGAAATAACATCTTAATCAGTGTGAATCAGTCAACACTTAGGATAGCTAATCTGCTTGGGCCATTAGTGTCCTGAGTCTGGTCTGTGTTATACAGACTGGTTATTGTGTTTCTAGACCAATCAGTCTTCCAGGGCTATCAGTGGGTTGAGGCTAGTCAGGCAATAGGAGGTAGCGTTGCATGGTGGTTAAGAATACAGGTTGGAACGAGACTCCAAGGATTCGAATTCTTGCTCTGCCACTTGCTAGCTCAGAAACTTTGGGGATGCTACTTAATTAGTGGGGATAATAATAGTTTCTCCTTGATAGGATGATTATGAAGATTAAAATACATGACTTAATTTTTGTAGAAGTCCTTGGAACTCTATTACAAATACCTCTGTTCTTTGTTTTATTTGTTTATTTGAAGTACCTCTACTTCAACCTATTGGAAATACTGGTCTTGCAGGTGAGAGGTGTCTTTAGTACGGCTCAGCTAGAGATGGGGTCCGGGGTAGTTTTAGTCTCCAGTTTAATTCCCACAGAGCCATTGACTGCCCTGTGGAAGAGGGACTTTTTGTCTTCATTCCCAAACAGAATTATCCACAGGAGCTTTCAGGAAAGAGAGAGAGAACTTCTTTGACCTGGTCCCAGCCTGGGCTCTGAATGAATGACCTGGGTGGCATTAACCCTTAGGCTCATCAAATCGTACCAGCCTCTCATATCTAAAAGTTCTACTATGGATGACAGACCATCAACCCAATAGCCATGGTAATCCAATCAGTCACTCTTTTCTGCTCCACTTGGGTCTTTTCACAGTGAGCACCAGACTGAGGTAGGTCATGTGATCTGAGCTCCACAATTAGAAAATGTCATTCTCTGGCATTTACTGACTTTTTAAATTTGAAGTTACTTAACCAAACTGAATCTCTCTTTCCTCAACTGTAAAACAGGGATGATGACAAGACAGTACCTATTTAGAAGATTTTTATCTTATCACAGTACCTAGTATGTAGTTAACTCTTTCTAAATGGTAGCTAATGTGATCTCTTGGATATAGGAATTGATTCAATATTTCTCTAAAATTCAGAGGGACCGGTTTTCACAGGATATATGCCTATTTATTGGCAGGAATAACCTTGTATAAACAATATTGTGTTATACTTTAGGGAAAGTGTGTAGGGAAAGAAAAATTTAGGCCCATTTGAACTTTGGAAAAACATACTTCAATATTTCATATGGAAAGAATTTCATATCTTTGAAAGGGTGACTTAATTTTGAATTTCTTATTTCAAAGCTGAGATATTAACCAAGCATAAAATGTATACCACATTGTAAGCTGAATGGACTGTTCTAAAGCCTCTATTTTAATTCATAGTCAGAGTTGGTATTTTTATTGCCACTCTAATTTATTACAGGGGTGGTTGCTTTCTTTACCCAGTAGTGGGTCTCAGATAACTTCCTAAGCCTCAGCCTCCCAGTCTGTTAAAAAAAAATTCTATCTGACTTACAGATTGTTAAAATAGTCCATTAAAAACATAAAAATAAAAAGCCTTTGATCTGAGCTGCCTGGAAATAAATGTTATAACACTACATTATTATTATCACATTGTGAACCCAATACAGAACTATCAATTTTGCAGCATTTAAGTGGGCTGTTTAATGTCAAATGCAGAATTCATGACACTGGCAATTTATCTCACTCTCTCCCTCTTTCTTTTTTATTTTAACTAGATCAAAATCAAGAGCAGGAGCCTCAGAGAAATGTGTTGTTTATATTCACTAGAGTCCAATACAAGTAGAATTTAATTCTTAAGATATGGATTAAAATTTTTTTTTGAAATGTTTGTTCTACAGTCTGAGATAAACCTTCATAATAACTTTGAATTTGGCTCTAAAATGAGGATATATGCCCGCTAGAATTTTGTATTGATTGTTTAGAGAAATTTCAAATATTTGAGGATAGGATTAGACAATCCATCATTTTAAAATAGAGAGCTTAACAGCTTAAGAGCTTGTGAGCATCATAGCTAAAATATTCATGGTTTTAGATCGATTTAGTATTCTCTTAGTTAATATTACCTTCAGAATATATAATTAGCATTGATTGTGCATATTTATTACAAGCAAAAGTTATAAAAAATGTAATTTATCCATGTCATCAACACTGTGCCCGTTAAAAATAGAAGACAGAATACAAATGAAATAATCTCGCAATGTTCAAGTTAGTTTTTAATAGCATATTTAGCTTTGATTTTTTTCATGAAACAAATATTTCTTGAGAATCTACTTTGTGAAACTTAGGAGAATTTTTGAGATCCTCCAATTTTATTTTTCTTGAGTTTTGTTAGATAGAATACCACTACTGTTATATTAAAAGGTGTTCAGAAAAACAAGATCAAAGGTAAAAATGTTTGGTAAATCCTAGATTAAAGGAAGCAAAAACATTTTTTTTAAGCTGAAACATTTTTGGTTCTTTTATAGAACTCCCTAAGAAGGGATTCTGGGTGTTAAAATATTTTCCAAATATAAATGCCATAGACTGTTACCCCCTACTGCAGGAATATTTATTAACATATTAAAGAACCTTAGAGTGCTGTAAGAAGCTGTTCCTAAAAAGTCATCTCTTCTTAGCTACTCTTGTTATGGAATGCGTGACTGTAGATCAGTGAGTTTGAGTTTTTCCCAAAGAATATATTGGAGTTACTTTGGAATGTAATATAGTTTTTTACTTCAAACAGTTTTTCTTTACCTAAAATATTATTTTTCCACCCAAGTAATGTATTTTTTCTAGGATCCTACCATCTAGGGGATGGATAACTTGGTAATATCTAATTATATTAATTGGTTGATATTGCTTAAGATATGGTATATTTTCCCTAACTCTCAAAGGGCAAGAGAAACTCCTAAACAAAAGCTTAATAATGCCCTCAAGTGAAAATCCTTTATGACATGTCATGAGTAATTAAAGTAATATGTATTTGTACTTTTTGTTCTTCCTCAAATGGCCATGAAATCTTCTGTATTTGTATACTTGTAGTTTGTAGTTTCAAAAATTTACATTAAGGTATGTCAACGCTTGTTTTTTTTTTTTATTGATATTATACTGTAAGCTTACCATAATGTGCTCAATGTTGAAGTAATTCATTATTAATTCATACTCTCAATCATGGAACTAAAATTAAATGTTAAGTAGTTTTGGAAAAGAAATATTTTCTTCTTGGCTGTAAAATGGCATTTCAGGATTACCATATTAACAAAGGCCTCTAGATTCTCTCCCACATAAACAAAGAATAACGAGAGGGACTTCCCTGGTGGCATAGTGATTAAGAATCCACCTGCTAATGAAGGGGACACAGGTTTGATCCTTGGTCTGGGAAGTTGCCGCAGAGCAACTAAGCCCACGCACCACAACTACTGAGCCTGTGCCACAGCTACTGAGCCTGCACTCTAGAGCCCGTGAGCCACAACTACTGAAGCCCACGTGCCTAGAGCCCGTGCTCTGCAACAAGAGAAGCCACTGCAATGAGAAGCCTATGCACTGCAACGAAGAGTAGCCCCTGCTTGCCATAAATAGAGAAAGCATGTGTGCAACAATGAAGACTTAACACAGCCAAAATAAACAAACAAAAAAATAGAATAATGAGAAACTCCAGAAAATGTAATAAATAGGAAGAACTACTTTCTTTGCAATCTTCTCTTTTGTACATAAGTCAAAGTTTTGTTTCAATATGATTTAAAATACCACTAAATATGAGACAAACTCTTAGTCTTGAAATATAGGTTCATCATCTACATATTTTACCCCACATGTTAAAATTGCTGTTTTTATTTTAACCAGCAAATATGTGAATTCCAAAGGTATTTTGATATTAGATAGGTTTCTTTCTTTCTTTTTTTTTTTTTTTATGACTGGTGGTAAGAAATGTATTCCTATGAAACAGGAAGAAACCTTGATTGATAAGTATTAAGAATACCTTGCGGTACGCGGGCCTCTCACTATTGCGGCCTCTCCCGTTGCGGAGCACAGGCTCCGGATGCGCAGGCTCAGCGGCCATGGCTCACAGGCCCAGACGCTCCGCAGCATGTGGGATCTTCCCGGACCGGGGCACGAACCCGCATCCCCTGCATCGTCAGGCAGACTCTCTACCACTGCGTCACCAGGGAAGCCCTAGCATAGACTCTTTAAGTGTAATGGACCTTTGACAAAAAAGTGTACTTCACTCTAGTCAAACCCAGTAAAGAGTTCATAAGTTAGAACAAAATGAAACTCTTGAACTATCTCCATATCAGCAGGAGAGGATCTAGGTTTTGTGCAACCTGAACCTCATACAATTTGCAGAAGTACTCTAATAAAATTTTGCAAATTCACTAATTTAAAATTGTTAGGCCTCTTTCAGTTCTTTCAAGGGAGGCCTATTCCAGTGAGAGAACTTGCAGCTTGAGTTCCAGTATGTTTATGGTACACATGCCTTCATATATCATAGTCAGATATCACGAATGAAGTATACTAGAAAAGCATCACAGTAGAGGCCAGGAGAGCTTTACCAGCACTGAGATTAATCTGCCTGAATTTCTTTCCTCATTACAACATAGGCAAGTGTGCACTGGAAAAAATTATCTCTAAGGTTCTTTCCAGCTGAACAGTTTCTATTTTTTAATTGGAGAAGTCATCACTTCTGGAATGAGGAGAACTCCATGCTAATGTGGATGAAGCAAATAAGCCTTGCAAATTGATTTGGGTACCCTAATTTACATGATTATTTCCTGGCATCCAGGTCTATATATTTTTTCACATGACAATATAGTTGTTGATTATTCTCAGAGGGCTCAATTGGAAAAGATCTGTTTTTGCTTTGCAGTAATATTCACAAATAATTTCCAAGTCAAAGTTGCGAGTACTAGTGCCAGATCATGGGTGAGGGAGTAGGGATCTTATAGACGATCTTGGAGAAGAAAAATAAGGAAGAACAGGAAACCATCCCATTATTTGCCTTCTCATCTGTAATTCTTGGAATTGAAGATCTGACCTACTAACTGAATCTTATGAACATGGTGTTTTTGTAAGTGGAAGTAAGTTATCTAGCTTAGCAGGGTTTTTCCCTTTTAATGCTAGACTGGTAAGTATAGAAGTTATACAAATATCATTGATATGTTGTGAAGATCTTTTAGGGATTTTTTTTCCACAATCAGTATAAAGATCAAGCTCTTTGTATCATCTGTTTACATATGTGAATATACACAAAAAAATTCTTCACAGGTGTTCTAAAGTCTTTATCTTTGTCTGGTGCTAGGTTCTAATGATTTTAAATGCCTTTTAAAAACCATAAGACAGCCTTTATATAAAGTCTTCATCAAAAAATATATTATGCTAATCCTAATAGAGTGTAGTTTAATGGAGGTCGAAGGTATGTCTTATTTCTCACTGTGCTCTCAAAACCTGTATAAGTAACTGATATCAAGGAGCCATATTAATTAAATGTTGACTGAAAAAATAAATAATTTCTAACAAATAATTTCAAACTATAGAGCATTACCATTGTTCAAAATGTACATTGGTAGCAATAAACCTATATCTTCTTCTATGATTAACATAAAAGTAAAATAAATGTGATTACATTAAGCATGGCTCATAGGTAGAGAAGTGGAATACTATTTATAATTCTGCCACCTGTTAAAGCAAAATAGCTATTAACATCTGGGGTTCAATTAATTTGTCAAAAGCAGTTCACTCCGTAAGCATCTATGTCTTTGTATTTCCATTTAATATACTATATATGAATACAGATCTTTTAAAAGTTCATTAAAACAGGAAAAACTGAAATAAAATATCTTTAATCTGCAGCAGTTCTCTATTTTGTTAAAAACAGAAGAGTTAATTTCCAAGATTAGCAATAACAAAACATTAAAAACTGTCTCATTGTTTCAATAAAGCAAATATGCAGAGCAAAATAATAGTCTCAAAGGAAGAAAACTCAAGTATCTTACTGAAATAGACTTCCAATTTCAGTACAATGCATTTTTGTGGGATAGATTGGACTGTTGCACATAGATTAAATTTGACAGGATACCAGACTGTTGCCATATTTTTACTTTTAATTCAGTACCCTTTTTTGATAAATGTGGAGCAGAAAAATATAGTTTTTTGGTTTTTCCAGATGGGGAAAACCAATTGAATTTGTTTTCAATATTTCAAAACTCTGCCATGACTGTGTACCTGGCTTAGATTATTTTATAGATAGCTGGAGGGTATTTTAGCCTTGACATTTCAGTTGTCCCGAAAATAGTGATGATATATGGACTGGCACTGCTTAGAGCTCCTGTTTTTTCTTTCCAAAAGTGTAGTGTGATTAGCCTTTTTATCCATCCGAGACTACTGCCCGGGGAGCCTTACGTGTCAAGGCCAATGCAGCTTTGATGAAGCAGCATCTCAAGGTATTATGATTTAAATTCTGGGCAGCAGTTGGAGGCAGCTTGTCTCCTGGTCTTGTTGTTCATTCATATTTGTCCCTTTCTTAGATAGGGATTGAGAAAGATCTTTTAACTGCACTCTACATAGTTTTTATGCCCTTTGGAGACAGAAGAAATCCAAAGAGGGTATATGTGCATATGGTTGAGCAGGGACGATGAGCAGAACTGGAAGAGACACAAAACTTTATTTCTACCCTGGCATTGCCAAAGTTCCAGGGCACATATACTACTGTGTCAAGTAACAAATATAACTTCTGACCAAAATTGAGAAAGGTTTTTAGAATAAAACTCCAAGTTATGCAAAACTCTGAAAGGACAGAGCCAACAAAATAGGTCTAAGAATAAGCAGAATGTTAGTTAAGAACAATTTTTCTGTGAACAACAGCTGGAGCACTTGATAGAGAAGTCTAGGGATCAGTGATTCTCAGTGTTTACATCCAAATATCCTTATTGATTTATAACTTGCCTTAGTCCATCTGAATCCTAACACCTGCCTTGACTGTGATAACCTGGTCTTTATTACTAAGCACTGCCTGGAGTGGAACAGCTCATCCCAGCCCCTGGCAGGACGGCACATTCACCTTTGGGGAGCAGTCTCCCATACCACTATTTAGGATAACAGAAGAGATCACCACACTTTAACAGATTGCCCTAAAGACTTCTATCCCCTTGAGCTTCTTCATATTGGAAGACTCTAACAGGAGTAGAGTTCTCAAACAGGCAGGCAACAAAATAAACACACCAGTCAATCTGAAGCACACTAAGAGCTCTACCAGTCCAAATAATAAGATATAGAAAGTCTTGTTATGTGAACAAGAGATTAATTTAACTCATCTATTTTTTCATTTGTATCATATCTGAGGAAAGTTAAATGATTCACACTTTATTTTTAATTTTTAAAAATTAAACCAAAATGGAGCTGAGAGCTGCCTCATGAAATGGGAAAGTGGTGATCAAAGAAGCAGTAGTTGTAATCAGCGATGACTTGAAGGGCTTTCGCTTTTCCATAATACCCATTAACACCCCCCCACACCTGACAAAAGCAACCAAGTAAATTTATCATCTAGGTTAAAGAAGTGTTTTGCCATGCATTGTTCTAAAACATGTATTCTAGTATCTTCTGTTGATACTAGATTGACACAAAAAGCCTCTCCTCCCAAGAGAAATGAAGCCACCAGGGGATAGCGGGAGACCTGAAAGAAGATATAAGACTCTACTCACCTTAGTGGTCACTGCATCCAATCCCCTTGGCTCCTTCTTTCTCCTTTTATTGAAGGGTTTTATTTGTAGACTAGGACGTGTATAATGTAAGACATTTGCTATGAATACCTCGGGATTTCTTATATCATCATAGAATCACCTTTCAGATATCCAAGAACATATCTAGTTTGCATACTTACCATGGTTATACAACTACATAATACATGGTAAAATAATTTTAAAACATTTGCTCCATAGGTGTCGTGTATTAGTTGAAGTTACACAACAAATATTTTAATAGGAAAATACTTCTTCCCACCACACTCATACAAGCTTTCTTTCTGCTGGTAACCCCTCCAAGCAATGGCAAGTTGCAAACTGAAGGCTAAGATTTCTGCAAGCAGCTATGATTCTTAACACTGTGGAATCAACTGTGGGATGGAGTGACAAATGTGGAAAAGTATGGAAAGAAAGGGAGGGTTCTCTGCCTGACTACGACTTCTCATATATTTAAGGGGGGAAAATCCACATAAGTAACACATCTATACATTGGGTGTAGTTTAAGACAGTCTGTGCCTCACATTGATTATTTATTATGTTACTTTCCTTTCTCTTCATCCTTTAACTGAAAAATCATTACTTGGTTATATAATTCTTCTTTTTCTTTCTTTTTTTTTTTTTTTTTCATCGGCAGGCGGACTCTCAACCACTGCGCCACCAGGGAAGCCCCTGGATATATAATTCTTGCCTTTGGGAGGTCTGAGGTCTTCCGCCAGCATTCAGTAGGTGTTCTGTAGGAGTTGTTCCACGTGTAGATGTATTTCTGGTGTATCTGTGGGGAGGAAGGTGATCTCCACATCTTACTCTTCCGCCATCTTCCTCAACTCCTTCTATAATTCTTTTCTTCACAGAATTTTGAGAACTGCAGCATGAATAGTTTATGTTGTGTCTATCTATGGAGGAATTTTTAAGTTGTCAGTGGGTTATGTCGCATCTCAGAAAACAAAGCAAGTCACACCTCCAGGGAAAAAACTTACCATTATCAAGGATGTTGTTCCTTGGCACCATTGACTTTATCCAATGGCAGCAGCCTAAAATTTCCATAGAAACTGGATCTGAAACTGCTAAACTGGATAGAAGCTGCTAAAAGTGCAGTTCCCCATGGCAATATCAGTTGAATTAAAAGGAAGCATAAATTGCCTTATTAGAATCTTTTCCCAAAGAGTCCGTGTTCTCACAATAATTGCATTTCCTTATCATAAGCAATTATATTACACAGTAACCTGCTGCCCAAGAGAGAAACTTTACAAGAAGACTTGAGATCATCATCCAAGGGATTCATCCATAAAATTAAAAATTATAGTGCTTACTTTATTTGATTGTTAGGGGTAAATGTCTATAAATATTCCAACAGAAACATTTTAAAAACGTTCAGCTTTTCCTTCCTTCCTTTTTTCCTTCATTTCTTCCTCCCTCTTTCCTTCCCCTCATTCCTTAATTCTTTATGCTTTCTTTCTTCCTTCTTACTCTTTCTCTTTCCCTTCTTGTTTTCCTTGCTTCCTTCTTTACATCCTTTTCTTCCCCTCTTTCATCCTCAGACATACTCACCCAGTCATATATGAAGAACATCCAGCATTAAATCCTGTAGTCAAAGAGGAATCAGAGTATCATCTCCCCTTTCCTCCCATTTCCTTATTGGGTCTGACATATCTATCTAGTCATTAGTAGCCTGTGGTTGCAAGAAAAATAATTAGGCCCAATACCTTCTAAGGTAACTAAGAACTTACTGTATTCACACCTACGAAGCTGCAGCCCTTCTGCAGTACACTCTAGCCTTGCTCTCCTGGCTAGAGAAACTACCAGGAACAGCAGAAGCTTAGGAGGAAAGCCAAGCTCTTTCCTTCCCCTTATAGTAAAAGGCTGTTGGTTCTGCCTTTCTTTAGTGGTGTCAGGCAGGGAGAACGAACGCTATGCAGACTTGTCTAATAACTTGGGCCAGGAATAGGAAAACGTTTCTTTCTTGCTTCCCTCTGTCTGGCTTCATTCATTCATTTAATCATCTACTCATACAACAGACACTTACTGATTCCTTTTTATTTCCTTATACCTCCACGTGATGCCATTTATCTATTCCCTTCCATTCTCCATGTAATAATTCGATCATTGGACTTCTCCAAAAGCTTCTTACTTGTTCTTTTTGCCTCAACTTTTTCCTCCAGCCCATCCTACAAGCCTGTTGGCTTGCTAAGGGGCTATTCTCCTGAACTTTTATAGCCTTCCCAGCTCATAACATGAAGTCCAATCTCTTTAGCCTTGAATTCAGAGTGCTCTAATCTGGGCTCAGTGATTCCACTTTTCAAATACCATATTCCTAAACCAGATTGAAATATTTGTGCTTCCCACTCCCTGTCCTCCTTTTTTCTTCCTGTCTCTATGTTATATTCTCCACCTGGAATGCTGTTGGGCTCACAAATCCTCTTGAAGATCCTCTTAGTTCACTTCAATGCCAGACCTCCCTTGATCTTCCCCTTCCTGTTCTTCAGCTGAAGGTCATCTCTGGCTCTTCTAAATCCTGTGGCACTTTATCTCTCTCATAACCTTTTGCACTTCCTATCTAATTTCGTAGTTTTATGTATTTATATACATAACTTATTTGCCCTTGTAGAATATAAGCTCCTTGAAAGCAGAGGGCATCATTGAATTGGCTTTCTAATCCAACAGTGTGCTTTATTCATAGTCTTTAACTGCATAAGTGGATGCCTGTACTGCAATATCGTTGGTTATTTTTAAGAAGACATGTTATATAATGATCCTATTGTTAATTTCAACTATAATGAGTAATATTGTGGTCCGGTAAAAGCCTTTGACGTCTTTTCTTGATAAGTACACACTGACAGGTGCATCAGTTTTAGCAAGATTAGAACCTCTGCAGAATCATAAACTTTCCTTCACAAACTATTGTTCATCAGCATCTTTAGTGACCGTAATGACTATTGCCAATCAGAATAAGGAGTGTTCTCATCACCCAGAGCAAGGACATCTTTTTCTCTTCACTATCTAACAGTCTTGAAATCCTTTATGTTTTAAATAAAATTCACGTTTCAAACTTCAAAGAGGATAAAAAGACACACATTGCAAAATCTCCCTCCAACGCTATTTCTCTTTGCCCAGTTCCCAGTAAACCCTTAAACAGATATTACTTAGTTAGATTCTTGTGTGTCTTTCCAGACAGGTTTTTATGTATATAAAAGCAAATATGAATACATTATTTTCCTGTGTTTTACACCAATGATGCCATAGTATACACACTCTTCTACTTTTGTGGTTTTTACTTAAAAGGTGTGTCTTGAACATCTTCCTAGATCAACATGTACAGTGTATCCTATTACACTGTGGATATACTGTAATGTATTTAAGAGTATAGCTTAAAAACATGGATTTATGGATGGATTAGCTTCTTTATAAACTTTGCTATTACAGTCTAGTCCACAATTAATAACTTTGCATATACATCATTTTCTATGTATATGAACGTATGTGTAAGAAACTATCCTAGAAGTGGAATTGGTTGCTCACAGGGTGTATGCCTTATAATTTTTGGTAGATACTTCAAAATTGCCCTCCATAGAAAATGTACCAATTTACACTTTCATGAGCAATGAATGAGCGTTTTAAACATTTTAAAACAAGTGTGTTTTAAAACTCTTGCAGTTTTGTCATACTGATGCTTACAAATAGCATCTCTGTTTGTTTTAATATGGGATGCTTCATTCATTTGCATATCATCCTTGCACAGGAACTATGATAATTTTCCTGGATCACTTCAATTCTTGGTGTATGTGCTACAGAAGTAAGCACTCTGCTTACTTGTATTTTGACTGTTATTGTGAATGAAATCAGTGTGTTTTCATATGTTTAAGAGCCATTTGCCGATTTTAAATTTTCTCATAAAAACTCTATTCATCTCCTTTTCTATTTTCCTGTTTATTTTTTTGGAATTCTTTATAACTTATGGAAATCAGTTATGATGTGACTTATACATGTTTTTCCCAGTTTATCATTTATACTTTGATGTTCAGTATGCTGTTTTTTGCCATGTAGAGGTGTTTTCTGTTGTTGATAATTTCTTTGATGGATTCTAAATTTTGAATCACAGAAAGACCTTTTCCCCATTGAGATTGTAAAATAATTCTCCCTTTCTTTCTCTTTTCTTCTCCTGGTAGCTTTCATAAAATCATTTCTTTACATTTAAATGTTTGAACCATTAGAAATTGATCCTGGTGTGTATCTGACTCTATTTTTGCACCAAAACCATTTATTTAATAGGCAATTTTATCACTACTGGCATAAGTTTATTGAGTTTATTAGTATTTAGTACTTTTTCATGCTGCTAGAAAGTTTGTCTTTTCTTCAATCATAACTTCCAGGCAGTTGTTTGTATATATGAAAGCATTTACTTTAATTATATTAATTGTTTATCTTGCTAACTTGCTGAATTCTCTTATTTATTGTACTGATATTTGTGAGTATACTGGGCTCCCCACAATGTATTATTCTCCAGTCATATCATTTGCAAATAGGAATGGTTTTAAGTCCTACTGTCAAAGTTCATAGCTCTTATTTTTTCTCTATTTTCTGATTATGTTGGTTATAAAATTGTTAAATATTGATAGTGGACTTCCTTTTCATGTCCTTGACTTAAAAGAATCTCATGTATCCTCAGAAAGCAGCATACTGCGTGTTTGCTTAGATGGCTCTTGGACAGAAATAAAAATATTTTCCATTTTTAAGAAAGTATATACTTTTCCCTAGCGTATTAATTATATTCTATCAAAGAAGATATTTAATTTTGTGAAATGCCTTTTTAGGATCTTTGGTAATGATTATAATTGTTCTCCCAATACATTTTAATATTATGAACTTTCATAATAATTTTCCTAATATTGGATCACCTTTGCATTATAAGAATAAAGATCAAAACAATCATAATATATTTTTCTGGATACTGTTTGATAATATTTTATGTGAAAATTTTCAATTAATATTCACATCTGAAATTTATCTCTAATTTCCTTTTGGTATATTTTATTATGAGTTTTGGTGCCAATGTTGTCCTTATTTTTTAGAACTTTGAAGGTTTCCTCTTTGTTTTATGTTCTGTAACATTTTAAATAGAACTGGAATTCTGTTCTTTTTGGTTTTGTAGACCTTCCTGTGGAAAATAATCTTAGACTAGTAGTTTTTTGCGACAGATGCTTGACAAAAGTTTTTATTTCTTTTATGGGTTGGTCTTTTTAAATGATGTTTTGGTAAATTATATTTTTTTCTGGAAAATTGCTTATTTTTCCAGGTTTTAAAATTTTTTGCACAGAGGTAAGCAAAATAATTTCTTATGAATCTATAAATGTTCTTTTTTTTTAAAATTTTGTGTTAACCCCTGCTTAACATTTCTGCTTCTCAGTAATTATGTTTTCCTCTTTTTTTTTTTTTCCCCCTAGATTTGTTCAATAAGAAGCATTTTATTGCTTTGTCTGGTTCTTCTTGGCTTGTCTTATATTCCCCTAGTTTTTCTCTTCTGTCTCTGGTCATTATTTATCAGGTTTCTTTGCCAGTTTCTCTTCGTGTATCTAAACTGTGAGTACTACAATTCCATAAGCTCTTAGTTTAGCCCTTTTCTCTTAGAATATCCTTTCTTGAGATAAGCTGTTCCATCCATCACATAGTTTAATTGACCATTCACATGCTGATGACTCCCATACATATATCACTTCTTGAAACTCCAATTCTTAGTTCTAGATATGTATCATTCTTTTGATTTTTGATAGACCAATACAATTAAATATATCTAAAACTTTGTTCTCTTCCATCACAATCAGTGTCACCAGCACCTACCTCGTTTGACAATCCCAGAGTTCTAAAAGGCATCCCCAATACTTTGTTCTCTTACTCATTATATTCATTAAAGCAATGAATCCTTTTAATTCTCTCTCTTAAGTATCTCATTAACCTATCTTCTTCTCTCTTTACTGTCTTGACTCTATTCTAAGCCACCATCATCTCTTGCTTTACCATAGCAATAGTCTCTTAACCAGTCCCACTATAACCGTTCTTGTTCCTTCCCCATTCTTTCTTCATATTGAAGCTGGACATAACATTTCTCTATTGTTTAAGTCCACTCAATATCTGCCATTGTTCAGAAAAATATTTAGAATTTCACATGGCGTTTAAGGTTCTGAGAGATGTGGTCTCTGCACACCATTCTCAACCTGAGACACTCACCCCTTTGTTTTCTCTACTGCAGCCAACCCAGTAGTCTTTGTATTCCTCAAATGCACCATTCTTCTTTTATCATCTTATGACATTTGCACATGTTTGTTACCTTTGTTTGAACAATTTACTGCTACTGTTTCTTTCATTAATAATACCTTTTTATCCTTTGGAGTTTGTCTTCAAAATCTATTTCTCAAATAAGCTTTATTATAATCACCATTTCTAGATCCTTCTGGTAACTCTCTTTGTTCCATCTACTAGCTGAGTTTACAATTAAATAAGTAATTGGGTAATTAGTTGTTTAGTGAGTATTTCTCATACTAAAATGTAGCCTCAATGTGAATATCTGGTTCACTACTTAATCCCCAGTACCTAGTAAGATGACTGTCCACTAAATAGTTCAAAACACTGAAAGAAAATATTATCAAGAAAAATATAATAATTACTGGATCATATGGCAGTTTTAATTTTTTGAGGAACCTTCATACTGTTTTCCATAGTGGCTACACCAAATTACATTCCCACCCACAATACATGAGGGTACTCTTTTCTACACATTCTTGCCAACACTTGTTATTTCTTGTCTTTTGATGATAGCAGTTGATGACACATGAGGTAATAACTCATTGGAGTTTTGATTTGCATTTCTCTGGTAATTAGTGATATTGACCCTCTTTTAATGGGCTTGTTGACCATCTTTATATCTTCTTTGGAAAAATTCCTATTCAGATCCTCTGTTCATTTTTAAATTTGATTTTTTTATATTGATTTGTATTAATTCTTTTTATAAATTGAACATTAACCCTTTATTGGATAAATCTTTTGAAAATATATTCTCCCATTCAGTAGATTGCATTTCCATTTGGTTGATGGTTTCCTTTGCTGTGAAAAGCTTTTCAGTTTGACGCAGTCCCATTTGTTTATTTTTACTTTTGTTTTTCTTGTCCAAGAAAACATAAAAAAATATTGCTAAGACTGATGTCAAAGAGAGTACTACCTTTTTTTTTCTAGGAGTGTCATGGTTTCAGGTCTTACATGTAAGTCTTTAATCCATTTTGAATTTATTTTTGTATATGGTGTGAGAAAGTAATTTAGTTTCATTTATTTACATGTAGCTGTCAAATTTTCCCAGCACCACTTATTGAAGGGACTATCTTTCCCCATTGTATATTCTTGCCTCCTTTGGCATAGTTTAATTGACCATATGTGTGTGGGCTTATTTGTAGGCTCTCTGTTCTGTTCCACTGATCTATGTGTCTTTTTTTGTGCCAGTACCATACTATTATGATTACTGTAGCTTTGTAATATAGTCTGAAGCCAGGGTGCATGATACCTTCAGCTTTGTTTTTCTTTCTCAAAATTGCTTTGGCTACTCCAGGTCTTGTTTCTCTCCATACAAATTTTAAGATTTGTTCTAGTTCTGTGAAAAGATTCTTTGGTGTTTTGATAGGGATTGCATTGAATCTGTAGAGTTGCTTTGGGTAGTATGGACATTTTAAAAGTATTAAATCTTTTGATCAATGAGCATGGTATATCTTTCTATTTATTTATGTTGTCTTAAATTTCTTTTATCAGTGTCTTACAGTCTTAAGAGTATGGGTTCTTTACTTCCTAGGTTAAATTTATTCCTAAGTATTTTTTTGATGTGATTATAAATGGGATTGTTTTATTGCTTCCTCTTTCTGATAGCTTGTTATTAGTGTATAGAAACACAACAGATTTCTGTATAATAATTTTGTATCCTGCAACTTTACTGACTCGTTTATTCTAATAGTTTTTTTGGTGGAGTCTTTAAGTTAGACAGAGAAAGACAAATACTTTATGTTTTCACTGATTTGTGGAATCCAAAAAACAAAACAAATAACAAAACAGAAACAGACTCAAAGATACAGAGAACTAACTAGTGGTTGCCAGAGGGGAAGAAGTTGGGGGAATGGATGAAATAGGTGAAGGAGTTGAAGTACAAACTACCAATTATGAAATAAATAAGTAACAGGGATGTAACAGACATCTGAACAGGGAATGTACAGTCATTAATATTTTAATAACTTTGATGCATAATCTATAAAAATATTGAATCACTAAATTAGACACCTGAAACCAATATAATACTGTAAGTCAACCATACTTCAGTAAGAAAATTTTTAAAAAGAAAAACATGATAAAAGTTTTAAAATTTTCTCACTCTCTAAAAATTAAAGCAAACTCCAGCGTCATTATAACATTATCAGTCAACCAGGATGAACAGCTCAAAACTGAATTATAAATTTAACATATATCTTGGTTAAGAAATGAATGATTAATGTATTAGTACAATAGTATAACCATTTTGAAACACAAAGTAAAATTCTCAGATTACATTTTATGCCAAAATAAATTATACATTAATGTATATGAAAGAAAATATTTACCTGATCTTGGTCTGAATAAATATAACCCATAAAATTTGACAACACGGGCAGAAATGACATGAGAAATGATTAGTGCATTAAACCAAATAAAAAATAAAACATTATAAGTAGATAAAATTTGTTTTAAAAGGTGTCTACAACACAGAAAAAAAGTATTCTAACACATGTGACAGAAAATAGGTTATTATCCTTATATATCATACAATATCCTTATTAGTTAAAGAATGTCTATATATCACTAAGAAAATGACAAATGCCTCAGTTAAAGAAAAAAGTAATGGTTTCAAAGAGGCAAGTCACAAAATATTTTATGACTACTTTTGGCTGCTTAATAACCATGGAAATGAAAATAAAATGGAATATTATTTAATTAGGATTGCACTTGTTATAAGAATGATACTATGCAGAATTAATTGACATATGGAAAAGTAGACATTCTCATAGGATGATGGCAGGATTATGAATTAAGTAACCTTTGCAGAGGGCAACTTGGCATTATGGGTCAAAAGCCTTCAGAATGATTATATCCTTTTCTCAGTCATTCCTCGTCTAGAAATTTAACCTAAGGAAATATTTTGATAAATGCAAATTAATGTGTTTGACTTGTTGCATTTAGTGTCCTACCTGCAGAAGGGAAGAGGACTTTATGGCATGACTATTTATATTATCCATATCCATAATTACACTTAATTTTCCCTCTTTGCCCTTTTGTCTGTTTTTTTATTCATTGTGATAGTTGTGTGTTTCTTCTCAATCCTTATATGAAAGTACAAATGTTTTCTGAAACAAGGTGTAATACTAATATACACACACACATCATTGACATTTATAGTTGTGGTTTTTAACAGTCTACCTAATATGTAAAAACCATTCAATAATTTCTATTTGAATCAAACATAAGTTAGTATTTCATTATAGGAATTATATGGGCAGAACCTGTATAGGAATTATATGGGCAGAATCACTTGTCAGGGATATTTGTCTTCTTCTGAAACAAAATACATCTTTCACTGTTCTCCAGAGTTCTTCTCCAGAGGCCATGTCCATGATATGCTCACTTAATTGATTTTAATATGCTCTCACACTTTATATATAGATTTGCTTCATTTTGTAGAAGCTCTGTGTCTATTAGAGAATCTGAAATAGATCTGTAAGAAGTTGCTCTTTAGGTAGTCCCTGGATAAGTCCACTCTATCTGTCCTGAAAAAAAACAGTATTTTTTGTTTTTTTTGTTTTTTTCAGAGGCAGATACATAGTAACATGCAAGTTAGCAAAAGGTTTCATCTTATCACATCAGTATATCCAAAACCTTAATTTTCAGCTAAAGCAAGTCCAGAATTAGATGCCTCATCACTGCTATTAGGCATTAACCCAACAGGCTGTGAGATGCCAATGCTTTTGATACATTTTTCAAATAAGATCCCAAAGTGGCTGTAACAAGACAATATGAAAATTTTATGTAAAAAGCATGTTTGACTTGATTAGTAGAAATTATAATTCCTGGGATGAATTAACATGTATTAACTCACAAATGTTAAAAACAAACACAAACAAAATTTAATATAAAATTAGTGTTATACAAATTGTATGTAAAACATTGTATTCAGTGTTTCATTTTTGCACTAGGTTAGGTTTTAAATAAATATGATGTTTCATTACTTTGCTTTGAAAAATGATTTACTACTTTATCTATCAAACATACAGTTTGGTAATTGAGCAAACATTTTTCAGAAGGAAAATACTGCAAATATATGTAATTGAAAATTAAAACCAAGGCTATTACTGCTGCATAGGTCTGAAGAGACTTATTTACCAGAAACAAAATCTTTTTCTGGCGATTTTACCATGAATGAAAAAGAAATATCCTGATGTCCTGAGCCCAAATCATCAATAGGTGACAAAAATTTTAGGTTAGAGGACGTTTTAACATCCTTTTGAGATTTTTCGTACCTTAGTTTGAGTATCTTTTAGAATAATTTCAAAAATGGTTATTGACCATTTGTGAATTTCTTGGTCAAAATTTGACAACTTTTAATTCAGTCTAATATTTGACAAGCTAAGTCTAAAATTCACATGTAATATTAAAGGACAAAGAACAGCTAACTAAGGTAACTTTAAAGAAAAATAAAGACGGGAAATTTATTATGAAACTATAGTAACTAAAAGTTTGTTACTAGTTATGGAAAAGACCATAGTTAGACCAATAGGCAGAAGGGAGCACAGTCCGGTGAGCGTAGGGGTGTGGTGTGTGTGACTCAGAGTGTGTAGACCACCAGGGGGAAAATATGGGGGCTCTTTTGCTGAGAACAGGGGTTTCATTCAGACCCCTCTTGTTGGAAGCCATTGGCTAGAAGTACTTGCCAGTACTGCCAAAACACTGCTGTGAAACACCTTTAAATGACTGTCTTTTCTTCATTAATATTTTTTTTTGTTCCTTTATTGTTATTTGCATGGTTCGGCATGTCTTAATTTGGTACCCCAGTCAAAATGGGATGTGTCAGGAGCAGCATAAGGAGGGAAAGGTATGACCTATTCAATGAGTGCTAGTGGGAAAAGCAACCATTCACAAGCAGGGGGGCTGGTAGCAATGGGGGGAGATAAGATTTCTGTTACACTCATACAGAAAAAGAAACCCCCAATAGACTAAAGATCTAAATGTGCAAAGTAAAATCACAAGGCCCTTAAAAAAATAAAGGAATGTATATTTAGAACCTTAGGACTTGTAAGGATTTCTTACACAAGACAAAATATAAAAAACTGATAGATTTTTTAACAAGAAAATTATTAAATTAATAAACTCTTACACACCAATGACACCATAAAACAAAGTGAAATGACAAACTAACAACAAACCAGAAGTTATTTCCAACCAAACACCTGGCAAAGGATAAGAATCTAGAATCTACAGGAAATGGTATGAATTACTAAGTCAGAGAAACAATCTAATGGGTAAAATTATCGAAGGATATGAACAGATAAAGGTTAACGAACATATGGAAATATCCTCACTTGAAAAAAAAGAGTTGCAAATTTTAAAATTCATGAGATGTTGTTCTCAGTATACTGTCATTTTCATTGTATTGTATGGTCACACATTGTAAAATATGACAACTCTAAGTGTTTTTGAGGATGTGGGACTCCTCATGTATTTCTGGTGGTAGTGAAAATTGGTATTACTTTGCATAGCAAAAGTGGGGACGTTTAGTAAAACCAAAGATGCACACATACAGACCCACACACAAACATTCTACAACCCATAATTTCCACTTCTAGATAGATTTTTCTCTATAGACTAGAGGAATTATACCACATATTTGTAAGAGGATGTGTACAAGGAAATTTACTGAAGCTTTCTCTATGACAGCAAAATTTTGAAATTAACATTACTGCTCATAAAAAGAAGATGGATTGTAAATCTAAGGTAGATTCATGTAATGGAAAGCTATTTACAAGGTAAAATTAATGAAATAGAGCCACATAAATACATGTAGATAAATCTTTTTAATTTAGAATTTTTTATTGAGGTATAGTTGATTTACAATAATTCAGGTATATAGCAAGGTAATTCAGGTATATAGCAAGGTAATTCACTTAAGATATATATATATATATATATATATAGAGAGAGAGAGAGAGAGAGAGAGAAAGAAAGAAAGCAGGGCACCTTGCTTTTACATTTATTATGGTAAATATAACTTGCTTAGTTATGGTAAACACTAAAAATTTATCAATACCATAAATTGGTGAAAACACATAGGTGTAGTGAATGTATAAAAACATGGGTAGAAAGTGGAATCTAAACACCCTAAGTGCAGTTGTTACTTCTTGAAAAGGAAGTGGGGAATTGAATCAATAAGGGTAAAATATACTTAAAAGTGCATAATTAATGAGTTTTTAAATGAAAATATCTGAAACAAATATGTCAAAACATGAACATTTATTAAATCTGATATAAATCTTTGATATTTAAGTGTATTTAAAACATTTCAAAACTAAAATGGATTTAAATATGTAGAAAAGATATGTTTTATTTTTAAAAACTACAAATATTAAGTAAATGATAAATTATAATGTAATTTTTCTCTAGGCAACACTTCTCATAAGGTACTCTAAATACAATTTAAGAGTTTTTTATAATTAGACAAAACGTTTCTTTTAACAAATGTTGATAGTTATGCTTGACTTATGTTTGCTCTCTTCCCTTTATCAAAACTCTGCTTTTAGAAAGGATTTGATCAATTAATTCACATTGTAGTATAAAAAGATTGAATATAATTTGTTGTCTTTTCTAGGATTATTTTTTCCTTCCCACAACAGAAATCACAAATTTTGATTTCCACCAAAGGAGTGGCAAGCATAAGTAGAGAAGGGTAGGATTTTTGGATAGTATCATTAATGCTGTTAAACTGTTTCACATTCCACAGTAGCTACAAATTATATACTCAGCGTTCTGCAGGGAGAAAAACGTAGTACCTCAAATACCTTAGCAATCTGGCCAAAATGCACAAATCATGTTTTTCTTAGTTAGGAGTTCCATCAGGCTCACGTTCTAAAAAAATAATATTGATATTTGATGGTTGCAGTTCGAAGACAAATCAGCTTACATTCAAACACAATCGGTTATTACTGAACATATGGGCACATGGTTGGGTGGGCTTAGAAGAGATCTGCTGAGAATAGAATATCTATAGGATTAAACCCATTTGTTTAACAGTAGAAATAGCTGTTCTTTCTAGAATGAGACACCAAATTGGTTTCTTTTATATCAATCATGTTCTAAAGCTATTTAGGACCACAATGGCAACCTTAGAATTATATATACATACATATTATATATATATTTATTCTCATGAAAATGCACATTTTGACTTAATTTACTTATTTTGAATGCATCCTTAATTTTTATTCCTGCCTTTAGATTAAGTTTATGTTTATCCTTTTTTCTAAGTTTGAATTTGAACATTTTAAAACATGCAAAAAAGTTAAAAGAAGAAATTCATATTTGATAATATTTTGACTAAATTACTCTTTTTCTCTCACTTTTTTGGCCTCTATCCACTCCTACACTTTCAGATTTTGTTTAACCATCTGATGTGACAGTTCAACCTGAAAAATGTTAACATTTACCTCATAACAGTATGTATATAATCACACCTAAAAATATTTTATATTCAGCAATTGGGTTTATAAACATAAGCAATTTTTCTTATTACATCTAAATATTTTATCCATATAATATATTCCCCAATATTGCTGAGAATATGAATTTAAATTTTTTTTTAAGTTTTCTGCTATTTGTTAGGGTAAATCTAGTTTACAGAGGCACATTTGCTCAAATTCCTTGGAATGGTCTTTTGCTTTCTGACTAGAGAATGCCATTTGTATTCTAGTGATTTTTACCGTGCTGCCTCCTAGTTTAGAAAGGGACTTCTCAGTTATTTAATATTGATGATTCAGATTCCTTCTGTCAGAGTCTATGTGGTCTCTGAGCAATGCTTTCAGTCCAAAAGAAAGGGAAACGAGAAAGAGAGATTTTCTCCAGCTTTCTCTCTGTTTCTTTCTCTCTTGCTAGTCCTCTTTCTCTCTCTCTCTGTCTCTCTCTCTGTAGTTTGGCATTGCTTCTGGTTCCAGTTAGCCATGAGAAGGAGAGGGAAGGTCACTTGAAAGGTGGTATCTGAGTGGGAATGTTCACTGCTTAGTCAACCACTTTCCTTTTACTCTGTGTGAAGGCACTTTCCTGCCTATACTTTGCTGAAGCAGCTGGTAGAGAGGCCTTCTTCAGAACAGAGCTAAAAGTATTTTTCATCAGTAAGAGAGACAGTCCTGTGGGCATTAGGTCAATTAGAGGGCTACCATATGACAGGGAATTTTGCTGTTGTGAAAAACTGTACATCTTTCCTTGTCTTTATCTCTACCAGAAATCCGAAATCAGTGAGGGCATTGCATTCCTGCCCTAAATCTGTCTCCATATTAGCAGCCTACTGTAGTAATGGTCCCACTTTACTTATGGGGTATTGATATTCAGGCTGGATGACACAGGATGTCCGTTTCAGTTACTAAAATATTTAAATACTTTCACATTGATTGCTCTACCTCTTACCTTCACTCACACCATCAATAAAATGGTGATGCAGGCCAGCAAGCTACACTGCTGGACACCCTATGCCAAACAACTAGCAAGACAGGAACACAACCCCACCCGTTAGCAGAGAGGCTGCCTAAAATCATAATAAAGTCACAGAAACCCCAAAACACACCACTGGAGGCAGTCCTGCACACCAGAAAGACAAGATGCAGTCTCAACCACCACAGCAAAGACACCAGTCCACTCCACCAGAAGCCCACAAAACCTATTGAACCAACCTTAGCCACTGGGGGCAGACACCAAAAACAACGGGAGCTACAAACCTGCAGCATGCAAAAAGGAGACCCCAAACACAGTAAGTTAAGCTAAATGAGAAGACAGAGAAACACAAGGCAGATGAAAGGGTAAGATAAAAACCCACCAGACTAAACAAATGAAGAGGAAAAAGGCAGTCTACCTGAAAAAGAATTCAGGGTAATGATAGGAAAGATGATCCAAAATCTTGGAAATAGAATGGAGAAAATACAAGAAACGATTAACATGGACCTAGAAGAACTAATGAGCAAACAAACAATGATGAACAACAAAATAAATGAAATTTAAAATTCTCTACAAGGAATCAATAGCAGAATAACTGAGGCAGAAGAACGGATAAGTGACCTGAAGATAAAGTAGTGGAAATAACTACTGCAGAGCAAAATAAAGAAAAAAAGAATGAAAAGAATTGAGAACAGTCTCAGAGTCCTCTGGGACAACATAAAATACACTGACATTCGAATTATAGGAGTCCCAGAAGAAGAAGAGAAAAAGAAAGGGACTGAGAAAATATTTGAAGAGATTATAGTTGAAAACTTCCCTAATATGGCAAATGAAAAAGTCAGTCAAGTCCAGGAAGCACAGAGTCCCATACAGGATAAATCCAAGGAGAAAAACGCCAAGACACATATTAATCAAACTATCAAAAATTAAATACAAAGAAAAAATATTAAAAGCAGCAAGGGAAAAACAACAACATGCAAAGGAATCCCCATAAGGTTAACAGCTGATCTTTCAGCAGAAACTGTGCAAGCCAGAAGGGAGTGGCAGGACATATTTAAAGTGATGAGAGGGGAAAACCTACAAGCAAGATTACTCTACCCAGCAAAGATACCATTCAGATTTGATGGAGGAATTAAAACCTTTACAGAAAAGCAAAAGCTAAGAGAATTCAGCACCACCAAACCAGCTTTACAACAAATGCTAAAGGAACTTCTCTAGGCAGGAAACACAAGAGAAGGAAAAGACCTACAATAACAAACACAAAACAATTAAAGAAATGGTAATATAGGAACATACATATCGATAACTACCTTAAATGTAAATGGATTCAATGCTCCCACGAAAAGATATACACTGGTGGAATGGATACAAAAACAAGACCCATATATATACTGTCTACAAGAGACCCACTTCAGACCTGGGGACACATACAGACTGAAAGTGAGGAGATGGAAAAAGATATTCCATGAAAATGGAAATCAAAAGAAAGCTGGAGTAGAAATTCTCATATCAGACAAACTAGACTTAAAAATAAAGACTATTACAAGAGACAAAGAAAGACACTACATAATGATCAAGGGATCAATCCAAGGAGAAGATCTAAAATTGTAAATATTTTTGCAACTGGCAGAGGAGCACCTCAATACATAAGGCAAATTCTAACAGCCATAAAAGGGGAAATTGACAGTAACACAACATTAAACAAGATGGACTTAATTGATATTTATAGGACATTCCATCCAAAAACAACAGAATACACTTTATCTCAAGTGCTCATGGAACATTCTCCAGGATAGATCATATCTTGGGTCACAAATCAAGCTTTGGTAAATTTAAGAAAATTGAAGTCGTATCAAGTATCTTTTCTGACCACAACACTATGAAACTAGATATCAATTACAGGAAAAAAATCTGTAAAAAACAAAAACACATGAAGGCTAAACACTACACTACTAAATAACCAAGACATAACTGAAGAAATCAAAGAGGAAATCAAAAACTACCAGGAAACAAATGACAATGAAAACACGATGACCCTGGGCTTCCCTTTTGGTGCAGTGGTTGAGAGTCCACCTGCCGATGCAGGGGATGCGGGTTCGTGCCCGGGTCTGGGAAGATCCCACATGCCGTGGAGCAGCTAGGCCCATGAGCCATGGCTGCTGAGCCTGTGTGTCCAGAGCCTGTGCTCCACAAAGGGAGAGGCCACAACAGTTAGACCCTCACGTACCACAAAAAAAAAAAAAAAAAAAATACCCACGATGACCCAAAACCTATGGGATGCAGCAAAAGCAGTTCTAAGAGGGAAGTTTATAGCAATACAATCCTACCTCAAGAAATAAGAAACATCTCAAATAAACAACCTAACCCTACACCTAGAACAATTAGAGAAAGAAGAATAAAGAAACTCCAAAGTTAGCAGAAGGAAAGAAATCATAAAGATCAGATCATAAATAAATGAAAAATAAATTAAGCAAACAATACAAAGATCAATAAAACTAAAAGCTGGTTGTTTGAGAAGATAAAAAAATTGATAAACAATTAGCCAGACTCATCGAGAAAAAAAGGTGGAAGACTCAAATCAGTAGAATTAGAAATGAAAAAAGAGAAGTAACAACTGACACTGCAGAAATACAAAGGGTAATGAGAGATTACTACAAGCAGCTCTATGCCAATAAAATGGACAACCTGGAAGAAATGGACAAATTCTTAGAAAAGCACAACCCTCTGAGACTGAACCAGGAAGAAACAGAAAATATAAGCAGACCAATCACAAGCACTTAAATTGAGATTGTGATTAAAAATCTTCCAACAAACAAAAGCCCAGGACCAGATGGCTTCACAGGAGAATTTTATTAGACATTTAAAGAAGAACTAACACTTATCTTTCTCAAACTCTTCCAAAATACAGAGGAGGGAGGAACACTCCCAAACTCATTCTATAAGGCCGTCATCCCCCTAATACCAAAACCAGACAAAGATGTCACAAAGAAAGAAAACTACAGAACAATATCCCTGATGAACATAGATGCAAAAATCCTTGACAAAATACTAGCAAACAGAGTCCAACAGCACTACAAAGGATTGTACACCATGATCAAGTGGAGTTTATCCCAGGAATGCAAGGATTCTTCAATATATGCAAATCAATCAATGTGATAAACCATATTAACAAATTGAAGGAGAACAAACATATGATCACCTCAATAGATGCAGAAAAAGCTTTCAACAAAATTCAACACTCATTCATGATAAAAACACTCCAGAAAGCAGGCATAGAGGGAACTTTCCTCAACATAATAAAGGCTATATATGACAAACACACACCCAGCACTGTTCTCAGTGGTGAAAAACTGAAACCATTTCCTCTAAGATCAGGAACAAGACAAGGTCGTCCACTCTCACCACTGTTATTCAACATAGTTTTGGATGTTTTAGCCACAGCAATCAAAGAAAAAGAAAAAAGAAAGAATTCAAATCGGAAAAGAAGAAGTAAAGCTGTCAGTGTTTGAAGATGACATCATACTATACATAGAGAATCTAAAACATGCCACCAGAAAACTACTAGAGCTAATCAATGAATTTGGTAAAGTACCAGGATAAGAAATTAATGCACAGAAAACTCTTGCATTCTTATACACTAATGATGAAAAATCTGAAAGAGAAATTAAGGAAACACTCCAAGTTACCATTGCAACAAAAAGAATAAAATATCTAGGAATAAACCTCCCTAAGGAGACAAAAGATGATACAAAAGACCTGTATGCAGAAAATTATAAGACACTGATGAAAGAAATTAAAGATGATACAAACAGGGGCTTCCCTGGTGGCACAGTGGTTGAGAGTCCACCTGCCGGTGCAGGGGACATGGGTTCGTGTCCTGGTCTGGGAAGATCCCACATGCCGCGGAGCGGCTGGGCCTGTGAGCCATGGCCACTGAGCCTGCGTGTCAGGAGCCTATGCTCCACAATGGGAGAGGCCACAACAGTGAAAGACCTGCATACCGAAAAAAAAAAAGATGATACAAGCAGATGGAGAGATATACCATGTTCTTGGATTGGAAGAATTAACATTGTGAAAATGACTCTACTACCCAAAGCAATCTACAGATTCGATGCAATCTCTATCAAACTCCCAATGGCATTTTTCACAGAGCTAGAGCAAAAAATTGCATACTTTGTATGGAAACACAAAAGACCCTGAATAGCCAAAGCAATCTTGAGATAGAAAAACGGAGCTGGAGGAATTAGACTCCAGGACTTCTGACTACACTACAGGACTACAATAATCAAGACAGTATGGTACTGGCACAAAAACAGAAATATAGGTCAATGTAACAGGATAGACTGCCCAGAGATCAACCTGTTCAATATATGGTCACCTTATCTTTGAAAAAGGAGGCAAGAAATGAATTTGGTAAAGTAGCAGGATACAAAATTAATGCACAGAAATCTCTGGCATTCCTATATACTAATGATGGAAAATCTGAAAGTGAAATCAAGAAAACACTCCCATTTACCATTGCAACAAAAACAATAAAATATCTAGGAATAAACCTACCTAAGGAGACAAAAGAAATGTATGCAGAAAATTATAAGACACTGATGAAAGAAATTAAAGATGATACAAATAGATGGAGAGATATACCATGTTCTTGGATTGGAAGAATCAACATTGTGAAAAAGACTCTACCACCCAAAGCAATCTATAGATTCAATGCAATCCCTATCAAACTACCACTGGCATTTTTCACAGAACTAGAACAAAAAATTTCGCAATTTGTATGGAAACACAAAAGACCCCGAATAGCCAAAGCAATCTTGAGAACGAAAAAAGGAGCTGGAGGAATCAGGCTCCCTGACTTCAGACTATACTACAAAGCAACAGTAATCAAGACAGTATGGTACTGGCACAAAAACAGAAAGATAGATCAATGGAACAGGATAGAAAGCCCAGAGATAAACCCACGCACATATGGACACCTTATCTTTGATAAAGGTGGCAGGAATGTACAGTGGAGAAAGGACAGCCTCTTCAATAAATGGTGCTGGGAAAACTGGACAGGTACATGTAAAAGTATGAGATTAGATCACTCCCTAACACCATACACAAAAATAAGCTCAAAATGGATTAAAGACCTAAATGTAAGGCCAGAAACTATCAAACTCTTAGAGGAAAACATAGGAAGAACACTCTATGACATAAATCACAGCAAGATCCTTTCTGACCCACCTCCTAGAGTAATGGAAATAAAAACAAAAATAAACAAATGGGACCTAATGAAACTTCAAAGCTTTTGCACAGCAAAGGAAACCATAAACAAGACCAAAAGACAACCCTCAGAATGGGAGAAAATATTTGCAAATGAAGCAACTGACAAAGGATTAATCTCCAAAATTTACAAGCAGCTCATGCAGCTCAATATCAAAAAAACAAAGAACCCAATCCAAAAACGGGCAGAAGACCTAAATAGACATTTCTGCAAAGAAGATATACAGATTGCCAACAAACACATGAAAGAATGCTCAACATGATTTATCATTAGAGAAATGCAAATCAAAACTACAATGAGATATCATCTCACACCAGTCAGAATGGCCATCATCAAAAAATCTAGAAACAATAAATGCTGGAGAGGGTGTGGAGAAAAGGGAACCCTCTTGCACTGTTGGTGGGAATGTGAATTGGTACAGCCACTATGGAGAACAGTATGGAGGTTCCTTAAAAAACTACAAATAGAACTACCATATGACCCAGCAATCCCACTACTGGGCATGTACCCTGAAAAAACCATAATTCAAAAATAGTCATGTGCCACAATGTTCATTGCAGCTCTATTTACAATAGCCAGGACATGGAAGCAACCTAAGTGTCCATCATCGGATGAATGGATAAAGAAGATGTGGCACATATATACAATGGAATATTACTCAGCCATGAAAAGTAATGAAATTGAATTATTTGTGGTGAGGTGGATGGCCCTAGAGTCTGCCATACAGAGTGAAGTAAGTCAGAAAGAGAAAAACAAATACTGTCCACTAACCTATATATATGGAATCAAAAAAAAATGATCTGATGAACCTAGGGGCTGGACAGGAATTAAGACACCGACATAGAGAATGGACTTGAATATACAGGCATGGGGAAGGGTAAGCTGGGATGAAGTGAGAGAGTGGCATTGACATATATATACTACCAAATATAAAATAACTAGCTAGTGGGAAGCAGCCACATAGCACAGGGAGATCAGCTCTGTGCTTTGCGGACACCTAGAGGGGTGGGATAAGGAGGGTGGGGGGGAGATGCAAGAGGGAAGGGATTGGGGGATATACCTATGCATATAGCTGATTCACCTTGTTATACAGCAGATACTAAAACAACACTGTAAACCAATTATACTCCATTAAAGATGTTAAAAGGAAGAATATCATTCTATTTTTACACAAGTTAAAATCAAATGCTTAAGATTTCATCTAATGATTACAATATTTTCAAACTGTCAAGGCAAGAGGCTTTTGTTTCTCATGCTTTTTAAAAGCAGCAGTCATACATTCCATATGATGCAGAAGTATAAATAATAAAGGTAGAAATCATTGACTATGACCCACTGTCAGAGAAAGAATTCAAGCAAAAAAAGAGCAACATATACAGGCCAGGATCTGAAATGGGAGGCCATAAACAGACCTCGGTGTTTTCCAAACACCATCAGCTCTATTATAATGCTTGTTTTGAAAACACAACGTGATTATACATGAGGGAGGATTGTGAGCATGCAGCAAGTTTTATCTTTGCTTATCTGCAGTTTCATCAGCAATAAATGGCTAGGTAAATGTTAAAAACTGCACCCAACTGAACCAAAAGCCTTAGGAATATGCAAAATGCTCATATGAACACACCAGAAACATCCACCAGGTACCTCTGCTCACAGGTGTGTGATGAGCCAGCCCATCCAACTTCTGGTGGCACAACTTTTTGTCTGGTTTCAAATGACCCTCTTTCAACCACCTCACAGTAATGCACAAGTCATAACGCACTTCCCTGAGCAAACTTCAGATCTTTGTCAAGGGAAGGTACCATGTTCATTGGAGTATTTATATATTACTTGACTATTTAAAACGTATAAAACTATGCTACTGTTCTTCTTAGGTTCCTTTTTTTGTTTTTCTGTTTTTATTGTTATTTTTTAATTGGAGTATAGTTGCTGTACAGCATTATGTAAGTTACAGGTGTACAATATAGTAATTCACAATTTTTAAAGGTTATACTCCATTTATAGTTATAAAACATTTGCTGTATTCCCCATGTTGTACAATAATATACCCTTGTAGCTTATTTTACACCTAATAGTTTGTACCTCTTAATCCCCTACCATTATATTGCCCCAGCCCTTCCCTCCTTCCAGTAGTAACCACTAGTCTGTTTTCTATATCTGTGAGTCTGTTTCTTTTCTTATATTCACTAGTTTCTTGTATTTTTTGGATTCCACATGTAAGTGATATCATACAGTAAAAAAGAAAAAAACAATTTTTGAAATAGTTTTATAATCCTTTAATATAGATTTGATTTTTTACCCTCAATAACAATTCTAGTTTCAAAATGTATTTCAGCAATCTCTCTTAAGACACAAACCTAGTATTTTCAGAACAGGTGTCTTATTAGGAAGTGTTTTTGGACTGATGAGGTTTTTGAGCTTTTGTAAGTTCTTGAGTTCTGTTTTCTTTCAAGATAAAGTCACCTCTGTTCATTACATGCCATGTTCCTTTTATTCACTTTCTCTTTTTGCTGCAGTAATTTTGCCTAAATGTTGCCTTTTCCTTTTTCTTCACCTTGTTCTTACATAACTTGGTAACGTGACAATTCTATTTAGACCCTTTATTTGCACTAAAACTGCAGAGTAAGTTCTACTTGATTCGTTCCTTATCTGAAATCTGTCTTTCCTCTGAAATCCATGTTGATAACTGAATTTCTGCAGCACATGGACTAGGGGTGGAAGAGCCTGCAGAACCCCAGGAGGGTTTGGCAGGACTCTATGGTCTCTGCATCTGTTTGCGTTGGAGCTTTGTTAAATGTCCTGGACCTGTACTCATCTCACTGTGTCTGGGAGGCACCCATATCCAGTGCAGGAATGGCCCTTGACTTTAAATAATTCCCCTAACTCAACTTGAAGAAGCTGACCCATTCACCATGACCAATTCAGTTGTTCTCTCATCTTTACAATCATTTCCACTTCCCAACAATAGAGGAGAGAAACATATGAATAATATGTTGCATTGGAAGTCTGGGGGTGAACATGGAGGGGATAGCAAGGGAGGATCTCCGTAAGCAATGTGTATCTCCCATTTGCTCTCCCATCTTGCTTATTTTGTCTTTCATCTTCTATTTGATTAAATTGCAGTTAATTAGCTCTGAGTATTTCGTGAGACTGCTTAGCTTTCCCTTTACAGTTTTATGTTCATTAGGGAATCACCAAAGTGGTGAAGTACAGTGGTTTTCCTTGTCCTTTACAGGGACTCAGGAGAGGGCAAGTGGAAATGTCCACCTACTCTACCAGAATCCCTAATCTCATGGTATGCCTTCTATTACTCTCCTGAATGAAAGTATTAGTGATGTTTTGGGGGCACTGTTTTCTTATCCAATCCCCATCACTCTTCCCAACACAAACTGAGCAGAATTCAGGCTGCTTGGACTTACCCAAACCAAGGCATAGCAATATTTTGAAACTTCTATTAAGTTCTTTTCCTGCCCTCTAATCATTTTCCTTGATTGTGCTGGTATAATTTTGCCATGTTTTGTTTTCTTTAACTATTTCTTTCTCCCCCTTTTGCGGGGCATAGAGATTTTATTATCTTGACATCAGTTTACTATCTTAAAATTAAAGTCTGGAAAAGATAACTTTTTAAATGACTAAAATATGAAAATATTCACAGAGACACTGTTATAATTAGTACTGATGGACAAAATATACCAAAAGAGTGAAAGCAATATTAATGCTCTCTTAATGTTTTCTTCCCATTCATTTTAGTCCTCATATCTCTGATTTATTTTTCTCACCCAGAATTGGAATAGTGAGAGAGAATGTTTCCTTGTCTCAAGAAATGTCCCTCAATATGTCATATTGCTCTGAGCATGTGAAGGGAAGAAAAAGCAGGCAGGCCATGTAACTGAGAAGTCCTCTCAAGGGAGAGTCTGTTTTCTCTTTCATTGTGCCCTTTGAGTAGTCACAGCATTCACTATGAAGTTTCTTAGAACGTGCTCAAATCTTAGTGTCCTTGTTATTCATGAAGAGGACACTTGCTCTTGCCTCCATTCTTCACTGCAATACCCACACATTCGGCCAGCACAGACTACAGTATTCCCCCAGGTGTGAAACTGGGAAAACAGTGTTTAGAGGTTCCTTTTGTGACTTGACTTCCCTCACTGGGATCACTTGTGTGCCCATATTAAGATTGCCCTCTGGAAAAGATAATGGGCACAGTCAAGAAAGTTGATAGGTTTCACTGAAGGCAGCACCTACAGTTATTAAACAGTAGAACTGGAAAGCAGATGGCCATGTGCACAGAAAAAGCCTAGTTCAGGAAATCAACCAAGTCTCCTGGGCTGGCATTGCTGCCAAGACTCTCCAGTATTCTTCATAGCTATAAGGTTCCATCTATTTCATAGGAGCCTCACACAACAGCCAGTAATGAATGAAGTCTTTTTATTCAGCAGTGAAAGTTCTCCTGACTTTATGTAAGTCAAAATGCCAAGCAGATAATTGAATTACTGCAATAATATCACATTGTCGGGAGGGTAAGGTGCAGTTTCACAGAGGAAATGGTCCCTTTTCAAATACTTAAGGCTACACACACACACATACACACACACACACACACACACACACATCAGTATACATATATATATATATATGTAAAACAATATATGTATATGTGTATAGTGTATGTGTGTGTGCATGGAAAATTCCCTCCATTCTACTAAAGAAGTTGATTAATAATTGTGAAGCTGACAATCAATTCGTATTCTAAGTCGTCATTATTAAAATGTATCCCATATTTGGTGAATGTAGTAGAAGATATTGAGATCTAGAAATTATTGGGACAAAGAAAAATATATTAAATATATTTAAATATATTAAAAATAATTTACATAAAAGAACTAGGTCAGAGTCTCTGTTTAATAAATGGCAATTATTGTTATAATAATGATTCTAAAGGCTTTTCTTTGTAACTATTTTCTTTATATAATACTAATTTCCCAAAATACTTAGAGGCAGTATTCAGTAAAAATATTTTTTTAAACCATATAACCTTTTAATAAAAGCTGAAAAATAGAGGGAGGAAGTTACATTATAAGCCATTTGGGGGTAAATGGGCTACAGAATCAACCAGAAAATACTGAACTAAGGAAATCTAGAACTATTGAGCATAAAACTTATCTCTGAGCTTCCTGGAAGTCAAGGAAAGAAGAAAAACATGAGTTATAGCTTTGATAGATAAATAACAATGACTCATACCAATTTCTCAGAATAGACCAATGTTCCCTGTCTGTGCAATCCATCACAAATTTCTCTTGTGAGTATTTATTTAAGTAATATGACCCACTTCTGTTTTTTGGTGGGGGTTTTTCCAGTTTAAAGCCTGTAATTGTTTATATAAAACTTCCATTCTCAAAGTATCCTTGTTGGGAAAATAAATTATGTGGTCATCCTCTTCAGCAGCAGAGAAAGATACTGAAACCCAGTGACTCATGCAGGATTTTGAGGCCTGAAACATACTATCTTGGAGCCCCCAGTTTAAGAAACAGAATATGCAATTACAAGTATAAAATTAGGAAGAAAAGATAACATTTCTTCAGAGTGAAAAATAAATCACAAAAAATTCAAAGTTTTAAAGTTGACAACAAGCCATTAACAACTTGCTGTAATAATACATTTTTCCTACATTTGTTGGCTGTATACTCTAAAACAATCATCTAGAACAACATTTTTTTTATTATTGAGTTTTTTATTATTTTATTATTTTTTTATTATTGAGTTTATTTATTTTTTATAATTGACACATTATATGAGTTTCAGGTATACATGACAGCAGTTTTATATCATCTGTGAGAAAATAACATGGTTGATTGAACATTTTCATTATTATTGGTAGTTCTAAAAAGTTTATTTGAGCTTTACAACTTGTTCGTAATGGCGTAAATTTTTTGAATTGTCAAATTTGGAAAATCCCTATCACGCTTCTTTCCATATATGAGCTGTAAGATTTCAGGAAATTTATATTTCAGGTTTTCTTGGGCAGACTAATCGTAGATATTTCTTAAACTGACAACATACATTGGCAGGTATGTCATTGATGCTTTGGTTACAGTGGCAGGTGAGTTTTATTATCTTTGTTAATGTCAGGTACTGATGTTAAATCATCAGGAAATTTAAATATTTTCCCAGTTTGTATGATACATTCATCTTAACTGGATTATTGAATGATCCACGAATCTATTCATTGTTTCTCTGAGAGGTTTATCTTGTCCACTTCAAGATCTATTGCTTTGGGTATGATCTACCTGCTATTTTGTCTGGAATTTCCAAACTTTAGTAAAAGAAGAGGTGTCAGATCCACAAAGATAGTATCTGAAACACTGGGATGCATAAAACATGCAACTTCACACACAGCTTCAGTAACCAGTTATAGTATTACTACAGGTTTGTGTCCTACAAAGACAGAAATTCTGACAAATCTATTTCCCTCAGTTCTCATGAAAAAGAAAAACACAAAATATGGTGGTTGTTTAAATTGTTTATGCTGTTTTGTTGAGTCTATTCTTGGCAGGTAGAAACTTCTGTGTTAACTTGGCACCGATGAGGACAGAATTCTCTGTTAACCATTTTACCTGTCTCGTGGTTGGAAGTGTTTCTGAAAAGCTAGCTATGGCTCTGTACGTTTCAAACCTTGTTTCTTTTACACTACTCTTGTTCTTTGAATGCTGGTTCTGTTATGACCTCAATCCCTGCAGCTTTGTATCACGACACCAGGAAAGTTGAGAAAGTATGTGCCAGGATGGCTAAGAATGGCACACTAAAGTCACTGCCATTATATAATGTAACCCACTAAATCCCTTCACTTTGGTGACCAATGATACTGTTGTAAATGTATTTGGTTTTTTGAAGCTCACAGGGTATTAATATGTTGGAACACTGTGTAAACTTGAAGTCATAAACAACATTTATTACCTCTGTAAAAAAAATCTGGTCAACACAAATTCCTCCTAGATACAAATGTTTTGGGGGCCACACTAATACCACCAGATAAGAGATGAAGTATGTCAGAGGAAAATGTAGAATGGGCCCAGGCAGTGGTTTTAACAGGTTATTGATAAAATATTTTACTTTTGTAAATTTTACCAAAATTTTCAACTTTATGAACCCAGTGTTAGGGCCCCTCTCAGGGCCTTGGAAGGTGCCCGAGGAAATGAGAGGCCCTGAAGTTTGAACTTCGTCATCTTCATGATAAATCTGCTTCTGCTGACATGATACACAGGGACTTCCCTTAGCAAAGACCTAAGACCTGAAGACCTCAGCAAAGACCTAAGGCCAAGACCTTAGGTCTTAATTAAGTAAGAGTTCAGTAAAACCAACTCTACGAAGTCTTGGAATACAGCTTTCTGGTAATTATTCAGGTGTAAAACTTAGAGAATCTAGAGGAATAAGTGTTTAGCAAATAACTCTTCAATATCAATTCTCTAAGAAGGACATTTCTTCACGAGGCAATTCAAAATTGAGATAACTAGGGAAGAAATTCTGTGTAGCTGATCTGAAAAGCTATGTGTATGGACTTATAAAACAGATTTTAATTTTGTTAACATTGAAGTCTGGAAGGGTGGCCCTGATATTTTCCAAGCTACTCTCCGGAATATTGACTTTACTAGGTAGGGGTTAACACGTTAATTTATTTATACAAATGAATCCAAATGATTTTCAAATTTCTTAGCTGAAGTCCCTAATCATGCCCATTGTAATAATTTTGTCTCACAGTTACTGAAGGAGAAACTAAAGCAAATGGCTTCTTTGATGAATTTCTTTAACTCAAAACTCAGAAAACAAAATAAAAGAGTTGAGAGGAAGAAAGGCATGGCTTCGATAATCTCTTTTTTCCTGTGTGGGATAGAGTCCTCCATGGATGAGAGAACAAGTAAGACCAAGAGGTTCTCTGGGGCCTGTGGACAGAGAAAGGGACAAGTGGGACTGCTTCTTGAGGAAGCCAGGGGGAAGCTATCCTTTTGTTTCTCTGTTTGGGGGAAGGTGTGGAGGGGTTGCTCAAGGTTTTCATCTTCTCAGTCTAATTCAGTTTTATCCATGAATTCCTATGAAGTCATCAGGTCCGCAATTCAGAGTTTGGACTAGAAGTCTTGGGTTTTATTTTCTTCTATCTTTCTGAATATCCTCTTGGTTCATCTTCTCCTTATTCTCTGTATACTGCTCTGTAATATTATCCTGCACTAAATTATACTTTACTTTTCTAGCATCCTTCATTATTAATATCTTAGGCAGTTAACAAAGATGTGTATTTGTGTGGTATGTTTTGCAGATAAACATACACCTGTATCTGACTAATATAAGAATTTTCACTTGTAATTTCCACGCACACCCTTGTCCCAGCTCTCAAGAAGGAGAGTCATTACAAAATATTGTAGATCATTAAAATGTTGTAGTTGAGAATTTCCTCCCAAACCATCTCTACTATACTTTTTTTCTGGTCATTTTAAACCAGATTCCAAATACACATTCACTTGTATGTCAAAAATGTAGCAAAAATGTTTTTAGCATTAGTGTCATGTTTAGATAACATATTAAAGGTGTATCTTTTTCTCTAAATCTAATTGAATTTTAAGATAGATTGCATAATGAATTTTCAGGTATACTTTGAGTCTATACTCAATTATTTAAATTTGGAAAGGTCATAATAAATTCCTCACGTACCCCCAAATCCCAGTTTCTACAAATATTGCTAAAATTCTCTAGAACATCTAAATAATACAATATAAAGGGTTTATAATATCAATTGAGTAATTACTCAGTATTTCGCTAGCTTGTGAGTGGTGTGTGTTCTAAGTGCAATGATAAAATATAGACTCAGATACAAGTTATGTTTTACTTCTACATTATAATAACCATGTATTGCCGTATAAATAAAATTGAAAAAAACGTGGTATGTAGGGAATGCAAATAACACTTAGCAAATTAAAATATAAAAAGAAAGTCATTATACAACTAGTTTCTCAACTAAAATATGATTTACTATACTATTTTTGTATTTAAGCTGTACAAATTTGCATTCATAGCAAACATTTGAACGATGAGAGTTTAGAATGCAAGAGATAGGTCTTTACACATTTATAAGCAAAAGGAGAATGATTTCAGTTCCAGAATTTTTTCAACATAATAACTCTGCAAGCATTTCTAAATGTATTATGAATGACTGAGTACAACCTGTTTAGTAACTTTAGTCCAGAAATAAAATTATATTTCACATTCTTTACTTTTAATAAGTTATCCAAGGTAAAGCCACTAACAATAATTTTCTTTTCCCACTAAAAAGTAATCATTGGGTCTTTTCAATCCATTCTTATTCCTGCTATCTAGAAAACATTCCTGAAAGCTGTAGCAATTATATTTTTTAAATATTTAAAAATAACTTTTAAAGAAGCGTTATGAGTGATTATTTAAAAAAGGAAATATGGGGAATGATCATCAGTACTATAAATTCATATATGTATACATATTATGTGTATATATATATAGATATATACAAAAAACTAAATAAATGGGTCATACTATTTATATCTTTTTATAATTCCAAGTTTTGCTAAAATATAAGTGGATTTTTAAAGGTGAAATTTTTTCTTTTCTTTTTAAATTTTTATTGGAATATAGTTGATTTACAATGTGTTAGTTTCAGGTATACAGCAAAGTTAATCAGTTATACATATACATATATCCACTGTTTTTTAGATTCTCTTCCCATGCTGTACTGTATACAGTACAGTACTGTACTGAGAGTACTGAGTAGAGTTCCCTGTGCTATACAGTAGGTCCTTATTAGTTATCTATTTTATATATAGTAGTGTGTATATGTCAATCCCCATCTCCTAATTTATCCCCCCACCTTTCGCCCTGGTAGCCATAACTTTGTTTTCTATATCTGTAACTCTATTACATAAGTTCATTTGTAACTTTTTTAGATTCCACATGTAAGCAATACCATATTATATTTGTCTTTCTCTGCCTGACTTATTTCATTCAGTATGACAATCTCTAGGTCCATCCACATTGCTGCGAATAAAGGAGACTTAGAATGGAAATTATCCTGTTCAACTTTGTATATATGTGCCACATCTTCTTTATCCACTCATCCAATGATGGACACTTAGGTTGCTTCCATGTCCTGGCTATTGTAAATAGAGCTGCAATGAACACTGTGGTACATGACCCCTTTTGAATTATGGTTTTCTCAGGGTATATGCCCAGTAGTGGGATTGCTGGGTCATATGGTAGTTCTATTTTTAGTTTTTTAAGGAACCTCCATACTGTTCTCCATAGTGGCTGTACCAATTCACATTCCCACCAGCAGTGCAAGAGTGTTCCCTTTTCTCCACACCCTCTCCAGCATTTATTGTTTCTAGATTTTTTGATGATGACCATTCTGACTGGTGTGAGATGATATCTCATTGTAGTTTTGATTTGCATTTCTCTAATGATTAATGATATTGAGCATTCTTTCATGTGTCTGTTGGCAATCTGTATATCTTCTTTGGAGAAATGTCTTTTTACATCTTCTGCCCATTTTTGGATTGGGTTGTTTGTTTTATAGGCCAATGACATTCTTGAAAATAGGCAAATCACCTTTTGCATTTTATTTAGTTTCTGGTTTTATATTTTTGTTTGTTTTTTGATTCTTGTTTTTGGATTTTTTTTGCATTTTAAATTAAACTTCTACATTTACTGTGTCATATAAGGGAATTTGACTTTTATTTTTAATTAGAAAATGTTTTCTAGACCCTGGAAATTGATTTATTTTTTGTTTTAGAACAAAAGCTGAGATGAAAGGTTATGTCTTCTCTCTTCCTCTCTTTTCAACACTAGAAATAAGACACAGTGCTTCCTCTTTTCCAATCACAAGTCACCAGAACAGTCATCCATGAATATCCTAGGGTTTTTTTTTGTTTGTTTGTTTTGTTTTGTTTTGTGGTACACGGGCCTCTCACTGTTGTGGCCTCTCCCGTTGTGGAGCACAGGCTCCGGACGCGCAGGCTCAGCGTCCATGGCCTACGGGCCCAGCCACTCCGTGGCATGTGGGATCTTCCTGGACCGGGGCATTGAACCTGTGTCCCCTGCATTGGCAGGCGGACTCCCAACTACCGCGCCACCAGGGAAGCCCCTTAGGGTTTTTTTAAGCCTAATTTTAGAAGAATTGATTACAATGATTAAATGTGGAAATTGTCCTTTTCTTCATGAAATAATATAAATCAGGTTTGCTCCATTTGCATTGTTGTCTATACTCAATGATCTATTGTTCCTCATCTTTTATCTTAGATTAGTTAAATTTGTATGTTTAGTTACTACCTTTTTCAGCCACTAAGTAGACTGGTTCAACATTTTTGTTTCTAAAGTTTGTCATTACACTACATTCTTAGGTGAAAGAGGAAAAATAAATCTAACTTAAAGCAAATAATGCCATCGGTTTTTTGTTCTTATATTTTTCCAAGTCAATTTGTATGTACAATTACTTTCCTTTTTGATTATATTAATATCTACATTTTCCAGTTTGCTTAGTTTCTTATGATGCCTACAAATAGCAGTATCATAATTTTTAAAGACTTGTTTGTGAATATGTTTAAAAAACTCTTATTAAGGTTGTAGGTTATGTGACCATTTCCTTTAATGTCTCTTCTCAAAGGCTACCATGTATTGAGACCCAATGATGTGAAGGCAGTGAATGTTTTGAAAGACATGGATCAAGCACACTTTTTTAAAACATGAAACTTACACACATTTAATTAAATAAAGTGATGCTCTCCTTTCACCTGACATTTTTATATCATGTAAACATGGTCCTATACTAATGGGACTAATAAAGAAATGTACAATGAAAACAGTGGAGTGAAAATAAAAAGGGCAGTTTGACAATTGGGACTCTGACACAAATTACTAGAATGAGCTGTGCCCAGTCCCAGAAATGTTGCATATCAAAAAAACAAAAAAATCTCATGAAAAGTTTTCAATTGATCTACAATTATTGGGGAATAGAAATAATATTTTTCATCTGGCCAAATGTGCAGTTAATAATTCTGGTCTCTGATTATTTGAAATCCATTTTTTCTTTGCATTATTTTCTTTTTTTATGTTCTATGATCTCGCTTCCACCCTTGTAATTTTTCCATCTAATTCTAATCACATAATTTTAGATATGATCAATCATTGTACAATGTGGTTTTAATTAAATATTCTACATAATACAAAGATGCATCAATAAAGCACAAATTTAATTTGCCACAAATGTCTGTAGGATGGTTTAATATAGTATAATGTAGTGGAGTATGTACACAATAGCTAATTTATAATACTTTTAATGGTAAAAAATTAAAAAATAATGAGAAAATTAAAGTACATAATTAAAAGTAATTATCTTTCTCACCTCTAAGATCCCCAGATTGTTTAGTCTCCCCAGAGGCACCATTTTTAAATTTATGTTATTTTCCAAATATTTCCTACACATATATTCATATAAATTTCATTTTCATATTTGTTTTGAGCATTATCAAACCTGTTCTCTAAGTAACTGACTTCTTTTTCAGTGGTATCTACTCTCTTTTATGCTGCTGTTTTTAAATTTTCTAAATAATTTTACTTTTCCTTTCATTCCTGAGCTGTGTCAGCTCTGTCCTTCTGTGGCCTCATTGTGTCTTCTTTGAAGCCAATTAACTGTTATTGGAGCTTCCTTTTATTATACAGGCTATGTTGTCCGTTTTTTTTTGCGGTACGCGGGCCTTTCATTGTTGTGGCCTCTCCCGTTGCGGAGCACAGGCTCCAGACGTGCAGGCTCAGCGGCCATGGCTCACAGGCCTAGCCGCTCTGTGGCATGTGTGATCTTACCGGACCGGGGCACGAACCTGTGTCCCCTGCATCGGCAGGCGGACTCTCAACCACTGTGTCACCAGGGACGCCCTCTGTAACTGATTTTTAAGAGATATTCTATCTCAATAGTTTCTTCCGTTTGATATTCTTTGCAGTGTATTAAAATTTAGGTGTTACTTATATTTTTTTGCTTATGTTTTTGTAATTACTTTGCATATATCACATACTGTATCTTTCTAATTATTACTAATCTTGGAATGACAGACATTTCTGGGCCACCTTGCTGCTTTACAATAAATAGTACTTAAGCCTGAGCCAGGGTATTGTGCTGGAAAAGCATGCATATAGAATTTTCGTCAGTTACACAAATTCACTAACACTCTACTCTTGGGTATATCTCTGCTCAGCAGTAGCAGAAGATATTTCTGACTAGTAGCAGAACCCTATGTGTCACATGTCCTTTACTAGTTTTTTACTTCTCCTTAGTTGCCAGAGGTAGAAGTTTTAGAAATGATAAGCACTTACCCTGCTCCTCCATCCTGGCAGTGTCAAGAGCCTCAGGCAAAGATAATATGTCCATGATTTTCTTCATCTTACCCCACTTCCTTTGTCACTCTGTGGTGTCACATAGGCACAGGGACTATCTTGTAGCCTTTATGTACCAATTGGCCTTATTTTTCCAAAGAAGGTATCACTGGTTTCCCCCTCTCCCCGGCCCAGGACATGCCTCCTAATTGGGAAGTACTCTGTGTCCTGTTTGAGATCTGAAATGGTTTACATTCTGAGTATCAGACCTCAGTTTGGCCCACATTTGAATATATTTGGCAGTAGTTCTTCCATAGTTTTCATTAAAAATAAAACTTATTTTTCTGTTCTTATGTGTTTATTCCACTGATTTCAGAGTAGAAAGCAAAGGTAGCAATGACTTTAAGTAACTTTTAACCAGAAAATGTCATACTGAGTTTATTAAAGAAAGTGTCCATCAATTGCCTTGCCGTTATAAAAGAAACAATAAATATTTTTTCTGAATTTTTACTTCTTCTAAAAATTCTTTAGAAATAACTTTTGTTGCATAGGTAGAAAAAAATTCTTATTTGGAGGTTTTCTAAAATAACATAAATTAATGAACATGTTAAATCTTTTCTTAAACATGGACATTTACATTCATAATCATACAGTTTTTGTGGTGAAACCAATGATGGAGACTTAGACTCAATTTACTGTTTTTTTAATGAGAGTGGTGAACAAAAAATGAAGAATACTATTAGGGAAGAAAAATGGTAGAACAAGTTTTAGATAAGCTGCCCTTATTCTGAAATAATATATATATATATATTAATATATTTTAACTAGTGGCCAGAAAAATTGGGGAAATCTATGTGTTCTCGGAATAAGTACGGTAAGCTTTGGCTTTAACTGTCTAGTTGGTTGAGTTAGTTTTGGTTTCAGTGACTTTAATGACTCAAATAAATGTTGGATTGAGGGAAATTTTCATAAAAAGGAAAGACATTTGATCTTTTTTTTTTTTTTTTGCTGTACGCGGGCCTCTCACTGTTGTGGCCTCTCCCGTTGCGGAGCACAGGCTCCGGATGCGCAGGCTCAGCGGCCATGGCTCACGGGCCCAGCCGCTCCGCGGCACGTGGGATCCTCCCGGACCAGGGCACGAACCCGTGTCCCCTGCATCAGCAGGCGGACTCTCAACCGCTGCACCACCAGGGAAGCCCCCTGATCTTCTTTTTTACAGTATAATCACAAGGGTGATTTGATGATCAGATTTTTTTTTTAATGCTACCATACTGAGGAGTGGCTTCCCAAGAAGTTGTGTTAGGTATGTTAGGCAAGTCCATGCCTGGTCTATTTTAGAGATGAAAAGGAGGCTTCAGAGGTGTTACAAGTCAGCTGGATTTGTTTCCTAGAACCCTGTGCTTTTTTATCCAGTCAGCAATTGATTCCTTTCATTTAGTTTAAAAGGCAGGTTGGCCTCATCTTTACTTTACATAGAGAGGTTATATTTCAACACATGTTGAAAAGTATTTTGATTTTACTTTAAAATGAGAGGAAGGAGTGTAGGTATCTCTTTTATATACAATTTAATTAATTGATATATTCATAAATTCTATATTTTATTGGTTAACTACACTGGAATATTTTTTTTCCATTTTAGAGTTGTCTTTGATGGAAATTCAGTCATATTTCTGTGTCTTGTTATTTTATCTTCTTAGAAAATTAAGTAGCTGCCCATTGAACTTGATTTTACCCTCCACTTAGAAATCTTGTTCTTTCTTCTTCCCATACTTAGGTTCTTTCTAATATCACTTAACCCATTCCAAGCATTACAACTACTCCTTTATCACATCTGAAATTCCCTGTAAGAATTTCCACGTATAAAAATGCACAAGCACTCCAACCTGTATTGTGCAGCACATACATCTTATTTTGCAGGCATATTTTGAACATAGGAAAATGTTAATCTCAAGAATATTACACTTAGACAGCTCAAGGCAACCACAGGGGAATTTTCTTAAGCTGTTCATTACAAACCCAAGCATACTCAGCGTTCCCCTATCACTCAGATGACATAGGGGGTGTTTTATATTAGCAGTAGGCAGATGTTTTTCTCATTTTTACATGATTACTGTTTTGAAGCCTGCATTATAGATTGACTATAAAACCCAATAATCATAGACAACTTTGAAGACAGACTAAAATTTGAGTTTTGAATTATGATTTACCATGTAAGTACTAACCTATGAGCCAGCAGTTTTGGTAGTCATAAAATATTCTTCCTATTAGACCAGTAAGATACTTAACAAGTTGAATAACACGATATATATATGCACACATGTGTGCACACACACACAAATGTATAGAGAAATAAAACAATCTCAGAGTCTAATTCAATTTGCAATCCAGAAATTAGGCTTGTAGATTTTATCTTTAAATAATTAAGTTTAACAACCATATGCTATTGAAAACCAGTGACTGGATGCCTACTTAAAATTAATTGTGAAATATCTTTTGACAAAACATCAGATTTGAAAGATGTATTTTGGAAGTTTGTAAAATAAAGCTGTTTTTAGTGTGTGAAATATTTTAATTTCTTTAAGAAGATATTAAAAAGTACTATAACAATATGTTTTATTTGAATGTAGATGGGCAGAGAGAAGGAATTCTCATAAAAATGTGTATATTTATATAAGTTCATTTTTGGAAGGAAAATTGTAGGCAAGGAGAAACAGATACATGATGGTGACATGCAAGCTGTGTCAGCTGGGCGGCATTGTTCACTTGTAGCTAGATTCAGATATTTAGCGTCTGCAGCAAGGGGTAGTAGGGAGCCTTACCAGCAGTGGTCACAGACTACAAATCAGCTAAGACTGCAGGGCACTATGTCCAAGTAAGCTAGCAACATCTGGTAAATATTTGGGTGGATAACTAATGCTAGGTTTGGAGAGGAAGAAAAAGTAACTCATACAGAACTTTTACTATCTTCAAAAATCTACTTAAATGACTTGACACTGTATGTACATATAAAATGATCTCGTTCACACTTGGATTTTTGAGAGGTACAGAAAGAGAATAGTGTGTAATTCACTGAAGCAATATATTAGTGAAATTTAAAATTGGAAATTGAATACATAGATAACACTAATACGAACTTAGCAAAGTAGGACATTATTTTGGAATAAGACTTTGATTAATTTAACTCTAAAACTATACATTGCAAAGAGCACTTGATTTTTTTAAGTGCTAAATTCTCATCTTTTCTAAGTCCAAGCCAATATCTGTGAAGCTATAGTGGGAGTGGACCCCCCAAGCTGCCTGAGGATACAGTAATACCATAAATGCAGTTCTCCATGAACCACATACAAAATATACAAGATAATGAATGTCGAATTCAGCTCCTCACTCAATTCAGTAGAAAGAATGACCTACACTCAGATGGCATACTTCCTGAGGTAGTCCTCATAACAGTTGTATGAATAATTTCTGTAACTAATAACTGACTAAGGGAGAAAGATTTTTCACTCTTTTATTTCATCTCTTTACCAAAAAATAAGGTCCAAATGATATGATAAACATTTTGCTCTGTCTTCTTAATAGATTTTTAATAACAACACTATAAAATGTATGTAAGATATATAGGTTGTCAGCTGGACTTGGTTTCAATTTTCCTTTCTTTTCAGCTCAGGAAAAATACAACATTCACATTAGAGAGTTCATTTATTTACACATCTGTGGATTATTATATCTTTGCAGTAGATGCAACATGGGGTATTAAACTTCTTTGCTCCACTCCATATTTAAGAAGCAAAGGAAAAAAATCACATTAATACAATAAAAAGAAACTCCCATTTTGGAGTTGCTTTGCTTGAAGTACATCTTAGGTCTTTAGTTTAACTTGGCCTTTCAAAATAAAACCTTTTAGAATATATACTTTTTGGAGGAAAATAATTCATAAATAAATTAGATTAAGAATATGTGTGATAACAAAGTAAAAGAATTAGGAAAGTACATTTAAAATAAAAAATTTTAAATCACTACTTTCAGATGTTTAATAAGTTTACTTCCTAAAATTAATACAATAGTAATACATTTTCACAGATCTTAAAATCTAAGGTATTTGTTCCTGTATGCATTTTATGGTTTTTGGTTTAGGGTGTTTGTTTGTTTTTGTTTTGTTTTTTGATGGGCACCAACCATTCATTCATTAATTAGTTCATTCATTCATTGAAAAGATGTATGTTGAGTGTTCTTCCAGTGAGCAGGTTCTGTGCTGACAGTGTTTCTCAGCTATTAGACCCTAAGTACAGCTAAGCTTTGTCTTGTGTTGAATTTGACATTTAGAGCACAAATTTAAGTAAACTCCAGAGTTTTATTCTGAAGATGTAGCAATTTCCTCTACTTGAGACTGTTTGTCCATTTTTGGTTCTGCACAGTTCAGATGAAAAACATTTATACAAACTTTTGGTGTCTGATTCCCATAACTAAGTTGCATAATTCAAATATAAACATAAAATTCTACGAGGACAGGATATGATCCATACTTTGCTCAGTGTCTTAGTTTCTTTTATTTTGCTTAATTTTTTTTCTTTTACTAGTGTGGGATGCATGAGTTCTAATGTCAACAGCAACATCTTACATTTACTATGTTGCTTTTCTGTCTGGAAGAACTCCAGACAATACTTTTGCTTTACCACATCACTGAAACAGGGTTCAAGATAGTCATACAAAAATTAAAATCGTTCTTGTAAAATTATTTCTGTATACATTTTGATAGTGTAGCTTTACCCTGCATGTTGTTCGCCAAACCTGAGATCATTCGCCTTCTGCTACTAAGTAAAATTCTTAGATATCAATGGCTATATGTAAAATTTCTCATCATTTTACATGCTTTTGGCTTCAAAGGGATAAATATTTCTCCTTAACCGTTGTTACAGCTAGTAGTTCTATACTTAGGTATAAGCCTATGGGTCTTCCTTGAGAACTTGTTTATATTATACCAAAACCTTCTGATTCTTATCTCCACTCACGACCCAACCCCATCCCTTCTTCCTACCTTCACTCTCATGCCTGCTTTTTCACAGAATTCTACTACATGGCAGTAGCAGTGTTCTCATGGGAACCTTCGCACCAGTTTGCTCTTCTACCCAAGTCTTTCACATAACCCTTGAGTGGATTTTTCAACAGAGACCTTTTCATAAAGTCATGTTGTCACTTGAGTAAGGAAAGAAATTCAAAATTATAATGGAATGGAGGAATGGAATTCCAACTCTAATTACTTTACTTAAATTAAAAACAGTCCTGTAATGGTTCTTAAAATAACAGATTATATGTATTATGGCTCCTGTGCCAGAGAGTCTATTGCACAAAAGATGTAGACTTTTTTCCTAAATAAGCAGGATGAGTTGGAAAAGAAAGCTCTCTTTTCAGGAGAGCTTCACTCTTTAACTTGAAATGCTCTTTAAGCAGAGGGCCATGAGGGCATATAAAGAGAGACCGTTAAGTGCATGTGAGTAAGGATCTGATTAAGGAAACTGATTTTCAGAGCCTCAAATTCTCTAGATCCTCTTTCCTAGGAAAACGCTTGTTCTGAAGGGATATACCCGTTCTCCTTTCCTGGCTACCATTGGACAATCACATTTTTCATTTCTTTTTTCACTCCTTTCCCTTTCCCCAATATTGCATGTTGCGTTGTCCAGAAATGCAGACACGCTCTGCATTTACTGTAGGAAAACCCTTTTAATCAAGGCACCACAACACTTCTTCCCAACTGTCTCATCAATAGATTCATTTCCAGTAAAACTTCTACTTTTTTGTTTAAAAAATTTTACTTATAGTTATTTATAATGTTGTCCTTAATAATTAGTTACTAATAATTATTGTGACATAATTAATTCCAGAAGAAATTTTAGACACTTAACAATTGATGTTCATAGGAAATTTTGATATAAATATATATTTGATTATATTTTATTGCAAAGAAATATGATAAAGTGTTCAATAAAAACATTCAAGCATGAAAATATATTAGGATGGAAATCTTTAGGGAAAATTGAATGAAAATATGATTTCACAGAGGAAAAAGCAATCACATTTTTTTGAACATTAAAAATAATATGTTTGTATATTTTTAATTGAATTATGAGGTAATTATATCATTGTGATTATATTTATACTCCTTTGGGTTACTTTTCTTTTCTTTTTTTCTTTTTATTGAAGTATAGCTGCTGTACAATATTATATAAGTTACAGGTATACAATATAGTGATTCATAATTTTTAAAGATTATACTTCATTTATAGTTATTATAAAATATTGGCTATATTCCCCATGTTGTACAATATGTCCTTGTAGTTTTTTTTATACCTAAGAGTTTGTACCTCTTACTCCTCTCCCCCTATATTGCCCCTCCTCCTTTTCCTCCCTCCACTGGTAACCACTAGTTTGTTCTCTAGTCTGCTTCTTTTCTGTTTTATTCACTAGTTTGTTGTATTTTTTGGATTCCACATAAGTGATATCATACAGTATTTGTGTCCCTCGGTCTGACTTATTTCATTTAGCATAAAGCCCTCTAAGTCCATCCATGTTGGGGCAAATGGCAACATTTTTTCTTTTTTATGGCTGAGTAGTATTCCCTTGTATACCACATCTTCTTTATCCATTCATCGGTTGATGAACCCTTAGGTTGCTTCCATATCTTGGTAATTGTAAATAATGTTGCTATGAACGTTGTAGGGCATATATCTTTTCGAATTAGTGTTTTTGTTTTGTTTTGTTTTTCATATATATACCCGTGAGTGGAATTGCTGGGTCATATGGTAGTTCTATTTTCAGCTGTTTGAGAAACCTCTATACTGTTTTTGGATACATTTTTAAAAGTGTTGTAGCAGTTGTATTTAAAATAGAAATTATATCCTTTGAAACCATTGAATTGTATGATGAAATTTTTAGATTCTAACTTTAAAAACAGGATATCTAACTTAAAAGTATGTGGACACAGGGCAGGAAGGGGAAGGTAGGATGAATTGGGAGATTAGGTTTGACATAAATACACTACCATGTGTAAAATAGAGAGCTAGTGGGAACCTGTGGTAAAGCATAGGGAACACAGCTCAGTGCTCTGTGATGACCTAGATGGGCAGGATGGAGGGGATAGGAGGGAGGTCCAAGAGGGAGGGGATATTCACTTCATTGTACAGCAGAAACTAACACAACATTGTAAAGCAATTATTTTCCAATTTTAAAAAATTATCTTAGGGAATAGAAGCCTCAACCACAGGTCTCAATCTCACAGCTTAACAATGCTTGTGAGTGTCATACTTTCGCTATATATTTGCCCCTTTTTCTAAAGGGGATCCTCACCCCCAAAAAGTAATTTCTTTTCACCTTGTGCCCTTATAACCATTTTGAGGGGAATATTCTTCCTTGGAGACAGACCTGTCAATGCCTGGTAGAGCTCATGTCAATATCCTTGCCCTTGGGCCTTTAAAACTCTTGTTCCACGTGCTGGTTTCCTCATATCAGGATCATTCTTGAAAATATTCTCCCTACTTTGATGTCAGGTAGTCAACTTGAGGAGTGCATGGGAGGTAAATAGATAGCCAGGCTGGTTGAGAAGGAGATTTTAATGGCACTTGTAGGGAATCAGAGAATATCTCCTAAGAGAAGCTGCAACCTACACAAGAGCTACTTTCTGAAGATAGGCAAAGAACAGTCTAATCGTACTTGAGCCTCCTAACTCACCATTTTCCTGAAATTACTCTGTCAAATGTTGCTAATCACTTATGATGAATTAAATATAAAAGATATTAATACTTTTTAATCTGTATGTCATTTGAATTCTCTGTATTATTTGACAGTGGTAACAGTTCCTTCTTTGAAATTATAGCTTCCATAACACCTCTCTCTTAGATCACCCCAAACTTTTCCTACAAAATACTCTCAAGCTCTTTTACATGCAGCTCTTATTCTGTCTGTTCCCAAACTCTGCCTGTCTTACTCTAAACACTGTCTTTGATGATCTCACCCACAGTCTGCTCTTTAGCTACCAATAGGCTGTTAACACAGCTCTAATCTCTATTTTCAGCTTAGGTCTTTCTGCTGAGTTACATTTGAATCTTGCAACTTATTCTTGATATAGTTCTTTGTTTTGATATTAATTATCTTTCTCTTAAATATGAGTAAAATTTTTGATCCAGAATGATATACGATGTATATCCAGTGATTTCCTATATACTCTAACACAAACTATGATAACCTGTAGGAACACATACCATTCTAACTAAACAAGCAAAATCTGGCCACACTCAAGTAATTTACTTCTCAACATTCGAACACTGCTTCATCCAGATGGGTCAGTTCCCTCTCCAGTATGGACACCCTCAGTCGCTATTCTAAGTCTCTGCGCCAGTGATTCTCCACACTTGTAATGCCCATCTCCTTTCTCTTCCCATATCCAAATACTCTCCATTTGTTCAAGGGTTGCCCCAGTTTTCACACACTCGGTACAATTCGTTCTTAACTATTCTAATACCCATTTATCTTAACATTCTAGAACTGCAATAGAATGTTTTGTACATAAAAATTTATTTGGAAATTAAGTCATGTATAACCTCCAGCTTATAACAACTTCATGCATCTATTCTTTGATTTCAAAACTAAAACCTATGCTCTTAGAGTATGGAGATCTCAATTTTCTGACTTTTAATGCCTAGGAAAATATTGTGAACGTAATAGTGTTTAAAAAGTGTCATACGAATAGCTAATAAGCAGATACTCATTTTTAAAGTCAGGGTGTATGAAGTATTGTCAGAAAGATTATTTATAATTGCTAAAATGTCAAGGGAATGGGAAATTTATTATTACCCAGGAGTTCCAGAGCCTATATTATATTCTGCTGGGATAACAGTCAACTATGGGGTAGTAGTTTATAATGTAAAAAATATCTTCTTGTCCAAATATATCTCCCTTAAAGATTCTGCTTCTATGCTTAAAACTCTCATAGTTCCTCAGAGTTAACAAAGTCCAAATGAAAACACAAATGGTACTTGGGAGAGTGTTTTGTCTTAAATTGGTTTACCAGGTTACTCAGGTAGGTTGTTCAGGCTTCAAGAAAGTGTTAGAAGCTGTTAGAATAGACAGAGCTGAGGGAGAGGAGTGGAGGGAAAAGTCCAGAGAATGGAGCACCAAGGAAGGAAATAGTTCAGGGGAAATATTTGGGATGGCAAGCATGTGTGATAACTGTGTTGAATATGTGGGAAGGAGAGTAGTGTGGGCTGCCCAAAAGTAGTGGTTACAAAAAGCAGCTCCTGAATGAGCTATGTGTATACTAGAGGGATGAGCTTTGTGTGAGACAACTTTTGTTGAGTGAATATTAGGTAGAGACTTACATTTAGTGAAAATATCATCAGATATAGAATCAAAGTTGCCACCTTGAGGGAAATGTAATATCAAGATTTCTAAGTGCCTTGAGTGGTTAGTTACCTCAACAAAACCGCACTTCCCTGAGGATTTTGACTTTTGTTCAATTAATGTTTATATAAGCAAAAAGAAGGTTGATCAAGGAAAGGAGGAAAAGGTGGACCAAAACAAGAAGAGGAGGAAAGGAAAGTATCTATGCTGGACATTAGTGTGACTGGTACAGTGTAGACATCTTAAATATTCCTTTTATAATTTTCACTATAAGAGACTTATAAGTACTATCATTTCTCTGAGAAGAAAATGAGATTCAGAAAAATTAGGTAAATAGTCGAGTGGCACTTGCTTAGTAAAAGCTAAATCTAGTATTTGACATAAGAGCTCTATGACTCCATTGTCCACACTTTTTCTTTTTACAAAATTCAAATTAAAATGACAAAGGCATAAAAAAGGGAAAGAAAGAACCATCATGAGAGCTTAGATTATTACTTGTCATGTGACTAGACATTTTTATGTGATGTCAAATTCTCTAATACGGGAAGGAGGTCAGTCTTCTGAGTTTAAACAACATAAACCAATTTTGGAGTATTTAAGTTTATTAGTTGGAATTCCAGGATCAGACTCTGAAACAAGATTCATATGCAGATAGTTTATTTGGGAAATGATTCCAGTAAACATGAGCACAGGAGTAGGGAAGTGATAGAGAAAAGGTAAGGAAGCCAAAAAGGTACTACATTATTAAACAGGCTACCATAGTAACTTAATCCCATGTGGTTATTACCCCTGAAAGGAGAGAGCTGGGTATTATGAACCAGCTGCTAGCAGTCAATGATTAAAGACTGTTCCTGTGGACCATTAATTCCCCGGCATTTCTAGCCTGGTTTGTACACAGGCAGAGAGGGCTTAGGCAGCCAGAGCAAGCCCTCAAGCAAAGGGCAGGTCTTGATATTTGGAAGCCGATTGGCAGGCACTGTAAAAGGTAAGGAAGATAAGGACAGAGAAGTTATCTGCTACCTTAAGGAAAATAGTGTGCTCAAATAATACTAGGTTATGGATGGAATCACCAGGATGCCAGGAGACTAAAAATAATCTAGAAAAATACCCCCAACTCCTTCATGCATTTGGTGAAGATATAACAGCTACCCTCCCACAAAGCCATGGAAGATGCTCCTTACACTTTGGCACAGTTAGCCCTGAACATTTTACCACCCACCCACGTTAACACCCCTGCTCTGGTTGCTTCTGGTGTTTTGATCTTGCTGTAGTTTTCCTCTCTGCCAGAGAATTTCTTTAGTCAGTCCTCTCCAAAAACCTTATTGGCAATACCTGGGCCATTTGCCTGAACTCTAGCTGCAAGAGAGGCTACAAGAGTGAATATCTGGAACTTTAGCACACTCTATTAATCCCATCAAAGCTCACAAGCTTGTGGGAGGTGATTTCACAAGCAGAGGAAAGAAGTTAAGACACCGATTCTCCAGAAAAGGATAACAAATAGCCAGGATATATAGTTAATCTTTCTAAATCCACATTTTTTAATTACTTTGTTGGACTAGTTTCCAGAAATAAGCTGTGCATCAAAGATTTCCATCAGAAAGGGTGAAAGAGGTGTCTGGTGGAAAGCCTCGGCTTTATTTGAGGAGATACACTGCTTACTTCATTCCTGGTCTTACCTCACTTTTGTTTTAGTGCCATCGCTGTTTTTCTGGGTCAAAATTCTTAACTCCCTTGGCTTTTTCCTTTACTTCCTTGTTTTTTTTCTTCTGACAAGTAAGAAACTTCTATACGAGGAAGTCTTTCTCCAAATACATCCCTAAGGCACTATTAAAAGCTGGAGGAGCAGGCTTCTCTCCTTCTGTTGGATCTATGAGTCACTCACTCACTCACTCATTATATGCATCATGATCTTGAGCCTACCGGTAGCTCTGTGAAGGCAATTCACTTTAATTCTATGCACCACAAACTACTGGAGACAAAGAAAGAGGTCAAATATGAAAATAAGAAAGAATTGACCACAAAGGAGTTTATGATCTCATAGAATACATCAATTAGTCAAGTATATAAATAACTATAATAGAAGGTCATAGTGAGGAAGAGGATAATTAATATGGAAATATGAAGAGGGACAAAATTATCTCCATTAGGGTTTGGGTCAGGGGAAGTTTAGCACATTTGAAAAACTACTACTTGACGTTTGGAAAGAATTTGGACAAGTGGGGTTGCTGGGATACGGCAATGTTATCATCCAATGAAACCAAATAAGAAAAATAGGCATTGTATTTGAGAAAGATTAAATAGCCTAACTTGCTCAGAGTATGCAAGGTATGTGGGAGGAGGCACGGATAGAAAAATAGGATGTGAATAATTACCTTGCAGACATCAAGTTGCTGGTGAAAAGCCCTCTAGGAACCATGGAAAATGTGACCCTACGTGAAAACTATGCTGTATGTTTCTTCTCATATTGGACAAAGTGCCTACTCTTTTGGCCATGGATGGGCATTTAGCTCAATACATTGAATAAGAAATTCACTATTAGAAATCAAATTCTCTTCAGAAAAATTTCTAATTCATAGATAAAGAGGGTTTGCATATACCAAACATTTAATAGACGTTATTTTACTCAACTGAGAAAATGTTCTTTATTTATACTCTAGTATAATATCTGTCTGAATATCTCAGTTTTATAGTGACAAGTACCTTGGAGATAACGAGACAGAACTGTTCTGAAAGACACAGAAGAGTAAAGGTTCAAAAGAGTGTCTCTCACACACTTTTGTTTTTTCCTGTGAGTTGAGTAGTTAAAATAATGTCATTATACCGGTTTCCAGTAAGCATGACAAACTGTTCTAATTAGCCATTTAAAACAACAAGTTTATTCCAACTATATGTGCAACGAAATGTGTTTTAAAAATTAATTTTTCCTTGCTCTTTTGTGAAAAGTAGTTTTCATCATTGCATATGTGATTTTGTAAAATAAAAATGTTAGAAACTAGAATTTGTGATAAGAAGATAAATACCTTGCTTACTGAAATTTGCCACAGCAACACGTCAGTCAAAACAACAACAACAACACGTGAAAGAATACTCAACATCACTAATCATTAGAGAAATGCAAATCAAAACTACATTGAGATATCAACTCACACCAGTCAGAAAGGCCATCATCAGAAAATCTGCAAACAATAAATGCTAGAGAGGGTGTGGAGAAAAGGGAACCCTCTTGCACTGTTGGTGGGAATGTAAATTGATACAGCCACTATGGAGAACAGTATGGAGGTTCCTTAAAAAACTAAAAATAGAACTACCATATGACCCAGCAATCCCACTACTGGGCCTATACCCTGAGAAAACCATAATTCAAAAAGAGTCATGTACCAAAATGTTCATTGCAGCTCTGTTTACAATAGCCAGGACATGGAAGCAACCTAAGTGTCCATGATCAGATGAATGGATAAAGAAGATGTGGCATGTATATACAATGGAATATTACTCAGCCATAAAAAGAAAGGAAATTGAGATATTTGTAGTGAATTGGATGGACCTAGAGTCTGTCATACAGAGTGAAGTAAGTCAGAAAGAGAAAATCAAATACCATATGCTAACACATATATATGGAATCTAAGAAAAAAAAAAAAAGATCATGAAGAACCTAGGGGTAAGACAGGAATAAAGACACAGACCTACTAGAGAATGGACTTGAGGATATGGTGGGGGGAGGGTAAGCTGTGACAAAGTGAGAGAGTGGCATGGACATATATACAGTACCAAATGTAAAATAGATAGCTAGTGGGAAGCAGCTTCACAGCACAGGGAGATCAGCTCAGTGGTTTGTGACCACCTAGAGGGGTGGGATAGGGAGGGTGGGAGGGAGGGAGACACAAGAGGGAAGAGATATGGGAACATATGTATATGTATAACTGATTCACTTTGTTATAAAGCAGAAACTAACACACCATTGTAAAGCACTTATACTCCAATAAAGATGTTACAAAACAGTAACAACAACAAAAACCAGGAATAATTCATTTCCAAAATAACAATATTAACTAATTTATAAACTTTAAAGCAACTAAAGTAATATTGTAAAAGCTGAAGTATAAAAAGTCTATCTTAATAGCACAAATGTGCTTTACAAAATATTAGATTAATTTGGGTGTATTTTCCTTCAAATGGAGTTCCTCCATTCACCTCATCACACAGTTTGAACATTGATATGTAAGCTTGGTTTAGTTTTTTGGTACTATACAATTATTTGTATAAGTTTTTAAATATTTCTTTATTTCTCATTTATCATTATGTTATCTCCATATGACATAAAGGTCTAAAGTCTGAAAAATTTGGGTGCAAGTCTTGTGAATATTGTGAATTCTGCAAAATCATAAAGAATAAAATTAGAAAAAAATGAAATATACCTTTTAATAATTTATAGTGATTTTTTAAAAGTCAGTGGTATAATTTTATCTTTATTTCACAGTTCCTTTTTTTTTTTTTTAAGTCCTAGCTCTGTCACCTCCTAGTTCTATGAAACTGGAAAAGTTTACTTCTGTGAATTGCAGTTTTCTCTCCTATAATATAGTGAATGATAACACTACCCTTTTCATGGAGTTGTGATGGGGATTAAAACAGTAAGAAGTGCCTGACACATACTAGCCACTCAGCATATGACAGACAGCTTTGGCCATGACATAACTAAAGAACTCTCACAGTTCCTTATACCTGAATCTCCTCTGTCACCAGCCTATGCCAAGATATCAGGCAGCATCTTTCACCTGAACTACTACCATCAGCCTCCTGAATAATTTCCTGATTATCATTAAATCCTTCTTTCAATCCATTCTCCACAAGGCAGTCTGTGTTATTGCTTAAAAATGAAAATCTGAGGGCTTCCCTGGTGGCGCAGTGGTTGAGAGTCCGCCTGCCGGTGCAGGGGACACAGGTTCATGCCCCGGTCCGGGAAGATCCCACATGCCACAGAGAGGCTGGGCCCGTGAGCCATGGCTGCTGAGTCTGTGTGTCCAGAGCCTATGCTCTGCAACAGGAGAGGCCACAACAGTGAGAGGCCCACGTACCGCAAAAAAAAAAAGGAAAATCTGGTAATGTTACTTCACTTGCTTAAAACTTATAAATAGTTTCTTATTGCTCTTGCAGTAAGATTGAAAGTTAATAACATGACCCAGAAGGACCTGGATAATGTGGATGTTGTCTAGGTCTCAAGCCTCTATCGATACCTCTCTAAAAATGACTGTATTTGTGTAGTCTTTTTTTCTCCCCAGTTTCTCAAATATGTTATTCATCTTCCTAGAATGCTTCCAGAATTTCTAGAATGTTCATTCATTTTTTAGTTAGTAACTAAATATCCTTCAAATTACAGAAAAAAAAATCACACCACATTTCAATTTGTCTCTCTCTTTGTTATAGGCTCACATACAGCTATGTTCCTTCCCTTTATAATTTTTTGTTTTCATCAGTAACTAGTAATAACTTATATGACTATTTAAATGAAATCTGTCTCCCCAACTGAACTAGGAACTGATGAAGGAAAGGGTTATGTATGGTTTTCATCATAATTTCACCCTTTACATGTAGCAGAATACTTATAATTTATTACTAGATTGAATGACTTTTAAAAATACTAGCAAACCAAATCCAACAGTTCATAAAAAGGATTACATATCATGACCAATCAGGATTTATTGCAGAAATCGAAGTTGTTTTAATAGCTAAAAGCAAAACAATAAAATACACCATGTTAATAGAATAAAGTACAAAAAATAATTATCTTATATGATTCAGAAAACATCCTTTCGTGATAAAAATGCTCAACAAAGTAGGAATAGATGGCAGCTTCTTCAATTGATAAAGGATATCTACAAAAAACACACAGCCACAAAATATTGACAAACTGTATGCTTTTCATTTAAATTCAGAAATAATTCAAGAATATCCATTCTTGCCACTTAAATTTAAAATTGTATTAGAGGTCCTAGCCAGGGCAATTAGGCAAGAAAAAGAAGAAAAGTAAAAATTCCAGATTGGAAAGGAAGAAGTAAAATTAGTTCAATTTACATATGGCATGAACTTGTGTACGGACATTCTAATTACTCCATTAAAATTATTAGGACTAATAAATGAGCTTAACAGGATTTACTTCAGGATAAAAGATAAATATACAGAAAATTAGTATTTCTATACACTAGTAATAAATATTCAAAAAATTAAAATAATTTCACTTATAATAGCATCAAAAGAACAAAATACAAATAAAGTTAACAAAATAAATTCAATACCTGAACACTGAAAATGATGAAACATTGTTGAAAGAATTTAAAGCTCTAGAGAAATGGAAAGACATTCCATGTTCATGAATCAGAAAATTTAACATTCTTAAGATGGCAATAGTTCCCAAATTGCTCTAAGGATTCACTGCAATCCCTATCAAAATCCTAGCTTCTTTTTTTGTAGTAATTGACAATCTAAAGATAAAACATATAAAAAAGCAAGGAATTCAGAAGAGCCAAAACAATTTGAAAAAGAACAAAGCTGGAAGACTCACACTTTCCTATTTCAAAATTTACTACGAAGCTACAGTAATCAAGAGAGTGTGATACTGACATGAGAATAGATACATAGAACAGTGGAATAGAAGTGATAGTCCAGAAATAAACTCTTACATTTATGGTCAATTGACAGGAGTGTCAAGACAATTAAATGAGGAATAGTAGTCTTTTCAATAAATGGTGCTAAGACAACTGGGTAACCATATGCAAAAGAATGAAGATGAACCCCAACCTCACACCATACAAAAACATTAACTCAAATTAGATCACAAACTTAAATATAAAAGTATAAAATCCTTAGGAAAAAATATGGGGATAAAAGTTTATTAACTTTGGGTTAGACAGTGGTTTCTTAGACATGACACTAAAAGCATCAGCAAGAAAAAGAAAATAAATACATAGATTGAACTATATCAGAATTTTTAAAAATTGTTTTGTGCTTCAAATGTTACCATCAAGGGAGTAGAAAGATAATGTAAAGAATGAGAGAGAATATTTCTAAATCATATATCTGATAAAAGACTTGTATCTAGTGTGTGTAAAGAACTCTTACAACTCAATAATAAATGTGCAAATAACCCAATTAAAAATGGAAAAGAGACTGAACAGATATTTTTCAAAGATATGCAAATTACCAAAAAGCATATGAAAATATGCTTCATATCGTTAGTCATTAGTGAAATGCAAATCAAGACCACAATGAGATACCATTTCACTTTCACAATTATGGCTATAATTAAAAAGGTAGATAGTAACCAAGCAGTGTTGAGGATGTGGAGTAATTGGAATTCTCAAACATTGCTGGTGGTAGTATAAAATGATGCAGTCACTTTGGAAAGCAATATGAAAATTCCTCAAAAATGTAAATATGGAGTACTATATGAGTCAACACTTTCACCCAGGAGAGTAAAAACATTTATCTACACAAAAATGTGTACATGAATATTCATAATAGCCAAAAGTAGAAACAACTGAAATGTCTATCAACCAAAAAAACAGATAAATAATATGTTGCATATCCATACAGTGGAATATTATTTGCCAATAAAGAGAAATGTAATACTGATACACACTACAGATAGATGATTCTTGAAAACATTATGCTAAGTGAGAAACAACATTGGCAAATAGCCACATATTGTCTGATTCAATTCATTTGAAATATCCAGAATAAGCAAATCTACGAAGACACAAATTAGACTAGTTACTGGTGAGAGATAGGAGTGTTGTGGGGAGACAATGGATTTGTGGCTTCTTTCAGAGGGGTCAAAGGTGTTCTAAATTTATTTATTTTGTGGTGATGGTTGCACAATTCTATGAAATACTACGAGATATTAAATTTTACACTTTAAATGGGTGAATTTTATAGTATATGAATTATGTCTCCATAAAGATAGTTTAAAATTGATTGAATAAATAAATTAATTCTAAAAACAATGTTATACATTGAAGATATTTTGTAATAAATATACTAAGTACACTAATATTTTTGTATGTTCAATGGGTGTAAGATGTAAACTCTCCCAATTGTTCTGTATGCATTTATAAAGGAGGTGTTCTGGAGGCCATCCATAAGCAACAGTTTGAATATATATACTGTATGTGGGTATCATATCTTAAACAGCTTCTTTTTTCCCCCCAACCTTGAAACAGGACTTGGCTTTTCATCATGGCCTCTGAAATTAAATCCACTACCAAATCATTAGTGAGCTGTATAGATTTTATTTGTGTCAGATTCAAGGAAAGAGAGAAAATGGTTTATACCAAACTCTACATGGAAAATGCCTTAATAAATATCCCATTTGACATTTCAGTCATCCCATAAATTCTTTACTAAGTTGTCACTCTTTTATCTGAAATTTCCCTCCACTAGTCTAAGCCTGTTTCTCTCTGCCTCCTTGCTTACACAGATTTCTTGGTGATCTCACAGATTTACTCAACTTAAGTGCCAGCTGACACATAGCCCTGGACATACAACTTCCAAGTAAGTTTATTATGACCTTAACTCAATAAAACTGTTGGCATTTTGTTGCCTGTATGCAAGAAACGTTTTCTCTATATCTAGATCCTTATAATTAAATACATGGATATTATTAAGGTAATTTAAAATACTGAATTTGTGAACTGAATAACTAGCATGCACATGGTACCTAAACTTTGCAATTCAGTTGGACAACCATTTATTGACACAGTGTGTTAGATAACGCAGAGGATGCTGGATGCATCCAAATACAGACTACATGGTCCTTACACTTAAGAAATCAAGTCCTTTCACAAACATGACCTAGATTAACATTCTTCCAATTCTGTAAAGAAACTCAGACTCAAGTAAGGAAAGTAAGGAAATAAAGGCTCAAGAAGATCCTGTTGAGTCATGTACCTAGTATCCAGATTTGCACTCAAAGTTTCTAATAATAAATGTTTGGGTTTTTTTAAAATTTGACTGGTGAGTCATGCTGACTATAAAACTGTATGCATACATTATCTTATTTAGGTTTCATAAAATTCCATTCACAGATTTCAAAAACATTTAATCAGTATACTTTGTGTATGTATTTTTAAATCCTGTATCTGTCAGGGCTCTTATTTATGTAAGACAGGATCCACTATGGCTAATTTGAGCAGAAGGGAATTTATTACGGGGCAATCAACATTGTGAGTGGGTCTTTGATGTGATAGTGAGAGATGCCAGTGTCATTTTGATGCCTTAAAGTTTCTGGACCCACATATTCTGGTTTTGGGAGTGAAGGATACAGAACCATATACTAATTGCTAATCTGGAGTACATACTGCTTTCTGAGGAACATTTTAAGGTATATCTCCCAGCAAGTACTGCAACTGTCTTCAGTATTCCTTTCCACTGGTCTATAATTCAAGTGATTTGCAAGTGATAGTGTACATGGTAAAGCCAATGAATCCTGTGGACACAAGCCTTACTTCTTTTGCAAGAATATGAGTTTCTTGATCAGAAGAGATATTAGGATAATATGGTGGTAAATAAGATACATCATAAGATACAGATATTGCTACTTTTAGAAGTGCGATAGGCAACAGAGTTAAACTATATACAAAATATGTGTTTATTAAGATAGGAAAAAATTTTCCTCTTTTAGGAAGTACAGTATCTACCATCTGGTGATTTGTTAATTATGTAGCCATATGGAAGGCTTAGGGTTCGACGTAGCTGCCATTATACCAGGCAAAATTGATGGGAAAAAAGTCAGTTTAGATGATGGTCAGCCTGTGTTTTTACATCTGTACATTACCTCCATTCCTTCTACCTTAGCCACTATGTTAATAAATTCATTAAACAAATTATGGGGGTGCTTGGGCAAAAGGCTGACTGATATCTATATATAGTAGTTTATTTTGTCAACATAATATTCAGTGCATCTTTAGCAGCCGATGAGTACTCACATAGGACAAAAGCATTCCTCGACTCTGGATTCATTCCAAGAGGAAAGCGTTCCAAATTTTTACCAATTCTTCATTCTCCATTCCTACCCTTTCCAAATCCTTGACCATCCTGACAAACCATTCTTTAGCTCGTTCTCTTATATTTAAGCATCTGTTATATTTTACAATATATTTCCTTTCAGGAAAAAATATTTTCTACCTACAAGGAAGTTTTCTCTCTTCTACTGTCCTTCAGGGCCAAGCCCAGGTTGGGCTGTAATACCCTACTAGCCTACTTCCAGCAAGTGCAGCCATACCATGTAAAGAGATTTGTAAGTTAAGCTTGTTCTCTTTCCTCCCCATATGAGGCTAAAACTGTGGTCTGAGGGAACGTGGGCAATATAGCAGGAATGAACACACTGAGAACGTGAGCCACCTGCTTTCAGACTTGTTCATTCATGAATATACCACATCAACTGCTTCGAATAATATGGGATGATCTTGGTAATGTCAGAATTTATGGCTTGCTGGATCAGCAAACATCCGAATGACAACAGGCAATTGAGGATGAATGTTCACCTGGTGTCCCATGACAAGGCAGTTAGTCTCAACCATGGCCCAAGAGTAAATCGAGAGCTCAAAAGGTCTCCACTGTGATTCGTCTAGTGCAATTTGCCTATCATCCCTGTCATGCACAGACATTTTAAAACAATGTGCTTGACCAAAATGGCCAAATGGCAAGGCTGCTTATGCACAGACTGTGTCTATAATGAAAACTAAGGTCACTTTTCTTCCTGCAAATAAATGCTGCAATTTAGAATTTTCAAACTAATATAAACTGAAATAGCTTACCAACAACAGGCCTTATTACATAAAATACTGAGGGTTTACTTTATAAATGAGAAAAAAATTATTAACTAGATCTGAGATGCAAGAAGCAATAATGAACAAAGAATTGGTAAATGTCTGGGAAAATATGAATTATCAATATTATTATCTAATTTTAGAAGTTAAAAATACCAATAGAAACATTTCGGACAACAGGATATAAGCCAAAAAGAGAGGTGTGAAAAGAGTTAAAGTGTTTCAAGATCCTACTTTTGTAGGCTAGGAAAGAGACTCGGATTAACATTTGAGTGATTATATATCTATGGTAAAAGTACAATGGCAACCACTAAAATACTTGAAATGTATGTAACTTTCAAAAGGTAGAAGAAGGAAGTGGAGTTTAAAAAATCAATCCTAAAAAAAAGTAAAATAAGGAAAACTAAACAATATAAACAACATAGGACAAAAAAGGGATAAAACAAAAGAGATATTGTCATACATATTTATAATTGAAATACATATAAAGAAAATAGATTCACCAGTAAAAAAAAATAAATGAACAAACAAAAATGAAGGTATTGATACTGGGTAAAATTCAGATAAATGTTGTTTATAGGAAATATAATTTAAAATAATTGTACAAGTAGTAAAGTCAGCATCATGGTGACATAGGTTGTCTTTGTTTGTGTTCCATTCCTCAACAACAAAAACCTGGTATCCACAGACAAAGGTGTCTTTGAGGGAACTGTGAGATTAATCACCACATGCCAAGGCATATAAGAGGGGTCTTGTCCACCTCTGTGTCAGGTAATAGGCAGACAGTCCCTGGTTCTCTCTGTGGATTCTGCAGTGGTCTGCGAAACAGCTTCAGTTCCTCTCAGTCATCATCCAGGAGGCCCTGGAGAATGCTAATGTAGACAATCACTCATGGACAAGAGAGGCTCTGTGGAAGTCCAGGTTTCCAAAAGAGAAATTTCAGCATTTTGTTAGAGAAAAAATTACAGTTCTTCCTTGACTTACGATAGAGGTATGTCCTGGCAAACCCATCATGAGTTGAAAGTATCATAAGCTGAAAATGCATTTAATACACCTAACCTATCAAACATCATAGCTTAGCCTAGCCTGCCTTAAATGCACTCAGAGCACTTAATTAGCCTACAGTTGGGCAAAGTTGTCTAACGCAAAACCTACTTTTTAATAAAGTGTTGAATATCTTGTGTAATTAATCGAATACCAAACTAAAGGTGAAAAAAGGAGTGGTGGTATGGGTACAGAATGGTTGTAAATATGTGGATTGTTTACTGTCATGATCACATGGCTGAATAGGAGCTGTGGCTCACTGCCACTGCCCAGAATCACAAGAGAGTATCATACTACATATCACCAGCCCAGGAAAAGATCAAAACTCAGAATTTGAAGTACAGTTTCTACTAAATGCATATTGCTTTTGCACCATCATAAAACTGAAAAACTGTAAGTCAAACCATCTTAAGTTGGGGTTCATCTGTACATATTTGGATCCACTGGAGTGGGTAAGAGAAACAGTTTTACTTTACCTACATCCTTCCCCTCAAGGAAGTACAGCCTAGGACCAAGAAGCATCTTTCTTGGTCTGTGATTTTATTCAATCAAGGAAAGGGAGAATGTGTTAGCGCATACCTGGCTTCCTCAGCTCTGCAGATGCTGCCAAAATGACTAATTTCTATCTCACATCATCCAGAGCACTGAACCATGACTGGGGGATGGAAAGAGTCAGGGAGAGTGGTAGATAGAACTCCTGGAGGTTATTACAGGTATACCTCAGAGATATTGAGGGTGTGGTTCCAAACCGCCACAATAAAGTGAATATTGCAGTAAAGCTGCATAAAAAGCTGATGTTTACACTACACTGTAGTCTATTAAGTGCAATAGTGTTATGTCTAAGAAACAGTGTACATACCTTAATTCAAAAAACACTTTATTGCTGAAAAATGCTAACCCTCATCTGACAATGTAAAGTTGCCATAAACCTTTAATTTGTAAAACATGCGATAGCTGTGAAGTGCAATAAAGCAAAGTAGAATAGAACGAGGTATGCCTGTAAAGGCCTGTGGTTCTTAACTGCATTGCAATGCCATCAAGAAGCCCACCCACAAGAGGCTGGGGATGCCTCACCTGGGGATGCCCCCACCTGGCCCATGGGCACCTTCAGCGCTCTGCATGCTTCACCGCATGCACACCCCTGCCCTGTGGTCAGCTCCATATGTGGGATCTCCACTGTGGCAAGAGAGAGCTTTGGCAGACAGCTAGGGAACAGCCACAAAAAGTCAGTCAAATCTGTGGACCACAGAGAGACCACAAACTTCAACTTTAGTACCACTTTTGAGAAAACAAGAAAGGCTGACAGCACTTGGCTTGGTGCATTGCAGCATCAAAAGAAAGCACACAATATTAAACATTCTGCCACAGGAGAGAAAACGAGAGAGGCAAGCATTCCTATAGAAAGTCTGAGATAGCCTCAGAATTGCTAGCGGGGGTGATGGAAGGGTATTTTTCTCCTGGAGGCAGTCTGTAAAGACTGGAGGAAGTGACTGCTACTTCAAATGTGAAGACAGCAATACAAAACTTCAAAGAAGATGAAAAATCAAAGGAATGTGATACCACCAAGAGATCACAGTTATCTTCTGGTAAATGAACCCAAAGTCATAAAGATCTGCAATGTACCAGATAAAGAATTCAAAATAGCTGTTTTAAGAAAACTCAGTGAGCTACAAGAAAGCACAGAAAGACAATTCAACAAAATTGGGAAAACAATATATGAACAAAATGAGACACTTTTAACAATGGGATAGAAATCATTAAAAAAAAGCCGGATAGAAATTCTGGAGCTGAAAATTACAAGTATTGAAATGAAAAGTGCAATAGAGAGAATCAAAAACAGAATAGATCAAGCAGAAGAAAGAATCTGTGAGATCAAAGACAGGAAATGTGAAATAATCCAGCTGGAGGGTAACAAGAAAAAAGGATGAAAAAGAGCGAAGAAAGCCCAAGTGATCTATTGGCTATCATCAAAAGTACCAATTTAAGAATTTTTGGAGACCCAGAAGGAGAAGAGAGGGAGACGGAGGCAGAAAGCTTATTTCAAGAAATAATGGGACTTCCCTGGTGGTTCAGTGGTTAAGACTTTGCCTTCCAATACAGGCGGTGCAGGTTCAATCCCTGGTTGGGGTCCCACATGCCTCTTGGCCAAAAAAATCAAAACAGAAGCTATATTGTAATACATTCAATAAAGACTTTAAACATAGTCCACATCAAAAAAAAATCTTTAAAAAATAAATAAATAATGGTTGAGAACTTCCCAAATCTAGGGGAAACTTTGGATGCCCAAATTCATGAAAGTCATAGGTCACCAAACAAAATAAACATAAAAATATCCTCTTCTAAGACACATTCTGATAAACTGTCAACAATCAAAGGCAAAGAGAGACACTTAAAAGAAGAAAGAGAGGGCTTCCCTGGTGGTGCAGTGGTTGAGAGTGTGCCTGCCGATGCAGGGGACACGGGTTCATGCCCCAGTCCGGGAAGATCCCACATGCCGCGGAGTGGCTGGGCCCATGAGCCATGGCCGATGAGCCTGCGCGTCTGGAGGCCTGTGCTCCGCAACGGGAGAGGCCACAACAGTGAGAGACCCGTGTCCGAAAAAAAAAAAAAAAAAAAATAAGAAGAAAGAGGAAAAAAAACTTGTAAATTTTAATGGGACCCCATACAACTACTAGCAAATTTCTCAGTAGAAACCTTACAGGCCAGGAGAGAATAAAATGATATATTCAAAGTACTGGAAGAAAATACTCTATCTAGCATACTCTATCTAGCCCATCAAGAATACTCTGTCTAGCAAAGTTATTCCTCAGAAATAGAGAAGAAATAAAGACTTTCCCAGGCAAACAAAAGCTGAGGTTATTCATCACCTTCACCAGCCTTACAAAAAATACTGAAAGGAGTTCTTCTAGCTGAAATGAAAGGATGCTAATTAGTGACATAACAACATATAAAAATATACAACATACCATTAAACGTTAACAGATAGTCAAATTCAGAATATTCTAATACTGTAATGTAGCAATGTCTTTGCCGCTTACCTATAGTATCAGGTTAAAGGACAAGAGTGTTAAAAATAACTAGAGGTGCTAATATTTGTTAATAAAGGGAGGAGATCGAGATGACAGAGTAGGAGGACATGGAACTGTCTCCCACCACCTACAAACTCATCAAATATATATCTACCTGTGGTATAATTCTCATTGAAAACTAACTGAAGATTGGCAGAAAGAGCCCTGTACAACCAAGACTATAAAAAGATCTACATGGAATCAGGTAGGAAGGGAAGAGAAGTGATCAGGTCAGGACCTGTGCCCCTGGGAGGCGACTCAGAGGAAAAGGGACAATACACAGGCAGCATTCCTCCCTGGGGATTGAGCAGTTCAAGCCATATGCTGGGTGCCCCAGCCCTGGAGTACAACAAAGGGAAGATGAGACCAAGGGGAGAACTCAGCTGTAAGGGACAAATGAGGCTCAGTTCCAAAGCTGCATCTGAGCAGGGTAGGGGCAGCCATTACTGGCACTTATACAGGCAATGCCTCAAAAGCAGTCCAGGTCTCTGACCCGGACAGGACAGCCACACCCAGCTCCCTGACACATGCCAAATGCCCACACTACTTTCTCTTGCTCCAGAACTAGCACCCTCCTGCTCCAGCAAATTGGGACCTGTGCCTAACCCCAATAAGGAAGTGATGGCTACTGAGCAGAGGGGAAGCCCAGCCTACACGTGGCTCTGGCCCTAGCAACTCCCTCTCCACCCCCACCTCCTACCAAGGTGATAGCTGCCAGCACACCTTAAGGAAAGATGTGACTTGTGTTCCCATGTCAAATCCAGCTCTCCCACCAAAACCCATGGGCACAATTAGACTGTTTAGGGGTACTCCCATATAAGGACACCTCTTCAAGACTGCAATAAATAACTGTTTCACCTCATTTCATAGAGACAGAGAAAGCAAAATCAGATGACAGAGGAATTTTGTCTCAATTGAAAGAGCAAGAGAAAATCCCTGAAAAACAACTATTTAAACAGAAATAAACAGTTTACCAGATAAAGAATTCAAAGCATTAGTAATAAGAATGCTAACTGAACTAGGGAAAATAATTGATGAATACCGTGAGAATTTTAACAAGAACCTAGAAAAAAGCAAGGAAATGAATTCTTTCCTAGAGCTTCCAAAATAATGCAATCCTGCTGGAACTTTTATAGTTTCCAATGAAACCCATGTCAAACTTCTAGCTTATAGAACTGTAAGATAATATGTTTATATTGTTTTAAGCCATTAAATTTGTGGTAATTTGTTGAAATGGCAATAGAAAAACAATACATTCTTCAACTAATTTTATGAAGCTAATATATTCCTGTTAAAAGTTCCACACAAATTTAGAAAGAGAAAGGGAATTAATATTATTTTTGGACAAAAGAAAAGAAAAATACTAGCAAACTGAATGCACCAATGTATAAAAAATAATACATTTAAAACGAGTATGGATGCAAGGATGGTTTAACATTAAGAGATTAAAGGAGAAAAACCATGTGATCAGCTCAGTAGATTAAAACTCTTTCCAATAAAAATTTACCACACATTCATGATAAGAACTGGAAATAGAAAGGAATTTTCTCAACTGGATATATGCTAGCTTATGAAACTTTCAGGAAATAAACATCGGTAAAATGTTAGAGTAATTCCCTTTGAAAACATAAATAAGACAAGGTTACTCACCACCACTTCCCCAAGAATATTCCATAGATTCTAATTCAGGAAGATAATAAATAAATAAAGTGTGTAAGAAAAGGAAACAAAGAAGCAAAGCTGTCATTTAACTGTCATCTACTTATATATAATAGGAATTTTTTTACATGTTTATAAAAAGGGATTTACTGAGGACTTCATTAGTATTGCTAATACACTGTTTCTTAACCTAAGTGGTATGTACAGTGATATACATAATAGTATTATCCAATCCTTATAGATATTCTTACATATGTACTATGACAAAACATTTCATTTTAATCACACAAAGAGGTTTTTTTGATTTGTTTTTGTTTTATTTTATATCTATAGTCCCCTATTATATATTGCATCTAATTTGATATTTTGCTATCACTTTTCTTCATATACTTTGTTAGTTGTGTTACTTAGATCTGGAGTATTTAAATACATGTTTTTCTATGATTCCACATATTAGAATGCCTATTGATTATTTCCCTAAATGTAGATGTTATATGTTCTTCACTGACACAAACTTAATCTTAAATATTATTGACTGTTTAGAGAGCCACATCGCTACTAATTCATACTAAGTTTTCATTTAACTAAATTTTATAACCCTAAGCCATATAATACAACTAAATGAACCTGTACTTTATTCATTTTTTAAATTTATACATTTATTAAATATGAATTGAGTGGTATGTGTTAAGAATTCTTTTTGACACTGAGGTTTATGTAGCTCACAGTCTAATAGGAAGGAGTGACAATGAATCAATTAAAATATAGCGTGATACCCTTCATGTCAGATTGTGTTGGAAGGAAGTCAAGAGGGCAAAATAAAATCTTTTACAGACAGGCCCCAGCTTTGTTATATGGTGGTACATTAATTCAAGAAGTCTGAAATCTGGAACTCAGTGAGTATGGCAAGAAAAAATGAAATTGGGGCAGAAACTAGAAAGTTTGTTCTTGCTATTGTTATCATATTAAAGAATTATATACTATCCTGAAAGTGTTGAATATTAACTTCCTTGCAACTTATGCAAGGATATGAGAGCATAAGTCTTCCAATTCTAAAATATTATTCTCATCACCAAAGCAGAGTAGATTAGAGGAGTAAGGAGTTAAATTATATATTATCACAAATAAATTACATTATCACAAATTATAGATTAAGTCAAGGTGGGATAACTGAAAGTTAAGGGCATAGGCTTTTTTTTTTTAACATCTTTATTGGAGTATAATTGCTTTACAATGGTGTGTTAGTTTCTGCTTATAACAAAGTGAATCAGTTATACATATACACATGTTCCCATATCTCTGCCCTCCTGCGTCTCCCACCCTCCCTATCCCACCCTCTAGGCAGTCACAAACCACCTAGTTTTTGAATGCAAATCCCCAGAGTAAATCTAATTCAGTCCTGCAATCTAAGGTGTGGCATGAGTAGGAATATAGTTTTTAGGAAAAGTATGCTATAAAGGGTTACTGCCACACCCTATTATAACATTGAATGATATCAGCTAATAATGCATGCCTTTTTTTTCAGTGATTATACAAACTTTTCACTCACGGAAAGTTTATTTTACAACTAACCTGCATTAGCTTATAATACATTGCAGCCTTTTAACACTTCTTCAAAGTCTATATCATGAAATACTTGTAACTCACATGATTAAGAATGGTAATAGGGTCAATTAAATTCCAGCCTTAAAAGATGTTAAATAGGCTGCTTTTCTAACCCACCTTCTAATTTGAAAAATAGTAACTAGGCATCAACTCTATAAATACTAAGATTGTTGTTTTAGGAGACAAGCTTCAAGACAGAAATAGACGGTCTTATATAACCCCCTCCCATCCTTCATTTCAGCCACTTAGAAGTGTGTATTTGCAGCCAGCCAGCCCTTGACAAGCCCCTCAGAGTGCTATATGACTCTAAGTCAAATGTTCCACAGGAGATATGCTGAAGTTATTCTATGGTTGAGGTGATTTGCATCTGAGTTCAAATGTTTCAAGTCAAAATGTTTTCCCCTATTGTAAGCTATAGAGCCAAAAATCATGATGAGTTAATTATCTAAATGTTTAAGTAAGCTTCAAAGGAACTTTTAAAATCAACCACTGGAGCAGTGCCCTGTGTGCACTCTGATAAGTACGATGGTATTCTCAGGGGCCAGGATGCCCATCTGCCCACAGCATTTAGCTGCAGATGACAACTGTGTTCCCCAAGTATATTGCACCTAAAATCTGTGGATTATTCTTTGTTCAACCTTCTGCTCAGTGGGTCTTCTAAAAATTTAAGTAAATTACGTAGAGCCACCCTCCCTTATAACCCTTTAAAAACCTATTGTTGCACGTGGGATGGACTCCAGTTTCTGTAACAGGGCTCCGCACAATCTCTCCAGTGCTGTCTCCCACTTAACCTTCTCCATCAGACCAACTGGCTGGTTCTTCAAACACACACATATACAAAACAGTTTGATAGTTCCTCAAACACACAAAGCTCTTACCTACTTTGGAATATTTCCATTTGTTCCTAAAACCTGAAGCTCTCTCCTCTACTCAGTAATTAATTAATTCCTACTAACCTTCAAGTCTCAGCCAAAAGATGACTTCCTGACTTCCTTGGAAAATCTGATTATCACCCCTGCTGAGACTTCAATAAGACATTCTTACTCTTCCAATGCTTCCAGATATTGGAATGCATGAAAATACTAGTGAATCTCAAACATGTGCACCCATTAACGTATTTTCCCATTAAGTGTTTGCTATGCTCAGGTACTGTTGTGTGGAATATCATCATTTTATATAAGGAAGTTGGTAAGTCCACAAAAGATGATTCTGTCAGAGGTAAATTCAGAATAAATGTGTAAACAGGCAAGAATAAACATACTGCTCACTTCTTAATTGAGGGAATCTAACTGCCACCAGGTAGCTTGCTGCTTACCTTGAAGCATGTTACTATAAAAGGGTATCAAGGCTAGTTGAGTTGCTAAAAACTTGTATACTCAGCTGCCAAAGAGGATTTCAGCAGTAATAATATAATCAGTAGTGATAGTAGGGTTGTCCTTGTGGAAGGAAGTCTATGTCATCATGCCCAAGCATAGTCTACTTCCCTGTCCCATGGTAGCATTTTTGGAATCATTGATCAAGCTGTGACCTGGATGGCAAAGAAAATAAGTGATATTCACAAAATGGGTCATCTTATTCCTAATGGTTGTTAAGACTGTCTTCTTGAGAGGTTCTCTTGGTGAGCACTCACAAAGATATATTCAAGTTCAGGAACCGTCACAAGAGGTTCATTTACAACCTTTCTCTCCAGTCACATTGCCACTAAACTTCCATCTTTCCTCTAAAGCCCTGACCACTTGACTACACTGTTAGCCACTGGCTGGTTCATCTCTTCTTCAAGTTAAAGTAAATAATGAAAATGTGTTACTCAAAGTTCTGCCATTGCCCTTCCAGGACACAATGACAGAAGCTGACAATCACAAGTTTCTATTTATAGACCTATTTTTAGCAACCCTCAGAATTTTGAATTTTATTCCATATAATCTGTCCAGAATTTTAAATCTGAATTTGATTCTTTTATTTTGTTACTTAAGGCTCTCAGAAAAAGATGGTATATCTCTGTTTCTCTGGACCTACTGTATTTGCTTTAAATTTTCCACAGTGTCATTTGTTGAAATCTTCAGAGTTTCAACCTCAGTGAACTCATGGTCAGTGGATCACAGAACATAACCTGATTAACTTGTTTTGACCTCTTGTACCATAGGCTGCTTACCATCTTAAAATAAGGAAAGGACTCAATGTATTTCCATTTCCTTGGCCTGATATTCCATTCTAAATATTCCGCATGTCCCTAAAGATCTGTTGTCTATAATTCACTCTCTGGTAACAATATCTGTAACTTAAGATTCCATTTTATTGACAGACAACCGAAACCAACTCTGGACAAATTAACAGCAATAACAACAAAATGGTTTATTTGAAAAGTAACTGGGGTAGACTCTAGGGATCAAAGGAAGAGCTGGAAAATATAGGTCAAGAGAAAGATTGAATGAGGAAATTTGGGAGGACTTCAACAAGACAAATACATGGATATTGTCTTTAGGAAGCGTCTACCGAAGTAATTCTACTCCAACAAATATCTTTATCTTACATTGCCAATTTTCAAATTCCATGAGTAATTTCTCTGATTGGCTCGGGATGGAACAGTTTTTAAGGAAGTGAGCTTGAGAGGGTGGAAGCCAGGTCACATGGCATTTAAGGGTCAGTGTGTTTCCTGTATATAGGGCCATTTACAGAGAAAAGGGAATCTTGAAGTGAGGAAGCCATCAGAGTGTACTACACTCTTTTCTTAGGCCATCATATCAGGATAGAAAGTCACTTAAAGGGCACGAGTCATCCTCAACATTTCTAAGACTCATTCTTAGAATGAATACATTCCCTCTCTACCTCTCCCCCAAAATTACTGTATAAAATAAAATGGTCATTTTTTGTCTAATAAGTCCATTGACACACTAGTCTCTCCTAAAGAGTTTACCAGTTGTATTCTTTGTTAGGATATTTGCTAAAATCATGATTCAATAAGTCATTATCAGATTTTCTCCTTGCAATTAGACTACTTATTTCAGTCAATTTAGAAACTGAAATATTTCAACACATGTAAAATCCTTGATATATATCTTTTCATAAATTTTAATTCGATTTCATTTGCCTGTAGCTAACTTCTATTTGCACTTAAAAAGTTGATCCTAAGTGTGCTGAGAACAGGAAATAACACTCAAGTTTCTGACATAGCTATTTAGTCATATGGTTTTTGGATTTATTTTGGAAAGAGTTCCACGAAAGTCAAATAAAAGGGAATTACCTGACAAAAATGTTAATGGTTTTAAACGCAATTCAAGAATTGCGAGGCTATGGCACCAACACTACTTTCAACTTTTGTCTTCTGGCTCTGGACCACTTTTATTTGTTCCATGGTCATTTTATCATCGTTTGAGTTGGATGTTGCATTTGTGCAAAACCCTTGTTTGGATTGTGTAAATGTGAAACACCAAAATGATTGTCAAAAGAAAAACTAATCTGTGATCCCTAACTGAAGATAGACTGGATAATTAATACACTCATCACATGAAATGAAATATGTGATCATACTCTGACCACCTTAAATAATCTCAGCGTTTTTATGCCTTTCTCCATTGTACTTTTATGCTGTTCATTTGACTATATAATCCCGTCTCTTGGTCTTTGAGACATTTTAGGGATAGAATCAAAGTGTTTTCTCCTCTGTTCTAGATGTTTGTACTAATGTGTGACTGACATAAATTCTAACAATAAAGATACTTTTTCACAGGAAATAGTTTGTAAATCACAATAACTCATAGTACAAAGAGAAGAGGTTAAAAACTTTGTTGCAGAAGTAAAGAGCTGGCTGCTAATCCACACAGAGCTATGCCCATGATCAGCACATCAGGAGACCAAAATTAGGAAAGGAAGCTTGAAAAAAAGAACCTATATGAGGAATGAGACCTTGAAGCATATGTATATACTAAGACATGTTTCAAAACAAAATATTATATTATTATATGAACAAAAATAAATATTATATTGCCTAGATATAGTATTGGCAATAAAATACAAAACACAATATTTGTCTTTAGGCAATATGGAAATATATTGTTTCTACACTTTTTATTTGTATTTTAATTAAATCCATTTACCTCCAAATTAAAAATGATTTATTAAATATCTATTTTAATGTGTTAATCACAGAAAAGCAAAGACAGTCTTTGTTCTTACCAAATTTCACAGAGAGACAGAGATCATTTGTGCAGTCAGAGACATTAACAATATATTTACATATATAATTACATATTTTATACTTATATATTATTTATTATACAGAAATATAAAATTATATACTATGTAATTATATATTATGTATATATAAAATATTACATAAATATCTGCATTGGGCACAAAGAAATTAAGGCATTTTATAACATTTTTCAAAAAAAGTGTGGATGACAAGGATGAGATTAATTGGCATAAGCAAGTGTATAAAAAGTGTTGTATATGTGTCATTAGCATCTCCTGCTATAAATCACCCTCCCAGGAATTTATAGTAAGTGCCAGGACAAACAAAATACAGGTATCAAGATGTGAAACAATTAATTACTGACACAGTAAACCACAAAAGGATTTCCAAAGGTGAAGGGTTCAGGTTCCTTAAGGAGTGAAGCAAAAGCAAAGCAGAGAGAGTAGGTTGGATCTTTGTAGTGACTGGGGTGTGGGTCTGGGGGAGAGTTCACATGCTGCCTGAGGGTTTGCCAGGGGATTTGCCACTGACTTCACAGGATGAGTGGCGCACAGGGACTCTCTTATCTTGGCTACGCTATGTGGTGCAGCAGCAAAGACAGGTGAGAAACTAAAAGCTAATCATGTCAAACATAAAAAATGGATTCCAATTCTTTATTATAATAAATGTAGACGAAATCATTCACTATTTTAGAAGTTGTAGTCAAGTCAGGAGGAGATGGGTAAGTAAAACAGGGCTTTGAATTAGAGTGAGACATTTGTCTAGGTGTGTCAGGTGAGAGAAAATTCTCTACAAGGCTAAGAACTTTGTTAGGGCCTGAGCATTGTCAAGGGAGAGACTTTTGTGGTGATCCTGGGAGTGACCAGGAGCAGCTGTGTTAAATCAGGAAGTAATTGTGGAGGAGAGAATTTGGAGGATGGTTTAGACAAGATCCACTTAACTGATGATACTTAGAATGACAGGAACAGGAAGAGTGAAGATGACAGGTGACGGTTTCTTTTTCTCACTCTGAGAAATGTCTGAAGAAGGTAGAATCATGATACACATTTTCTCTACTGGCTTACTAGGTTTAGCATTCCAGTGGGTGTTTGGATAGAGAATATAAAAATAATCATCCTTAGTAGACAGTATATTTAAAGAAAAATGATGCTTTTCTGAAAAATGTTATCTACTAATATTTACTGTGTATACCTTGTATCATGCATTGTGTTAGATGCTCTAGTGCGTATAAGGATTGATATTTTCAAAACCATGAGTATTATCTAAACATGTAAAACATTTTTTCCCAGAAATATAGATTTTTGGTGGGATAGATTACATAACATAAAACTTGACTTTTTCCTATATGCAATATTCAGTCAGTGTTTTTCTCTATGGTAAGGGATAAAACTTTATGATTTCTGTCCAAAAAATGTCTGTAAATGGTTTAATTAATACTTGATAGGTTTAATGAAATGTGTTTCATAATTTACATATTATTTATAGAAAAGTTCAGATTTACTTTCTACCTATCCCAATATGAGGATTCTTTTTATTTATGCTAGAAATGAATAAAAGAAATGTTAATTGAAATAGAATACTTTTCCATTTTTAGGCCATTCCAATGAAATATCTTAGGCCCAGCAACCTCTGAGGGCTGAGTGCTCAGTGCTGTGTGCTTAAAAGGAAGAAATTTTCTAGGCAATGTTTAAAGATATGTTTTGTTTTGCAAAATTAAGAAAAATAATGGATGGCCTCTCCTACTTCTCAAACTGGAAGATGAAACATACAGCAATGACAATATTTGGGTAGCTTATAGCTCTAAAACTCTGGGCATACAAAGAGTTTACCTATGACTTGATTAAAAAGTGGACTAAAGCTGTTAACAGACACCTCACCAAAGAAGACATACAGGTGATAAATAAGCATATGACAAGACACTCTACATCATATGTCATCAAAAAATGCAAAGTAATGTGTTTTTAAATGAGTTTGCCTCAGGTTATTATGTATAGTAAGCACTTAATAGCAGTAAGTTATTATTCATTTTAGTCTTCTGTTGATGATGAGATACTCAGTGAATTTAGATTTTCTCATGTCCATTTAGCTCTGATGTTCAAGACAGAAGAAGAAATACTAAGAACTTCTGTACCACATACACTGTGAAACCATATATTATAGTTCATTAACTCATTTGGGCAAAGCTTTATGTTAAGTAATAATATTACAATTCTCACTTGGACAGGTTGGTTGTATTTTTTCCAAGGTCATAGATTATACCTTGAATCTCAGTCATCTCCTTTTAATTCATGTCATTGGTTACAAGGAAAAATGGAATGAAAGCAGTGAGTCAACACATATCCATAAACTATACTAGAAAAATATCTCAAAACGTATTTCCAGCAGTTATTCAGTCCTGTCACCTCCAAATTCACTATTACCATGTGATTACTACATAATACAGTTGAATTAATCTTCCAAGATGGCATTGCTCTAGTAGATCACCATATTTATTGTGTTTATCAGAGACACATATTCCTGTGTGTTCAGTAGGTACATTGGGTTATAATTTGTGAAGTCCTTGTAGTACTGCATATAATATTACTGAACAAAGGAAATTTTCTGATTTTTGTTTATCTTTTGATTTACACATAGTTCAAATTTACTTTCTCTTCATCCAATCAATACCAGATTGTTAGAACCTCAACTTTCTTGAGTGATTTATCATGTATTGAGGCACATGGCACTTTTTAAAAACACAAGTCAAAACTTCAGAGACGTACAAATTACATTACACATACACAACTTCTGTCAATTTCATCACAGTCAAAACATAGCCAGCTGCTTCTGAGATGATATCAAGTGACAATTAAAATAGCACCAATAATGTTACACTACAGTTAGGTACAGAAAATATTTTATCTGAGAAAAGCAAGAAGTATATTTAGATGGTTAGGATTTATGTTCCCTATTAAGAGAACAGATGCCTTAAAAGATTAATCTTTGGTGCCATTGTGTCTATTTCTGCAGAATGTTGGACACGATGGGGATTGTTTGGGCCAGATGCCTGCCTTGTCCAGCTTTAGTCCTCTAAGCAGTGGTCTCCAAATATTTTCTGCATTAGTTCAATAGAATACTAATACGTATACTGTCAAAAATGGGTTCTATGGTCAAATACAATTTAGAAACACTACGTTAAAGCCACACATTTTCCTCTCCAGTGAGCTGTCACACTCTTTAATATACTCACATGCATTATGGATCTTCTAGAGAAAATGCATCACTTCCCCAAATTATTTAACTATAGAACCTGTGCCAGAATAACCATTAACCATTAGGCAGATAAAATACACGTTTGGGACACCAGCAGCATTGGGAAGAAAAAAATTACATAGATATTTAATCTTTGTTTAAAGCATCAAGGAAGTTAACACCAGGGAAAACTCAGAATTTTGTTGGACTTGTTACAGTTATTCCATAATCTAATATGCTTATTTTGATATACATGGTGGGTGTAAACTTGAGTTTTTTCAGTGCTTTAAGGCCTTTAATGGAATTGATCCAGACCTCTGTTTGTTTGTTTTTTCTTCAGAGAGCATCTAATGGGGTAATGTTGCATTGAACACGCTTAAGGAATTGCTGTTCTAAATCCCATTTGCCATATTTGTCATTCTGCTCATCTATGGATACTATAATACTTTTCCTCCTTGGAACCTTCTGGCACTACCAATTCTCTTGGGATGACTGTGGGTCTGGTGTGGCTGCCTCAGGGTTTTCTGGTTAAAGAAGGACCCAACTACTTCCTTAGAATATACAAGGACCAATGATTGATTTAGGACACATGGTGATACTGCAAGGGTCTCCTGCTTTGAGCAGTTGCCGGCAGTGGGCCAAGGTCACCTGCATTAACCTAAATCTCCTCTCCTTGAGTCGAGTGGACAAGGATTCTGCTTAACCCAAGAACTCATACCCAGCATTTGGACTAAACCAAGACAAAATAGCAAAGCAGACAATTTATTTTTAGCGTCCTCTTGTTCTCTCCTCTCATATCCCAGGCAGATATGCTCTCTGGAATCCCCAGGCAGCCATCGCTCTCCATCAGAGACTTCCTGTTGCAACACCCCACTTCTCCACTGCTTGGAAATTACCCTCCTGATCCACCACCAGTGTTTATGTCCTCTCTATTCGAACACTCAACTAAATAATAGTAATTGAATTTTTTTCAATGGCTTTATCATATGAAAAGAAAAATAACTTCTACTTTTCAGTATAAGACTTTGACAGGTTTTTTAAAACTATATGCATTTATTACCATGATAATAATGCAATTAATTTTAAAATAAGCAAACCAACAACGCAAGGGCAATCAGAGCCCCAGTGTTTTCAGCTGTGATGAAGATTGAGCCTTCACTGGGGCCATTTCTTAGTCACCCTTGCCCAGACTTAGCCTCAGCACCAGATAGCTGGGGGTAGGATGAAAAATGCTGACGATCTCCTTCTCCTGAGAACGTAGCCCTCTGAATGGGGCTGTGGGGAGACGGGCCCTGTTCTGGGCTGTACCCCACTGCAGTGGAGTTTCAGTCCCTGGGCCCCATGGAGGGAGGGAGGGAGGGAGGGAGGGAGGAAGGAAGGAAGGAAGGAAGGAAGGAAGGAAGGAAGGAAGGAAGGAAGGAAGGAAGGAGCGGGTCTTGGTACAAGCATCACCGACCCTCATTGCTCTTATTGAGTTTTAGTACATTTTCTCTAAGAAATGTTTCTTCTTTTTGTTGTATGTTCTTAAAACCAATTCTAGAGACTTAAAATGAATTTTTTTTTTTTTTTTGCGGTACGCAGGCCTCTCACTGTTGTGGCCTCTCCCGTTGCGGAGCACAGGCTCCGGATGCGCAGGCTCAGTGGCCACGGCTCATGGGCCTAGCCGCTCTGCGGCATGTGGGATCTTCCCAGACCGGGGCACGAACCCGTGTCCCCTGCATCGGCAGGCGGACTCTCAACTACTGCGCCACCAGGGAAGCCCTAAAATGATTTTTTAAAATGATTTCCACCAGTTTCATGGGGTAGCAGTTTCATGGAGCATCTCTAACTGTTAGACTGGAAGTATCTCTCTAACCAGCTTCTGATTTTGTATCAGTGACTCAACTTCTCTTAGATTCAGTTACCTGTTTTTTAAAATGAAAATAATACTGCCTAATTTTTAAGGCTTTCCTTAACATTAAATAACTATACATATAAAGTATTTAACATAATATATCTCATATGGAAGAGTTTTTTGTAAAGAGTAACTATTATGGTCAAAGTGATCATATGTTCTGTATTCATTCATCCACTCAAATATTTCTTGAGCAAAAGGCTATGTTTTACTATTCTGGATGGGAGGAATTTTGAGCAAATCAAAGGGGATTCCTTCAGAGAGTTTATATTTTAATGGAGGACATAGACAATAAATGGATATATAAAATAATGTCAGGAAGCACTAAGTATGATAAAGAAAAATAAAGCCGGTTATGTGACTAGAAAGTGATGGGGGTGCTGTCAAAGACAGGCCGATTCCCAAGTATTCCACTTTTTCCATTTGAACATGAAGCTAGTTTAAAAGTTCCAAAGTTTGGCATTAAATGCCTCTTGTCTTCAGAAATAGAGCAAAAATCCAGTTCCCAGTTTTGGACCTGGAATATGTAAATGTGTGTGTGTGTGTGTGTGTGTGTGTGTGTGTGTGTGTGTGTATATATTTATTTATTTATTTCTGCCATGACAGAGGCTAGGCTTCCATACCAATAGTTAAATGTAATAACCTTTAGACATTACTTCTCATAAGTTCCAGCTTGCCTAAAACTGGTGGGGACTGGTAATAGACTGTTCTGGTCACTTTTAATTGTTTTTCTATGATATAAAGATGTGCTATGTATATGAATGGGGGTTCAGAGAAAGCTAGGGAGAGAGATTAAAGGTCCTGTAAAATACTACTGGAATTAAAAATATTGTAGATATCAGAATTTATACTGATAGCAACTTTATAAAAGAAAGAGAGGGAAATATAAAATGTAACATAAATTACTTAAGAGAACTAATTACTAAACTGGTTTTTATGCATTAGTATTCTCTCAGAACATAGACTATCCCCCTGACTCTTCACTCTAAATCACAAACAGTGAGATTCTATTAAGTACCCAATATTACCAGAGAGTATGCAGTTATTAAGGCAAATACCCTACCCTCAAATTGTTCATATTACAGTAGAAAGAAGAACAGAACTACAGAAATAACTATGTAAACTTCATATCCCCAGGCCAGCAGTACAGGACAAGTGTTAAGATGAAGTTAGCACCATAGCAGTTTTAATGCCTAAACTGCTTCATGTTGTCTCTTCTGTCTCGGCAAGGATGGTGGAGAACTTAAGGGGCAAGGATGATTTCTTTGATGTCTCCTACAGCCTTGTTGTACTCCTTGTTGTACCTTTCTCAGAACCAGGTACTTCTGGAAAAGTCTGCAATCTGCTGTTACAACAACTAATTCCCAGTGGATCAGTGGGCTTGGGCAACAGGAATGGTTACTACTTCATACACAGTCTTCCCCAGCTTTAAGCAGGAATTGTGTGCTGGCAACTTGTGCAGAGAAAGTTGGCAACATTTTGTATTATAGGCAGGAAGTAGAGGGTTTCATTGCATGGGTGCTGCTCTACCGCTGAGAGAGCTGCTGTGCTCCACAAAGCCATTACCATCATTTGCAGCTGGCTACCATCACGCATTGACCTTTCACTGCAACAGTCTGAACAAATGCTCTGTTTACTGCCTAAAATAGCTTATTTTCTTCTCTGGGTACAGTTTCAAGAAGCTATGGGTTCCAAACTTGCTTCTCATTGTTGAGACATTATTGATCTGCTGCCTTGTAAATTCCTGACCATGACTGACCTGATTTAACTCTCTCCCTCTTTTCTATAAGTCTCGTATAAGTTTATCCATTAAAAACCCCAAATAGCCTTTTGGAGTCTCACCTTTCCCATGGGCAACTTCCAATTCTAATCAACCAATCCCCTTTCTCAGTGCTCCGGCAGATTTATTTTAGGAGGTTTAGAAAGGAAAGAACTGATATATAAGACATTTAGAAAGCAGAAAGGGCAGAGCTTAGTGACAAATTGGATGTAGGTAGTGGAAGATTGGAAGGAGTTAAGGGCAGCTTCCTGGGTTCTGGTGTAGGCCACTGGTAGAAGACAAATGATAGAAATTCAAGAAGATGGGGAAGCAGAGGATCAACAGGTTTCAGTAATCCCCAAGATTATGTTTCAAAACTCATGATATATGTTCAGCTTCAAAAGGGGAGGGCAAAAGTAGAAGGAAATTTAGACAGGACATAGGCAGAAAGCAGCAAAATATAGGCACTAGAAGATGACTCCAGCTTGGATAATGCTATTCGTGGGTACCACTCTAGGTATATGCCAGAGCTTTCACTCAAGTGATAATATCCAAGGATCCAGGCCAGAAGATCTTTTTTATGTTGATATAGGACTATTACTTGATAATAGACCTATTGCTATACTTTGATGTTAATGAGTTCAAATAGCAGGAAGATGGAAATAAGAAAGTGGGAGCTAGAAGACAGGGATAAGTGATCTGACAATGAGAGAGTGAATTTTAAGATCTTAGAGTTGGAACAATTTGGGGTTGTTTAAGAAGTGGCCTACAGGTGAAGGACATTGGAAATATAGGACATCAAAGAATGGCAAGTCTAGTGTATTGGGTAGGGCATTCTTATGGGGGGTTATGTTAACCAAAAGATAGAAACAGAGCAAAGAAATATTCATAAAGCTGGTGATACATAACTCCTCCTAGGATGGTCACTAGGGTAAGGGGAATGCAGTAAATTATGGTAAGGATAAAAAGAATAAGATACTCCATCCCACCCCTGCCTGAGAGAACTTTCTACAGTGCTGGAAAGGCTCTCTATCTGCACTAAACAATATAATAGCCACCAGCCACATGTGATATGGAGCACTTGAAATATAACTAATTCAACTGAGCAACTGAAATTTTAATGCTATTTAATTTAATTTTAATTAAGTTTAAATAACCACATTAGGCTAGTGACCATCATATTGGACATTGCAGTTCCAGAGGTTTGGAACAATAGCGTACTGAAACCAGTAAGAGTGTGGTAGTATATTGCTGATCCTACCACCAAACAGGAGGTGGTGATATTGGTGGGGATATTAGTGAATGGGATTTTTTTAATATTTTATAATGAAAGGTGTCCAAGTTTGGAAGATCTGCCTAATTCTATGAACAAATATTTTCCAAATAATCAATGCACAGTTATTCATGAGTAAAATATCAAAGTGCAAGACAGACCAGTGGATTTTAATGAAAAAGGGCAATAATAATAGTTCATTGACACGGTTGCATATTGCATATTACCACTGACCTGTAAGAATTTACTATTACTCTCTGAGTTTTAGCATAATATCAAAGAACAACATTCTCAATTATATGAAAAGGATATTAGAATCATCTTCCCTTGTTCAATTATATATCTTTGTGAGGCAGGATTTTCTTTGCATACTTTAATCAAAACAACATTCTGCAACAGATTAATGCAGAGCAGATATGAGAAGCCAGTAATGTTCTATTGTCACACATTAAAGAGATTTGCAAAATTGTAAAACAATGATACTTTGATTTCTTTTTAATGTGGCTGTTTTCTGTAAACATATTTTTATGTTAACAATGCAGTGGGTTTTTATTGTTATTTGTAAGTGAATTTCAAATATAAATTTCTGTTTCAAATTTATAACACAAACATATTGATCAATATAACACAAATAAACAAAAGCTCTTTGGGGTCCTTACTTACTTTTAAGACCATAAAGGGGTCCTGAGATCAAAAATGTTTGAGAACCACTGATCAAGAAAAAAGTTATTGATTCTTCAGGACATGGCTCAAATCTCCGTCTTAAAACCCCTTTTCTGTAGCTCCCCAGCCACTCACTCCCTGTTCTTTGTATAGCATTTGTATAAATGTTCCTTTGAATGTCTATATATTGTATGTGAGAGACAGAGAGACAAAGACAGACACAGGCAGACAGACACATATACAGGTGGAATTAAGCGATAGCCCTTTGCATAAAGTGGAAACAATGGTACATTTATGGACAAAGACAAAGGAGTCAGCAAAAAAGGAAAATAAAAATTAAAAGAAAAATACAGAACAATTACACAAAAGCATTTGTTAGATTTTAAGAATACTGGTTATGAGGAAGGACCAAAGTAAAAGAATTAACCTTAGAAAGGATTGCATTTTTCTATCTACAACTGCATTTTTCTATCTACATTGAGAGAGGTTAAAATTTAGTATTGGTGAAATGGAAACTAAGAATAATGAGAGATATCATGTTGAATGACCTCATCTTGTCAAAAAAAGAGGAAATACCATCATCAGCTGAAAGCTAAAAGGAGAGGAGAATTTGACCTCATGGCCATCGTGGCCATCTTGGCCACGAGGTAGTGCTAGGAAACAAACGGAGATGAATAGAAAGCCTCGCTGCACATGAGAGGGGGTGTGGCCATGATTAGATAGCTCAGATGTTTATTAGAACCTCTCCAGCGTTTCACTGACTTTCTCTTATACAGCAGGACAGAGAAAGCTACTTAGAGTCAAAGTAAAGTTCAGTGAAAAGGGAGCTAGTGAGCAGCTTGGGCAGGCATGGAACTCTGTAATCAGGAGCTCCAGCGAGGTTTTGTTTGCTTTATTTGGCACATTTAATTGTATGTTAAGCATAAGGCCAATTATATGAATAACTTACTCTGGCGCATAACCAGAGTATATTATAATTTTTGATGTCTGGATAATGTCTAATTTAATTAAGAATAATGAGCAAGTTTCCTAATTATGGCTCTAATTATAATTCTTTTGTGAGAATAAGGAGACCTTAGGGTAAAACATACCCTATGCCTTACTCTCAGAAAACGCTATTTGAGACTAGCATCTTATGAAAAATTTTTATCAGCAATCACCCTTAAGTGGCATTGATGGGGGTACAGCAGTTTATATAAGGTATAGCCTTTGATAATAATTATAAACTGGATCTCATAAATAAATTACCATATTGTTTTGGCTTATTTGGAGAATTACCACTGTTTGGTTTCAATCTTGTTATCCAAAAAAGTGTTAACGTATAGATTTGTGTATTTCCACTAAAAAAGAGTTTTGACTCCTCTTCTAATTAGCTGTTACATCCTCCAGTGAGCATGCCTTAATCTCCCAAGGCTAGCTAGATGCCTTTCTATTGGGTTCCCGTAACACACTATGCCAACCTCTCTCTTGGGATGTATCATGTGGCATCATAAGCACTCATTCACTTGTCTGCATCTCTCAGATAAAAATGTCCTTTGAGCAAGATAGGTATTTTATTTGTTATATCATCCTCAGAGCCAGGCACAGTACCTGGCAAATACTATATAATATATATTTTAAATCAAATTGAACAAAAAAATAGGAAAAATGAAGTACTAAAACAAGTCACAATAGGTTTAATATAAGTTAATCTTTTCAAGCTAAATAAAGGGGCAAGATGACAGGGACAGATTTCAGCACTTATGTTTGCAGGTGCACACCTTGTGGCTCTTTCTTGGGTGGCTGCAGGAGATTTTGAATTAAGGATTACACAGACAGCCAATATATCTATGTTCTATTATTATTTAAGCACCTGGCGTTATATGTTTTCTAAGGCACACATTTTTACATAAATATTTGAAATATTTTGGGTCACCTTCATTCTAATTGGGAACACTCTACTATCCAGAGAGTGCATAAAACCTCAGTGAACTATCACGCATGTCTCTTTGGATATTTATTTAAATTAGAAAAATTATTCACCAGTCTGTCTTAGAAACTTTCAGATATTTATAGGTAATTTTAAATGACCTTTTTGGATATAAAATACGTGTAGTTAGCATTATTCAAAGGTTATAGAAGAATGTACAGGTGGTGGCCCCTTGCTTCCGCCCCGGCCGGGAGGTCCGACGTGGAAGCTGCTGGCTGGCCAAGCTTCCAAGGAAACCCCCTGGGAACCAGAGCCCGAGCCGGAGCCAGAGCGCAGGCCTAGGCGAGGGGAGGTGGCGACTTCGAGGCTCGATTAGGTGTCGCTTCCGAGGCTGGGGCCAGTCTCTGATGGTCAATGAGGGAGGACAGGCAGTTCATCATGGATGGCTTTTTCTCAAGCATTTTTTCCAGTCTGTTTGGAACCCGGGAAATGAAGATTTTAATTTTGGGATTAGATGGAGCAGGAAAAACTACAATTTTGTACAGATTACAGGTTGGAGAAGTCGTTACTACGATTCCTACCGTTGGATTTAATGTTGAGACGGTAACATACAAGAACCTAAAATTCCAAGTCTGGGATTTAGGAGGACAGACAAGTATCAGGCCATACTGGAGATGTTGTTATTCAAACACAGATGCAGTCATTTATGTAGTAGACAGTTGTGATCGAGAGCAAATTGGCATTTCCAAATCAGACTTAGTTGCCATGTTGGAGGAAGAAGAGCTGAGAAAAGCCATTTTAGTGGTGTTTGCAAATAAGCAGGACATGGAACAGGCCATGACTCCCTCAGCGATGGCAAATTCACTTGGGTTACCTGCCTTGAAGGACTGAAAATGGCAAATATTCAAAACTTTAGTAACCAAAGGCACTGGCCTTGATGAGGCAATGGAATGGTTAGTTGAAACATTAAGGAGCAGACAGTAATTCAGTCACTTCTGCTCCTCTGAAACGAAGACCACATCACATATCCCTTTGGAAATAGTTAAAGTGTGCTTCATACTTCTAAATGTTAAAGCTGTATGATTGTCAGCATATACCAAACTGACTGCAACCTTTGTAATAAATATTAAAAATAAGTATTTGGTTGGAAAAAAAGAATGTACATAGTAAAGCCTCCTTCCTCCCTCCATTGCCCAGTCACATAGCTCTATACCCTCAAAGCAAACACTGATGAAAATTTTATAGATCATCTGTAAAATGGGAAATTAGATAAAATGGTTTTAAAATAAGTTCTTTTCTTCTCACATATTATTCTTATTGCATACACCTGGTCAAGGCTATCTCACCTTTTAGATCTCATTTGAAAAGGGACAAACTTAAGAACCTTCCTGACTCTTCATTTTGGTTTAACTTTCTCTTGCTTTTGATCCCATAATATCAGATAATTTATCTTTTATAATATATATCATACCCACAATTTATTATACAATATCTGTCTTTCCCACTGGACTATAATTTTTATACAAGATAGGAAAAGTATATCATATTAACAGGTATGCTCTTACCCTTAAGCAGTGCCTTGCACAAGTTTGATACATAATGAAGTCTTAGTGAATGAGTGTGAAATTAATGTGTGGGTTAATCTATGAGTCCAGTCCAAAGAACAGAAACCATACTAGGTCTTTTAAGCAGAGGGAATAAAATTCAGGGAATTGTTTACATGGATGATAGAAGAGCTGGTGAATCAATCAGGGATAATTAGGCAAACCAGAGATTAAAAACATCTAGTAGCATGACTAGCCTAGACAAGAAGGGACAGAAGGAAGAAGTAGTGAGGGAACCACAGAATGCATTTTGGGACTCAGTAGATCATAGATCCTTCTGTCTCAGTGCAGAAAGAATTCAGTGAGAGGCAGAGTGACAGCTAAGGAACGAGTTCATTAGTATAGGACGCTTGTGAGAGATAGAACTGGCAGGCAAGGGAATGCCACCCTGAGAACTTAGTGGGCTACATTTTTACAATCAAAGGAAAAAGACCATCTTCTTCCTCATTTTTTTTTTTCTTTTTTGCGGTACGCGGGCCTCTCACTGTTGTGGCCTCTCCCGTTACGGAGCACAGGCTCCTGACGCGCAGGCTCAGCGGCCATGGCTCACGGGCCCAGCCGCTCCGCGGCATGTGGGATCTTCCCGGACCGGGGCACGAACCCGTGTCCCCTGCATTGGCAGGCGGACTCAACCACTGTGCCACCAGGGAAGCCCTTCTTCCTCATTTTGAGTAGATATCAAACTTCTATCTCTAGCTCCTCCTCCACATGGGGTGGGGGAGTTTTCTTTTTCCTACATGGTCGAACTGGGACTGTCATGGTACTATGGGAATGAGCAAAAACGCAGTAACATATACTAAAATATGGTAAATCATCTCAGGTTTCAGTATAATGCCACCTTTCCCCTATATTCCTGCTCTTAGTACGTGCAGAAAAAGCCCCTTCTCAAGGATCATTAACTTACTGACTTCAATGGACAGGATGTGGACCATTCCACCACTGTTTTATTGTTTTGGGGTATGTCTCATGCTTCTATCGTGTAGTTTTGTTGCTAAGTAAGTCCACTTGGTTTTGTTGTTAAGCAGGCCTACTTTCTTGTGTAATCATTAATTTATGCGGTCTTCCATACTTTGGTCTCTACTTATGATCCCTTAGTGGGATTAACTATTGAATATTTAATCACTTACTTTGTCCCTTTACTCTGTCCCTATCAGTGATACCAGATCTAGAAGTTGGGCTACTCAAAGAGCTAGAACTTTGGCTGTCAGCAGTTGGATCTCAGAAGGAGGGGTTTTTGTTCTGCATGAGCTGAGAAGATGTAGCCACAGCCAAAGATATTCCTGCAGAGTCTAAGACAGGAAGAAATACTCTGGTTTCTCTATTGCTCTCACCTTCCCATTTTCACCATTGCTTAAACCTGTCCAGAATCCAGTTGGCAAGAGAGACCAGCTGGCAGGAAAATGGTGTTCCCTGTGATGTAGAACAGAGTGGGAGAAAGGGCAGGAAAAGGAAGAGTATAGTAATGAATACCCAGTACAATTGACCGTGTAAACCACCTGGCAGGCTCATTTCTTGGGGAGCCAGCCTGTGACCAGCAGAACACAAAATAATAATTCAGTGTAGATGAATTCAGTATAGATGTGTTTTCTGGTATTATTTTTTCAAGACAGTAAAGAGCAACATATTTCTTTGACAAAATGAAAGTATTATACAGGGTTTAAGTCAACGCATACTCATAAGATGCTACTGGGTTGGTATATAGGAAGACGTATATTGAGCAATTAGTAAAATGAATTATGTCCATAGACAAAAAGAGAATCATGGTGAGAGTAATTAGTTCTGACATGTAGACTATGTAAGGCTGTTAGAAACACAAAGAATAGAATGGAAAAATTATTTTACATACTTTTGTGGGAAACATTTATAGCTTCTGGGACATAAAAATGTGTGATCATAAATGATCTTGTGTTTTTCTGACAGCAAATTTATGGTCCAAGTAATAGATTTCAACCATCAGAGAAAACATTCCAGACCGTTTCTTTCTTTTTCTTTTTTTTCATTGTTTCATTATTGAAGAGCTGACAGGAAAATGAGAAAAACAATTAGTCAATTACATAAATATAGAAGGTTTTCAATAAATATACTCTATCTCTAGAATAAAGAAAATATTATTAGGTTATGGAGGATGTGGCCCAACTGTTGGTGAAAAAATTATGTGTTTGTGTGTCTGTAATATTGGTGGTGGAAGGAATCCAGGGAAAGAAGCAAAAAACACAGATGATGAGTTATTTCTGTCTCCTGGTGGAATCTCGTGAAAAAAGTGAATTATTTGAACTTACACTATCCAGATAATCTAGTGGTATACCTTAAAGTTTCTGGGCACTTGATGCAAGCTCATTAAGTAAATGATTGATTGAATATATGGAATAATACAGGTGGAAAATTTACTAGAGACCATAAAGTAAAATTTCCTCATTATACAGATGAAAAATTGAGACCAAGAAAGGACAGAAACTTTCAAGTTTGCAGATATATGACAGATGATAGAGTTCCTAAAGACTAGCAGTTAAGAATACTCACTCTGCAGTCAGTCACACTTGGGATTGATTTACAACTTTGTTACTTCTTGTGTGACTATATGCAATTAAGTTCTTTCTGCCTCAGTGTTCTCATCTGTTCTAGTTGGTCCTCCACATCCACGATTCCTCATCCACGGATCCAATCAACCAAAGATCCAAAATATTCGAAAAAAATTCCAGAACGTTATAAAAAGCAAAACTTGAATTTGCCATATGCCAGCAACTACTTATCATACATAGCATTTACATTGTATTTACAACTAATTACATAGCATTTACATTGTATTAGGTATTAAAAATAATCTAAAGATGATTTAAAGTATACGGGAGGATATGTACAGGTTATATGCAAATACTATTCCATTTTATATGAGGGACTTGAGTATCTTTGGATTTTGGTATCCATAGAAAAATAGTCCCCTGCAGATACCGAGGGATGACTGTAGTGTTAACTTTAGCTACATTTTCCCAAAGGACAGACACGTTCACGCTCGCCAGATGCGCTGGGAGAATTCCTTAGGGATGTGGTCAGCAACACTCCACCCTCTCAGTGAGAATCTGTCCAATGTGTCTCCTCAAGTCTTCCATTTTATACAACTATTCCAAAGGCTAGAGGGGTCCAACAATATATAATTATACAAAAATATGCTGAAGATTGGTCTAAAAAATAGAATACTCTGGGTTGCTCAGGGAAGGGGTAGTAGGAGGGCAATTTCTAGGTCGGAAAGAAGGAAGGTGATTGCTACTAAGAAAAATTTTACGGAAAAGGGTAGGCGGGCGGATCCTATAGGGTCAAATCCGCATTCGGAGGCGTTTGTTTTTTATGCGTGTTTAGTTGAGGAAGTCAGAAGGTGATAAGTTCAAGTAATGAGGCTAGTATTGTGTTTGTTCATAAGGTCAGCATTAGGTTTATTGTTCTTTTTCAGAGTGTACCGAAACTAGCTGATTGGAAATCAGTTGTACTAATTAATACTGAAAAGACTATGAGCCTCATCAATAAATAGATACGTAAAGAAATAGTCATACAGCATCTACAAAATGTCAGTATCAAGCATCAGCTTCGAAGCCGAAGTGGTTGTTGGATGTGAAGTGGAATTTTAATTGGCGTAGGAAACAAACAACAAGGAAAATAGAACCAATAATTACATGTAGTCTGTGGAATCCTGTGGCTATGAAGAAAGTTGATCCGTAGACTACTTCTGAGATCGTAAATGGGGCTTTGTAATACTGTGATGCTTGTACGGGTGTAAAATAAACACCGAGGGCGATTGTAATAAAGAGGGCTTCAAGTATGTGCTTATGATTTCCTTCTGTAAGGCTGTGATGGGCTCAGGTAATGGATACACCAGAGGCCAATAGCATGGAAGTGTTGAAGAGTAGTACTTCTAGGAGGTTTAAGGTGTGAATGCCTGTTGGTGGCCAGCACCTGCCTAATCCAGGGGTAGGAGTGAGGCTTGAGTGGTAGAAGGCTCAAAAAAAAGCCGGTAAAAATAGACTTCTGGGGCTTCCCTGGTGGCGCAGTGGTTGAGAGTCTGCCTGCCGATGCAGGGGACAAGGGTTCGTGCCCCGGTCCGGGAAGATCCCACATGCCGCGGAGCGGCTAGGCCCGTGAGCCATGGCCACTGAGCCTGCGCATCCGGAGCCTGTGCTCCGCAACAGGAGAGGCCACAACAGTGAGAGGCCCGCTTACCAGAAAAAAAAAAAAAAAAAATAGACTTCTGATATGATAAATAAGATTATTCCATATGGAAGTCCCTTTTGGACGGTTGGTGTGTGGTGGCCTTGGAAAGTGCTTTCTCCAATGACGTCTCGTCATCACTGATATTGTTAGAATATTAGTTAGTAGGCCCAGTATTAGAACTATTGAGTTGAAGTGGAATCATATGATTAGGCCTGATGTTATAAGAGCTGAAAGAGCTCCCAGAAGGGACCAAGGACTAAGATTTACTATGTGGTATGTGTGGGTTTGGTGGGTCATTATGTGTTGTCATGCAGGTATAAGCTTACTAAGAGGGTGAATACATAGGCTTGAATTATAGCGACAGTGAATTCGAGGATAGTGAGTAGGGCGAGAATGATAAATGTAATGAGAGCCATGAATGTGCTGGTGCTTATTAGCACTAGGGTTGTCTCTCTGATTAGATGTATTAGTAAGTGGCCTGCTGTAATACTGGCTGTTAGTCGCACAGCCAGTGCTACTGGTTGGATGAATAGACTGATAGTTTCGCTAATTACTAGCATAGGGATAAGGAGGGTGAGTGTGCCTTGTTGTAAGAAGTGGGCTAGGGATGCTTTTGTTTTATTACGGAAACCTGTAATGATGGCACTGGCTCATAGTGGGATGGCTGTTCCCACATTCATTAAGAGCTGTGTGGTGGGTGAAAATGAGCAGGGCAGTAGTCCGAGGAGATTGGTTGACCCAATAAATAGAATGCGTGATATTAGTATTAGTGATCAAGTTTGTCCTTTATGATTATGGATACCTATTATTTGTTTTGATATGAGTTGAATTAGCCATTGTTGATGGGAAATTATGTGATTATTAATTAGTCTTTTTGATGTTGGAAATAAAATACTTGGGAATATAATGATCAGAATGACTATGGGGAAGCCTATTATTATTGGGGTTACGAAAGGGGCAAATAGATTTTCATTCATACTGTTTCTCAAGGGGTAGGTTGTTTTTGCACTTTAGTGAGTGTTGATTTGGGGTTGGGGTAGTAGATGTGTTTTGAGATTTTTAGTTGAAATATAAATAATGATAGAAATATAGATGAAATAGTAAAAAATAATAGTAATATAGTAATAGTAATATTATTACTAGGACAGGTAAGGATAGTAGAAGCAATGCTGCTGTGGTTAGTACTTGTCATACGAATAGTGAGTGGTGTTTGGTACTGGGTTATAGCGGGTGGTTTTATGTTCATGACAGTAGCGACAAAATTAACAGACCCGAGAATTGAGGATACACAAGCTAAATGTAGAGAAAAAAATAGTAAGGTCAGCTGAAGCTCCTGCATGTGCTGAGTTGGGTCGGACCCGGCCTCGCTGCCTTTCCCCGCGCCGCCGCCTCGCTTTCTTGCGCCCGGACTCGCCCTCGCTCCCACTCCCCGGCGGGGTGGAGGCGGCTGGAGGGCAGCGGCAGCAAGAGCCCGCCTCTATGATGAAGTTCAAGCCCTACCAGACGCGGACCTATGACCGCGAGGGCTTCAAGAAGCGGGCTGTGTGCCTGTGCTTCCGGAGCGAGCAGGAGGGCGAGGTGCTGTTGGTGAGCAGCAGTGGGTACCCAGACCAATGGATTGTCCCAGGAGAAGGAATGGAGCCCGAGGAGGAGCCTGGCGGTACTGCCGTGAGGGAGGTTTATGAAGAGGCTGGAATCAAAGGAAAATTGGGCAGACTCCTGGGCATATTTGAGAACAAAGACCGAAAGCACAGACATATGTTTATGTTCTTACTGTCACTGAAATACTAGAAGCCTGGGAAGATTCTGTTAATACAGGAAGAAAGAGAGAGTGGTTCAAAGTAGAAGATGCCATCAAAGTTCTCCAGTGTCATAAGACTTACACGCCGAGTATCTGGAAAAACTAAAGCTGGGTTGTTCTCCAGCCAATGGAAATTCCACAGTCCCTTCCCTTCCAGATAGCAACACTGTGTTTGTAACTGCTGCACAGACCTCTGGGCTGCAGCCTAGTGTAAGACAGAGAGAACTGGAAGGACCTCTTCCACCATGTGCAGTCTCATGGGCAGAGGCTTTATTATCCTTGGCAAACATCTGAATGACACTTGCAAACTGTCTGAATTTGCCATGCAGGATTTTCAAACAATTTGCATAAACTGTCTGAATTTGCCATGCAGGATTTTCAAACAATTTGCATGTTTTTTTTCAGATGCTTTCAAATCTTCTTTAAAAAAAAAAAGTGCAAAATATTTTAACAAGCCAAAGCCATGTGGAATTTTTTTTAGAAGCCTTAACTGTGCCCCCAGCCCACCCATCTTGTTATTTTGGTTAGCATTTTCACAGTATTTTTTTCTCAGTTTTTTGTCCATTTGATGTCAGTCTGTGGTTTTTGTCAGATCAGCTTATTCATGGGTATATTTTCCCCTTAAGTTGTTTTCTCATTCACAGTATTAACATATTCAACAAATCCTTCTGTTGCGGGAATTTACGACAATAATTCTTGATATTAAAGCAGTCCATCAACCCCAAAACTTGTTTCATAGGATCACAATTTTGATTCATAGATTCCAGATTTTGGACTATTTCTATATGGCCCTATTTTCAGGAGTTTGTCAACACATTTGTCTCAATTTTCATAACTGGTATTATGTCCCTAACTACCTGATATGGCCAGTTCCCCTAAAACTCAGTAGTCCTTTAACACAGAGTTTAACTCTACAGAGCTGATGATTGTTAGGCAGGTACAGTAAGCAAAATGCATGTAGTACATAACATCTTATCATGAAAACTGTATTCATGGAATTTGAGTTAGCATGTTCCATTGACAATTCCCTTCATCCATAATCTCTCTTTACACAGAATACATGAGAACCATATTTCCCTCAATGTAGATTGCTTTTAAAAACATATTTCCAGTTTTTTTAATTTAGTGACATCTCTTCCGTTAAACTTTCTGGTTACCACCTTAAATGCCAGTCAGTGCTAACTGCCTCACAATTGAGTGAAATGGCCTTCTTGTTCAGCTATTACAGACCTAGACTGTTAAGGCACCTTGGAACATCTCATCTTTTACAGCTGGTCAGTAGGTACTATTTATCATATAACTAAATATTGGGGCACTGGAACATACCTGAACTAAGAATTACTTTGTCTTACACTTGTTCTTATATTCACTTAAATCCAAGAATCCCATTTAAAACACATAAATAGATGGGATTGTTTGAAACACCTGTACTTCCCTGACCAAGTCAGAAATGAGGTGGGGCAAGTGAAAGATTTTTCCATATGTAGACATTAGTTAGCTTCTTGTAAATAATTGTAACTGGCGGAATATAAAGTAGAAGATAAGCATAGTTATACATTTGTTCTATAAATTGTTAACCTTTAAAAATATAATTGCTGCTAAAAATAGAGTGCTGTTACACTTAAGGAAAATTGGTGCCACTGTTTTGAAAATGATACCTTGTGCCATAAATGCAGCTGAACTAAATATAAATATTAGTTCACAAATTAATGTTGTCAAAGGAATGAGTAAAGTAGAAAAACTTTTAACCAATGACATTTCATTCTAATTTATGTAGTGTGATCAAACATGATCATCCGGAATTTTTATATTTTTTTTTGTACAGAGGTTATGTATTCTGGGTGGTTTTTTTTAAAGGAAACATTTTAAAATCGCACAGATTGACACTTTGTATCAATCTTCAATGGACTAAGTTTTTTTCTCAGTAATCTCTGAAGTTTCTTTAAATTATGTACTTAACACAGCAGAGAAACTGGATTGTTTTTGTATATAAGACTGTGTCCACCTGAAATGTTATCAGAAGTACTGGGGGTGGTGGGGAGGGCTGGGTATCCTGTATATGATATTATTAGAGGTAATAATGCATGAACTTATTTTATAAACTCTTGGACTACGTATTTGACATGTAAAATATATACAGTATTAATGTCAGCCATTTCTTAAAAGTGAGCCTATAAGTATTGTTGTATAATTTTCTTTGGTCAGAAACATTTGGACTAAGTAGTGCCACTGGGTCAGGATTTTCTTCAGTGTCATTTAGCAAACCACCTGTCTTTAGTCTATGCAACTAGCAAAAATTTATATAATGCATCAGAATATTTCAGTTGTCACACTTTAAATTTCACATGAAGGCTTCTTCACTATTCTTTTGTAACCCAGCCTAGCAAAATTAGAGGAAAGGCCCTAAGGAGATTTATTTCTGTTAAGAGAAAAAAGCCTACGTTTGCAGACTCAACAGTTGAATCTACTATAGATAACAAATAGTGTCTACTATCTCAACTCTTCAAAGTTTACAGAGTGTTGGGACTGTCATTCGTGCTTCCTGTGGAGTAGTTGGATAAAATTGGGCAGCTAAAATTTTTAGTTCCGTGTGTCTCCTAAATTTTCAAAAGTTTGTAAATTGATTCACAGACACAAAGTAGCAACTATCTTGCATGTTTGTTGTTGGGCTTTTGTTTGTTTGTTTTTTTGTAAACTGGTGAAATTTTCCAACCCACATGCCATTCAATTTTCTGTGGATCACACAGTTGTATAAAGCAGCAAAACTGAAGGGGGAATGATTGTTGTATACACTTTAAATTGCTTTGCATGGTCTCATTTGAGATAATTGGTGTAAGAACCTTGACTTTTTTTATATTTGGAACCATCAAATAAAAGATGGGGATGAATGTTTTTTAACATAAAAAAAGAAACTAATTCAACTGCATTTCAAAAAATACTTATCACCACCTAGGATTGTGTTGCCCAATCTCTTTGATTTGCCTGGTATTGCTTATGGAAGAAACAACTGATGCTACTTATACACACTAAATGTTTCAGAATATTGCTTAGAAAAATAATCTAAACAAGGTGTGTATGATGGTAAATTTATTTGCACAATTTAAATGTGAGGGCTAAAGAAAGAACACCACCAGAAAAATTTGAAATTTTGTGTACCTGTAAAAACATTTGACCATATAAACTTGCCCAAATTCTACTGTATTTGGCCTAATGTATAAGAAATTTATTAAATAAATTGGTTAGGGATGCACTCATTGCAGGGTAGATGTGTGGATGGGAGAATTAGCCAACAGATACACACTCTGTTGTAAAACACACACACACACACACACACACACACACACACACACACACACACATTATTTTCCTGCAGTGGCTCTAGGATTAAGGTGGGGACCCTAGGTCTCTCTTTGACTAGACTGAAGGCCTTCCTAGAACATTCTTTTATACTTTTACAAATGGAGTCCTAACTAGTTGGCCAGCCATGCATGTACAGACATGTTTGACTTCTAGTGTATGTAAGGCAGGGTCAGCTAAAACATGATACTTTCACACTGGGTAATTTGAAAAGAGTTTAATAAAAGGACAGTCAGGAAAACTTTGCTTAGAGTGTAGTGAAACCAAGGAGTGGTGCAGAACCTCAGAAAAGTCTGAGGACTGAAGGGAAGAAGGAACAGAATAATATAAATAGAACCCAGGAAGGCCTTTGTCAAGGGCTGTGACTAAGGGACACAGCCAGTCCTACAGGAAATATGCCAGACAAGGAAATAGCTTTCCTCTAGTCTCGATTACCTGAACCAATCTGGAAGGTAGAGAGAAAAGGAGCTCAAGGTTGTAATCCATACAGGTGATCTCCTGTACAGAGATCACTGCAAACAATAGGGACAGTGTGTCTGGTTTCCTTTATTCAAACTCTTGCTCTGATGACTCCCCCATCAGGTTCCGTTCATTTACCCTTTCAGCCCCCACCTGCCATTAGGTACACATCTTGTGTCCCCAGAATCACTTCAGTAGAAAATGCTATGGGAGCCCCATTTTAACTTCATAACTTTAACAGGGTAATCCTTACAAAATGGACTAAAAAATATTTGAATGTATATCTTATAGCAAAATCAAAAGAATAATATTAAATTAATTTTATAATATGCAATTTATCGCTGGATTTAGTGAAACATGATCCATCACAATGTGTTTAAGGTTAGAAACATATATGTTGTCAGATAAACAAGAAATAGCTTACACTCCTACTGTAATCAATGTTACATAAGTTATTGATTTTTATACTGCAACTCCTAAAACAATAAAAGTCCTGGGTAAGGAGCAGATTGAATCCAACAGTCACATTATTGCAGAATTTGGTACATAGTGTAGATTTCACATTGGTTCCAATCATCAAGTCACCTGGCTATAAATTACCTGGCATTCAGCCTGTCAAAGAGAAGCTGCCTGAATCCCACCTTGCACTACAGTACGGCCCTGTGCCAGAGCAGTCTCAGTCACACTTTCTATTCATGGGCCGCTCTCCCCAACAGCTCAGAAATGTCAGCAATGTTACTGAGCTGCCAGTGTGTCAGAGGCATGGTGGAAAGTACACAAAAAGCTTTCCCTGTTGTTTTCTTGGTTGCGTTAGTGTATTCTGAGCTCGTTTATGGCTCCAGATGGGCACCACTTGAACAACTGCTTTTCTTTTGTGAAACATTGCAATGCCCTTACAGCAGGGAAAGTCCCATTGTTATAGTACATACTGTTCTACTTCAGGATTATTAACCCAAACCTTTGAGGATTCAGTCTTATGCTTAACAAATCTGAAAGAGCTACTGTCTTGGACATTTCTTGAATAAATCTTGGTCTGAATTTGAGAATGGGAGGTTTTCCTTCAGTATTTCAAAACTAATATAAACCTCTCAAACTTTCTCTCCTGTTCCCAAATAGCCTGTAGCAAATAAAGACAGGGGTTCATTTATAGGCAGCTAAAAATAAGTAAGCAAATTCTACCCTTCACATTCCTGACCTGAAGCAGAAAATGCACTATTTGGGGGGCAGGGGGCAGGCACACAAAGATAGCAAAGAGATGTGAAAGTTCACAGTATGAAATGGAAAGAGTTTAGGAAGCATTGCATTGTAGGAGAAAGCTCAACGGGCAAGGATGAGGACTTTGGGGTTCTGCTGCTGGTCATGTCCCACAACAGGTGTGTGTGGTCTTAAGTAACTCTCTTAGCCTTGGAAGCCTTATTCTGCAAATTTAGGATAATAGTACTTCCATGCTTTAGTTTTACTGGATTATCCTTAGATAAAGGAAGATGATGATGTAACATTGGGACATGCTTGGAAAATAGTAAAGTTCTATACGAATACAGCATGAACAAAAATAACAAAAGAAAATTTGTCATATGGAAAAGTATATCAGCATAAAAATACTACTGAAACATACACAATTCCTGGTAAAGTTCTCCTATACAGAATAATCCAGCTATACAGAATCAATTCCTAGGAAAAGCAAAACATGATCAAGAGTAATCACTAGAAACATTTAAAATAGATCTTACTAAGTTGTGTTCCATGAAATTCTTTAAACACAATACTCAGAAGTGTTATGTTAAAAGAAGAAGGAAGGGCAGGAAGGTGGGAAGGGTGGAAGGAAGGAAGAAAGGAAAGGAAAGGAGGAGACATAGAAGGAGATTTGGAGATTTTATGGTCAAATGAAACAAGTTTGGAAACTAAAATTTAACGGGTATGATTTTTCAGATGTTAACATCCTGATATTTAACCTCAACATTATGTAAGAGGGGTACATAGTATGCAGTGTTTCTTTTTTTTTTTTTTAATTGAAACTGCTGAGACATATTTTGAAAAATGCTGTTGTAGAGGGATTTACTTTATCAAGCAATTCTGGAAAGCAGCCAAATCCTGGAACAGCAGAGGTAACACTGTTCCTTGATGCACAGTGAACTATAATCAAAACACACAAAAAAGAATAACAACGACTAACATTTATTCAGTAATTTACAGATTACAAAACATTTCCACCTAATTATCTCTCTTCACTCTCACTCTACGTTTTCAAAATAGGTATTGTATCCACATTTGCAGATAAAGAAGCAAATGGTGGTGGAGTTTCAGTGTCTGTGATCACATACTGGCGGCAGAACGTGAGTTTCAAACCTAAGGTGTCTCACTTCGAATCCACCGACTTCCCACCGGAGCCCACTGCTTTATTGTTTAAAAAGAAGAGAGACAGTGAAGCACTTTGTACTAGTTTTTTAAAAGTTCAAAATAGGGGATAAAGACTTTTCCTTCTGTTAGATACTACACACCTTTGGCATAGTGGTTTGTAAAGGAAAAAGTACTACCTTGTAGGGGGCATTTTAGATGTCTGGGCAGCTATTGTGACTGGCATTTACTGGAATGAGGGATATTAAATGTCTGTGCTATGTGGGAAAGGGCTGAACCATTTTCAAATGTCCTGCTAAAATATTATTTTAGCTAGTGCTAAGCACACTGAAAATACAGTCTAGTAGCACTTTGTACATAGTACATTATATATGGTAATCCTAAAAAGTTTTTATAAAAATTATATGAAAAGCTAAGTAAATAGGAGATGGTCATTATGATGGGATACTATTATAGAATAAAGACAATGTCTTAAAATTTATTAACACTGAGCATTTTTTCCTCAATTATAACATTTACAAATACATACTGAGCTGAAATAGTTTCAATGAATTAGCACAGTTATTGAAAGAGAAAAACAGCTTGCAAGTATGTAAAAAGATATTTGAAAAAGAATTGATAGAATTAAAACAAATATTATTAATTTTTTAAGTAATTCACTTTTTTTTTAAACATCTTTATTGGAGTATAATTGCTTTACAATGGTGTGTTAGTTTCTGCTTTATTATAACAAAGTGAATCAGTTATACATATACATATGTCCCCATATCTCTTCCCTCTTGCATCTCCCTCCCTCCCACCCTCCCTATCCCGCTCCTCTAGGTGGTCACAAAGCACCTAGCTGACCTCCCTGTGCTATGCGGCTGCTTCCCACTAGCTATCTATTTTACCTTTGGTAGTGTATTATGTCCACGCCACTCTCTCATTTTGTCCCCGCTTACCCTACCCCCTCCCCATATCCTCAAGTCCATTTTCTAGTAGGACTGTATCTTTATTCCAGTCTTGCCCCTAGGTTCTTCATGACCATTCTTTATTTTTTTTTTTTTTAGATTCCATATATATGGGTTAGCATAACGGAATTTGTTTTTTCTCTTTCTGACTTACTTCACTCTGTATGACAGATTCTAGGTCCATCCACCTCAATACAAATAACTCAATTTCATTTCTTTTTATGGCTGAGTAATATTCCATTGTATATATGGGCCACATCTTCTTTATCCATTCATCTGTTTATGGACACTTAGGATGCTTCCGTGTCCTGGCTATTGTACTTGAATTATGATTTTCTCAGGGTATATGCCCAATAGTGGGATTGCTGGGTCGTATGGTAGTTCTATTTTTAGTTTTTTAAGGAAGCTCCATACTGTTCTCCATAATAGCTCTATCAATTTACATTCCCACCAACAGTGCAAGAGGGTTCCCTTTTCTCCACACCCTCTCCACCATTTATTGTTTGTAGATTTTTTTGATGATGGCCATTCTGACTGGTGTGAGATGATATCTCATTGTAGTTTTGATTTGCATTTCTCTAATGATAAGTGATGTTGAGCATTCTTTCATGTGTTTGTTGGCAGTTTGTATATCTTCTTTGCAGAAATGTCTATTTAGGTCTTCTGTGCATTTTTGGATTGGATTGTTTGTTTTCCTGGTATTGAGCTGCATGAGCTGCTTGTAAATTTTGGAGATTAATCCTTTGTCAGTTGCTTCATTTGCAAATATTTTCTCCATTCTGAGGGTTGTCTTTTCATCTTGTTTATGGTTTCCCTTGCTGTGCAGAAGCTTTTAAGTTTCATTAGGTCCCATTTGTTTATTTTTGTTTTTATTTCCATTTCTCTAGGAGGTGGATCAAAAAGGATCTTGCTGTGATTTATGTCATTACATCCCAACAATCCCCAAAGTCTTAATTCATTCCACCATCACCTTTAAAATCTGAAGTCCAAAGTCTCATCTAAGTATCATCTAAATCAGATATGGGTGAGACAGGAGGTATAATTCTGTTACCAAAAGTGGGGTTGGGCTGCTCGCCACTCTAAAGCCAATACTCAAGAGGCAAAGTTGCTGAAAAGGTAAGTCTGCTTTATTTCGGAGGCCAGCAACCGGGGGAGAATGGAGACTCGTGTCCAAAGGCCGACTCCCCCCACTGACAATCAGTGGGCAAGAGCTTTTATAGGCGGAGGGAGGGGCTACATGCAGAAACAGCATAGTCGGCTCTGACAGTCATCTTGAAATTGGTCATGCAGTGGTCTGATCAATGTCATCTTGATTGTTTTAGGTACAGTTAATCTTCAGTTCCAGGGTCATTTTTTCCCATTTCTTTGAAGCCAGTTCTTGGGATGGTGGCAGTTCATGTCATGGCTACAGTCTGGTCATCATGTAGTTAACTTCTTCCACCTGGTAGGGATTTCAGTATCTAAAAGACAGCTCACAGGACATGGCTCAGAACATTATCTACAGCCCTTGAGGAGGAACTAAAGGTTCTTGACTTTGCTTATTGACTAAACTATACTTATTTTGACTGCTTTCCTTTGCTTCTGCATTTTCTCACTTCTCTGATTAAACTTATTGTTTGGTTAATGTTTTTCTACAGACAAAAGGCAGGCAGAGGACATGGTGTCTGGGGCAGCGGGCGGGGGAGTGAGACCATAGGGTCCTGCTCTGTTTCAATTCATCCTGAGGCAAAATTACTCTCTATATGTGAACCTGTGAAACCAGATAAGTTAATGTGCTTCCAAAATACAATAGTGGCATAGGATAGGCATTCCCATTCCAAAAGGGAGAAACAGGAAAGAAGGAAAGAATGATGGGTCCCCAGCAAGTCCAAAACCTGACAAGGGAAATTCCGTCAGATCTTGGTGCTGGAGAATAATACTCTTTGGTTCAATGCCCTGCTCCACAGGCCCACTGTGGCATCAGTTCTGCCTTCAGGAACTGCTGAAGTGGTGATCCTCCCTTCATAATTCTGATGCGTGGGGGTCATACCCCCAAGATCCTGGGTAACCCTGTCCCATTGCTTTGCAGGGTTGGCTCGTTCCCAAGTCTTTGGATGAAAGCCATCTGACCTGTTAAATCCATGGTGGTGGCCCTGATGATCTCTAAATGATCTCTGGGATCTTTCTTTCCAATTCTTGAAGGAGAATACACATTTCCATCCTCACAGAATTATGATCCAGCTCTATAGAATCTAAGAAGTCTGACATCCTTCTTTCATTTTGTTCTATCTCTGTCCCCTTCAGCTCAAACTGGCTGTATTTCAGTTTCTATAGTATCTTTGATAGATAGTCCAGCCTCACCCTTGGTGTTCTCTTCTGAACATGATTTCTTATTTTTTTACAAAATAGTCAGACTGAGAATTTTCCAAATCTTTAAGTTCTGGTTCCTTTTTTGCTTAGCAATCCCTCCTTTAATTCATCTTTCTTTTTTTCATTATGCTATAAGCAGTCAGGAGGAACTAGACTGCTCCTTCAACATTTGCTTGGAAACCTCTTCAGTTAAATATCCAGTTTCATCACTCACAAGTTCTGTCTTCCATAAAACACTTGAACACCGACACACTTTAGCCAAGTACTTTGTCACTTTATAATAAGGATAGCCTTTCTTCCAGCTCCCAATAACATGTCCTTTTGTCTGTATGAGACATTACCAGAATGCACCTTCATGTCCATATTTCTACAAACATCCTATTCATAAGTATTTGTGCACTCTCTAGGAAGATGGAGGCTTTCTCTCCAGATCTCCTCTTTTCTTTCTCAGCCCCCACCAGAATGGCCCAAATGTTCATAGATCTAGCATGCACCTCAAAACTTTTTCAGCCTCTACCCATTACCCAGTTCCAAAGCTTCTTTCACATTTTTACGTGTATGTTACAGCAGCACTCCACTTCTCAGTACCAAAATCTATTTTAGAACTACCATATAATCTAGCAATTGCACTTCTGGGTATACGTATATCCCAAGGAAGTGAAATTAGGATCTCAAAGAGCTGTCTGTATCCTCATGTTCACTGAAGCATTATTCACAATAGGCAAGATATGGAAATAACCTAAGTGTTAGTCAGTGGATGAATGGATAAAGAAGATGTGGTGTACATATACAATGAACTATTATTCAGCTATGATAAAGCAAGAAATCTTGCCATTTGTAACAGCCTGGATGGAACTTGGGGGTATTTTGCTAAGTAGAATAAATCAGGCAGAGGAAAACAAATACTGTATGATATCACTTACATGTGGAATCTAAAAAAGCTGAACTCTAGAAACAGAGAGTAGAATGGTGTTTACCAGAGGCTAAAGGGTAAGGAAAAGGGGAGATGTTAGTCATAGGGTGCAGACTTCCAGTTATAAGCTGGGGATCTGAAATATGGCATGGTGATTTTAGCTAATGATACTGTAAAATATAATTAAAATTTCTAAGAGAATAGATCTTAAATGTTCTCACCACAAAAAAGAAATGGTAATTATGTGATGGGATGGAGGTGTTAGCTAACGCTATGGTAGTAATCATTTTGCAACATATAAGTGTATCAAATCAACATATCTACATCTAAAGCTTATAAAATATTATGTCAGTTATATCTCAGTGAAGTTAGAAAAACAAAACAAAACAGAGTTTATCTGAGCTTGGGCTTCCACACAAAAATACAGTAGACTGGGTGGATTCAACACTGTGATTTATTTTTCTCACAGTTTTGGAGGTTAGGCGTTACACAGAATGTTCTAGATTGTTTGCAGATTTGGGTCATTCCATCCCAGATGAGAAACTAAAACTGCACATTATCTAGCCATACACAGTGGATAACGTTGGTGACATCTTACAACTGGCAGGATTTGACTTTACATTCCTGAAGGTCAAGGTGTTCCTTAAGCAGGGGGAGTGGTACAACCTCTGCCAAATTCTCTGTCCTTTCTGACTCTATTAGAAACAGTAGTGATTCCTGGCCCACCCTTACTCATTTCCCTGGGGAAAAAAATCCTGATACTTAACAAGAATAGGGATCTCCATGTATCTATTAAAGTTAATTGGGCTCATGAATGATTGAATCGGATTTTCAATTGTTTTGGTGTTAGCAGGGTTATTGGGTTCTACTAAATGATCAAATATTCCTTGGTTGTAGCTGAATCACCTTCTATGGAAAGAGGCTGTTAGGCTGTTAAACTGTGCAAAATGGCAACTGGCCAAGTTTTAAGGCACCTCTTTGGCCAAGTCTGTAATGGTCCTCGAATATTGAAAGTCTCAGGTTATTTCTTCACTTGGTCCAGCATTTTGTAGCTGAGGGGTAGAATGAGATAGAGTACAATGAGATGTCAGGCATGGGTCCCAAGGTTTCAGGATAAGTGGAAACTCTTGAAAACTTGGGTGAACGGGAATAATTGTTTCAGCATTTTGCTTGCACACGTGGTGGGGCAGTTCAGCAGCTCTGGGCTGGGGAAGTCTTGAAAGGGGTTCCTGGACTCAATTCCAAGTTTTGTGTGTGTGTGTGTGTGTGTGTGTGTGTGTGTATGTGTGTATGTATGTGTAGGCTTCCCCACGCCAACAAGCAATTCTCAGATGCCAGCAGCGTGTCTGAGGATTCAGCTCAATTCTGACACTATCTATGGGAAGATAGAATTTGATTCCACAAGTAAAGGGCTTCGTCCCACAACACCACTCTTTACTTCAAACACCAGTCACAAGCTGAGGTTGTTGTCTGTACTTCTGACTGACTGGCTTTAAATCAAAGGTACCTACAACCCCCTCTTTGGGTTTGAAGAATTTGCTAGAACTGCTCACGGAACTCAGGAAAACCCATTACTCACAGGATTACTGATTTATTATAAAAGGATATTAAAGGGGACAAATCAACAGTGAGATGAAGAGATACATAGGGTGAGGTGCAGAACAGAGGAGCTTCTGTCCACATAAAGGTTGGGGCCCAGTACGGTGACACTTGGAAGCATTCTTATTCCCCAACTTGAAAGCTCTCTGAAAAGGAGGGCCAGAAACTGTTCTCGGTTTTTATGGAGGCTTCACTCCATAGTCATGGTTGACTATATCACTGGTCAGTGGTGATTGATTTAACCTCAAGCACCTCATCTCTTTCTGGGAATCAGGGGGTGGGATTTAAAGTCCCAACTTTCTAATCACATGGTTGGTTCTCCTGGCATCCAGCCTCCTCCCTTGGGTGGGATCCAAAAGGCACTTCCTTGTAGCATTTTCAAGAACTGAGAACAAGAGACCAAACATTATGTCATTATTCTTATTGCCCAGGAAATTCCAAGGGTTTCAGGAGCTATGTTCATCTGTATAACCAATGATATATATGTATATATTATGTATATATAATAACCAACAATATATAATATCACAATATTAATATTGCAGGTCTTTAGAGTTGACTCAAAAATGGGAATGGATGAGGGGGTTGGTGGCTCTTTTCATGGGTAAACGAAATGTTAAAACTAAGACTTGAGTGCAGCTAGCTTTGGGAAGCAAAACAATTTTAAATTGTCAATCTGAAGTGTGAGGAAAAAGAAAGGTATATAACCCAATCTAAAGGCTATATGGTAGGTAACTTTTTATTTTCACAGGGGCACATCTCCACCTTTGAAGGAGAAATAGGCCACAGGTGTAGGCAACTTAATCCAAGTTGGGCCAGTCATTAAACTTCCTCATCACCAATTACTAACCCAAGTAGGACAATTGCTAATTCATATGATGTCTTTCTTTGTATGAATTTGAAAACAGTTTTGCTTCCTAAAAATATTTTATTTCCATATTATCAGAAAATTATTATAATATACAGATTTTTGTAGAACGACTCACCTTACTGCCACCTGCTGGAAAATCATGGTAATAAATATACAAATGTATGACTTTTCTCTAAGAGTGGCACAACTGTAAGAGCAGCTTTGCACCTGAGCTGATCACAGTAATTGGCCACGGTGTGTGTCCATGACCTAAGCTGGACCTATCAAAGTCCTCTCCTGGGAGCTTGCTGTAATTATCTCTTTCTTTTCTACGTGCAAAGTTATAAAGATGTGAACCGGGATTTATCATTGACCAAGGTTCAACTTCAGGGAGAAACTAAAGCCAATCTATTAAAAGGGAATGGGGTACATAGAAAGAAATAGTCCTAGAATTTCTGGCTCCAATTCTACTGGAAAATATTTCTCTCCTTGCCTTTCTATGGTTAAGCTACGAGACAATTTCCTTTGTTCAGTTAAGCAAAAGTTCAGTTTCTGTCTCATGGATAAAAAGTAAGGAAAAAAAAATTAAGTATACATTGACTTTGTAGGTCAAGTAAAATAAACTGACTGTAGTTGGCAAAGAGGGCAATAAAGAGATACTCTGAGGTACAATATTTTATATTAGAGTCATATGTGGAATTATCTAATTGTTCTTGCCGGGACTGTGCCTTGCTAAACCTAGTGGCACATCTACTCCATAGCATAGATTCTTGCCTACAGTAGCCATTTAAAAAAATATTTGTTGAATTAAATTAGTTTCAAAACACACAGAGATAGACAACACTTCATTCATTCATGTCCCTATCAAGTGTTTATTGAACAGCTACTTCAGAATAGAAAAAGTTCTAATTACTCAGGGTACTATTGTACAATGGGTATTTGTATTTAAACTTCCAGATCACATTTGTTTGTTTGTTTGTTTTTACCAATATGCATCTATAGTAGATAGCCATCATGCCAAAAGCAATTACTACATAAAAAGGAGATATTCTCTAGACAAATGGAGACAACGCCACAAGTCTGAGTCAACATGAGGTTCTAGCTCCCAATTTGTATTCCCTAGATGTGAAAATTTGGAGGTACCATTTAACCTCCCAAGGCATTGTTTTCTCATCTATAACATGAAGAGATGTAACTGGATGATCTTTAAGGCTTTCTAGCTAAAAAGAAACCTAAAGTTTTCTTTCAATCTCTCAAACCAGTGGTTTTCAGAGGCTGGTCTTTCTCCAGCAGCCTAGAAACTTGTTAAAATGCAAATTTCAAACCCCACCCCAGACTTACTAGATCACATACCCTGGGGGTGGATTCCAGCAATCTGTATTTTAACAAGCTCTGTTGTGTGCCAGATTTGCAAATCACTGCCTAGGCATATCATGTACAGTATATTTCTTAGTCAATGTATACGTGGAGAACTTTACTCATTTTTCTCTGTTGCATTTCACTAATGGCATTTTCTCTCCTACCCACGTTGTTTGCCAGTATTTTTCACCCACTGAAAACTATTTTGGTGGAAACAAAGTTGTCATTCCTTTATTTTTTTCTTTTTCTTAATGTTTTCAAATATCTCTAATGACTTTATTGGATTTTACAAACAAAGTTTATGCAAAAGAAATAAAAGAAAGAAAACCAAGTGACGTCATTATAAGAGCGATGTTATATTATGCATATCCTTTTTTTTTTGAGACTCAATGGACATTATTATGGTGGTATATTGATAAAAGCTGCTGTCAACAAAATGGGACAAAATATTTTGGGAATATTCTTGAGCTCTTTGTGAATTAAAAAGTATGTCAGTGTCATAGCATTGCTCATGCAGGTTAATTTTTAGAGATTGAATGCAACAGATTAAACACACACACATACAATACACACACAGGAAAATATTGATAAATGTTATTTTGGGAATATTCTTGAGCTCTTTGTGAATTAAAAAGTATGTCAGTGTCATAGCATTGCTCATGCAGGTTAACTTTTAGAGATCGAATGCAACAGATTAAACACACACACATACATACACACACAGGAAAATATTGATAAATACCTGTAAGTGAACAACCACTAGATGATCTCCTATAACTATCCAATCCTTCCTGCTGCAACCCTCAGAAAATGTTGACTAAAGATACAGAAAGAATAAAATTCTGGGTGAACAATCATTTCTACAAATAAGATACTTTCTATTAGCAGTCTGTTATTCTAAGTTTATAAGTGATGTGGTTTGAGTATGTACCCATTTGCCTCTAGCACTAGTACATAAACAGATTTATGAACACATTAATAAGAAATTTTATTAGGTGTCACTTTTGTTGTGTGGTCCCCATAATTTGGCTTTAGAACATCACATATATGAATCTCTGACAGAGTGCAGGATGTGCCAACGGAGTGACTAATTTTTCCACAAAGGTGATAAAAAAATAGAGAGCAAGTAGATTTGATGTATATCCTTGTGTCCTCCTTATTGTCTCCTTCCCATCAATGTCTTTAACTCTTTTTGTAAAACTTTCTTCTTTAGGAATATTTTATCCATACCTGATTAATGACTAAAAGATAGTGGTAGTCATCACTGCTGGGGGTCGACTAGCTTTGTTAGTTTGGGTTTGGAAGCCAATTACAACTTTTCCCTTTCAGTTAACTCCATATTGTATTTAAATATAGATAGATAGATAGATAACCATTATTTAACAGTGAATTGTGATATGGATGTGCATAATGTGTTTTAAAGTAATAATTATGATTCAGTTTTGAGCCAAAATAGTTTGGCTCATTGCTAGCAATGGATACCATAGGAAAACAGAATTTTTTTAATCATTAGTGAAGAGATTCAGAGTGGCATGGAAATATCCTTCTATTAATAAAAGGATTATTTTGTCAGTGGAAGAAAAACACCACCTCCTTTCCTCTTTTCCAGTATTCTTGCTTAAATTCATCATTTTTGAGTTTGGGGGGCTTCCTTATTCACTTGCCTACTATTGAGAGTCAAAAATTCTAATATAAAGGAGCAGTACCTTCCCTTTTTCTCACATTCTTTTCCGCAATTTCTGACCACTTATCCTTCTTCAGATATGAAATAAGAGTATAGTTAAAGATTAGGAATTTACCGTGGGGGAGTTTGTAAACCTGATGTATATATATTTTACTGTTACACCTTTATACAATAAAGAAGAACCTGCAGAGACAGGGCACTTAAAAATATATACTGTCTCTACCTTAGAGAACTGAACCGTATTACTTATTTAACACTTCTAATAATTTCTTCCCTCTTCTCCTCTCCAATTTGCTTAGTGCACACTGGTTCCTTTATTCTTATTTTAATTTTCTTCCAGCAACTTCTGCTTTCTACCTTTCTTTTTCCTCTGATTTTTCAATGCATTTTTCAATGTTGTTATTCTTTTGATAACACCTCTAAATTTCTATTTTTCTTCTGTTGTCTCTTTTTTTTCCATATTCCAAATATGACTTCCAAGGATTTTACCAAGATGAATTATTCAGAATGAAGAGAGTGAATATGAGGGGTTTAAGGAACGAGGAAGAGGAGAGCTGCCAAGATTTTCTTCATGTATAGAAGCATAATGGAACAATCTGGGGTGTGAGAAGCAAGAGACAGAGGTCCTTGCTAAGGCATGACTAAATGGGAAGCTTATTAAAATAATGATTTGGAATAGAGTGTATGAAGAAAATAAAGTAGATCCAGCCTTCCAGGTCAGTAGCTAATAACCCATGGGTTTGCTACTAAGGAAATTAAAACTTTAACTAATGAGAATCCTAGCCAGCTACTGAGAATGAAACTGAAGGCTTCCTATTAACTCCCTCAACTTGGGTCATTTTGACAGAACAATCAGAAAGTTATTTCCTCTTTATTTAGTTGCAAAAGACTTGAAATGGATACAAAAAAGAAAAAAAAAAGTTGGTGTCAAACTCTTCTTATTCAGCTTTCACAAGAGGAGATCCAGTGTATTTCCCCTGCACCCAAAACATACATCATCATAGGCCACGAAAAGAGGAAAGACAGTTAAAAAAACAAAAACAAAAAACAAAAAACGGAAGCTGTCCCAGTTGAGTACAGCCAAGATGACTCAGACAGTCTCCCAGGGGATTTTTGATGTGAGGACTTCCAATGAATAAATCCTCTATTAGCTCTGTGGAATCAGCAGGATTAAGCTACCTCTTTCAAGAACACTGGTTAAATATCATGATTCCAGGGGGTGAGGGGTCGATTTTATCCACGCCTCTTTTTATTTCTGCACAAGTAAGAACACCTCTGTTTAACTCTTGGGTGAGTAGGAGAGTGGTTGGAGGCCTTCGGGACACACTTTGGCCCTGGATGAACATTTAGGGTCGCTTTACTAGCCCTAAATTAAACTCTGACCCTACTGTGGTTCTTAATCAATCGATCAGAAAGTGTGGTGGGGATCCGGGTCTCTACTGGTGGGTGAAACAGAAGGAATCTAAGCTGGATGTGACAAGACATCCAGCAGGATATGATGATGAGGGCATTTCAGTATCAAGACGAGAGGGTGGGCAGGACACGAACTTATCTCTCGGCTCCCTGACGCCCAGGTGTTCTGGGAGAGATCCCGGAGGCACGTGCCGCGGGGACTGCAGCAGACAGCCAGAGACCGGCGGCCAGGCGCCCCTCTCCGCGGGCGGGGAACGAGCGCCTGTGTGCGCGCGAGCGGCGGGCGGCGGCGGGAGGAGGCGCAGGCGCGCTGTTCGCCCGTCTGCAGCCCCGCGCCGAGCGCCGCGTCTCGGAGAGTTGATGGCAGCACCACAGTGCGGCCACCCGGCCGAGCGCCGAGCGCAGCCACCCGCCGCTACCTGGGGAGCGTCCAAGATGTGGGGGGACTGGGGCGGCAGCGGCCGCCGCGGCGCCAGGGACCGGGGCGCGCAGCAGCCTCCGCTCGCCCGCCTGTGCTGACCTGCCTCGCTTGCCCCCAAAGAATGTCAGCCAAGTCCAAGGGGACCCCCTCCTCGTCCTCTCCAGCCGAGGGACCGCCGGCAGCCTCCAAAACCAAGGTGAAGGAACAGATCAAGATCATCGTGGAGGATCTGGAATTAGTCCTGGGCGACCTGAAGGACGTGGCCAAGGAACTTAAGGAGGTGAGAGGTGCGGGGTGTGGGGAAGGAGTTCGTCGCCTTTCACCCGCTGGGGTTCCCGGTCCCGTTTTCACTGGGGACCGCCAGATTTCTTAACTCAAGGGAAACTATAGAAAGACGCCTGCAGACGGACTTTCTTTCCTCCGGCGACTCCTGAGAAGAGTTGTTGCACTTTCTTTTTTTTTCTAATCAGGAAGAAATCAACTAGTGTTTTAATCGATGCACCTGGGATGGTGAGAGGGGTGAACACGCGTGTATCTCTCTCTGTGTGTGTGTGTGTGTGTGTGTGTGTGTGTTGGGGAAGGGGATTCACTGGGGGTGTGTCGACAGAGGAAGAAACCAGCAACCGGCCGCATAGTGCAAGATGCTTCTCTCCTGCCCTCTTGCTCCCCCAGAGTCCGCGGGCAAGTCTCTCCTAGCCTGGCAGCCTCCTCAGGCTGGGGCTGAAAGGGGGCCGGGTTCCGGGCCCTGGGCCAGGCCCGAGAGGGCAGCCTGGGAGAAGCTCGGCTCCGGCCCCCCTCCCCGGTTCCCGAGCCCAGCTGGAAGGAAGGCGACCCGGGGCTGCTGGCAGGAGAACCCAGACTTGGGGATGTAAAGGGGGTCTGGGACTCTCTCTGTGTCGCAGTTCCTGAGGCATCCCCTGAGGCATCCCCTGCTCTCCTCGGAATGTCCCTCCCAGTAACTCCGGGCCTTCTCGCCACCCCACCTCCTTTCTTCCTCCTATCTTGTCGCCGTTGGCATAGAACCTGGGGCGCAGGGCGCGTCGGTGAGTGCGTGCGTGCGTGATTGTGTGTGTGTGTGTGTTCCCCCCCCAACCCCCATTTTACTTCTGCCCTCCCACCCCCACCAGCGTTGATGCGGATAGAAAGAAGCGGAGGCAGTGTCAAGGCTGAGGATGCGTAACTCAGGCTGCAGCTCCAGGCGGGGGCGAGGGCAGGGTTGGGAGGGGTGGGGTCTCCCGCGAGCCCGCGGGTGGCGTCTCGGAGCTGGTGGCAGAGTCCCAGCCCAGTGTTCCGCTACTGACTGGGTGCCTGGTGCTGTTCTCCGCCAGGGAGTCCGCACCCCCAGTTGCAGGAGAGCTGACACTGTAACTTCGAAGGTGGTGGCCGCAGTGGGAAGGGAAGGGGTGGGGCGTAGTCTAGGTCCAAAATTATAATCCTGTTTCAAAGGCCAGGAGGGAAGAGATTGAGGGTCGTTTGGATGGCTGGCCTCTAGAGACCTACCTCCTCTGTCCCATTTCCAATCCAAATGTGAGGATAGAGCCCTCCTTCTCTCTCCCCCTCTCCCCGTTACCTCTGTGAACTGAACTCCGCGTTTCTTACCAAGTACAAGTCTGTTAAAATGACCCATTCATCGGCAGAGTTTGGTTTGCAAATGGCAAATGCCATTCTTGTAGGTTGCTCCACTGGCAGAACATAATTACTACTGAGGTCCTGAGAGCAGAGATTGATACAGATGATAGATGCGAGGAGGAAACTTGTTCGTGTTTCAGGGCTTCTCTAGGATCATTGTTTCACAACTGGTTGACAGATGGTGAGGTTATGCATAGAAATTCAAGTCTAAAGATGCTGTTTGTTTCTTTGTTATCCTTTTATTTGACATCTTTGGCAGACTGTATTTTCATCCGAAACATGATGGCGTTTTAAAAAACGAACAAATTTGGGCAAGTTCCTTTTGGCAGAATTGTGCTTTACGGTTGTTGAGGTTTCTAAGATGGGGGATGTGGGAAACCTACATCAGCACAGAAACGTATTTACTGCTTCAGCGAGGAGGCTGAGATTAAGAGAAAGGTAGTCAATCAAAACTCCGCATCTATGGGCACATACTTCTTATGTTACAATGTATCACCCCACTCCTTATTTTAGACAATAAATGACAAGAAACTGCACGCGGTCCTAGTTCTGCTTTGCATCATTATTCTGTAGATGTTTGGAGACCAGGTAGATCTATAGTGAAACTTTTAACCTCGCTGTAGCTCTTGGTTAGAATCACGAAGAAGTGTTTCAGGGAGTCTGTGGATCTCTCTCCCTTTCACTCTTTCTGTTTTCATTTGCTTGAGGATTTTTATTAGGGAAAAAACAAACAAACAGTTTATAAAAGGAATAGAAAAGCATAGGTAATGTAAAACCAAGTAAATGAAAAGATCTGTCTTCTAGACAGATCTATAGATAAAATTTTATCTTGATGCTTTGTAAGCTTTGACTGGGTGCCAGGTCCTGTCTGGCTAAAAATTTCACCCCTGAGAGTGGAATTTATGAATGATAAATGATTTGATGTGATTATTAATTACTTTTGTGAGGATATCATCATCCTAGGTTTGCATATGGAGTTGTGGATACTATATCTGAATCTCAAAACACTGGCCATTTATGTAATAGGAGAGATAGTTATTTCAAGAACAAAATATTTATAGGGCATGTTTAACCTATGACATCTTGCAGTTGTCCAGCATTTATCTTTTTAATATTGCACACATGACTGAACCTGTTTTTGATGTAATTTTGAATGGAGGAGTAACTGAAAACTTTGTAAATCACAAACCTGTTGGTGCCTACACCTATGACTTGTAAATATAAATGTCACTATTCATTAATTGTTACATTCACTATTCTGGCAGCTTATTATTGGTATATACTAAATATAAACGGTTATATTTTGAATTCTAATTCCTTTATTGGCAATGGTATGTGTTTATGCCATAATATATTTTAATATAAGTTAGCATAGAGCTGTTATTAATTTGGAACAGAAATTAGAAATAAGAAAGTGATTATGACTGCATCACTATATCATTTGCCATATGGTATTTGTTTTTTCCCTGCCTTTTTTTTTTTTTTAATCTTTATTGGAGTATAATTGCTTTACAATGGTGTGTTCGTTTCTGCTTTATAACAAAGTGAATCAGTTATACATATGTCCCCATATCTGCCTTTTTCATTCTAACTAAAATGTGGAATTCTGAATATTTTGTCCTTTATTTTTGCATAAAGTCTGCACCAACAATATTAGACTTTTTTTTTTTTTTTTGGTAGTACGCGGGCCTCTCACTGCTGTGGCCCCTCCCGTCGCGGAGCACAGGCTCCGGACGTGCAGGCTCAGCGGCTATGGCTCACGGGCCTTCTGTTTGAGGTTATTTTGAAATTTATTTTCTCTTTAGAAGTTTTCTGGACTTCAGTCATCTGAAAATTCAGGTAGTGGGATAGATTCCAACATAATAGTAGCTGCTTGGAACTCTTTAACAATTAGTAACAGGGACTTTCCTGGTGACACAGTGGTTGAGAATCCGCCTGCCAATGCAGGAGACATGGGTTCGAGCCCCAGTCCAGGAAGATCCCACATGCCGCAGAGTAATTAAGCCTGTGTGCCACAACTACTGATCCTGCTCTCTAGAGCTCGCGAGCCACAACTACTGAGCCCATGTGCCACAACTACTGAAGCCCGCGCGTCTAGAGCCCGTGCTCCACAACAAGAGAAGCCACCGCAATGAGAAGCCCTCGCACCACAACAAAGAGTAGACCCCGCTCGCCGCAACTAGAGAAAGCCTGCGCACAGCAACAAAGACCCAACGCAGCCAAAAATAAATAAGTAAATAAATAAATAAATTACTGATGAACAAAAAACAATGAGTAACAAAATTCTATTATTATTGGTATCTTTTATGATTAATTATTATTGCTTAATTATAATTAGATTGTATATTAGAAGAAGAAGAACAGGATTTCTAGAAAGTCTAGGGGCAGATTTATTCTGCCCTCAGAATTTAGTAAAACCTCAAATTACTTGACTTTTCAGAAATGATATGGGTTTCTGGGTCTTCTGTACTATAATGGAAAAGCCTTAAGTATAATTCAACATATTTATTCAGCATCTATTGTGTGCCAAATACTATATTACCTTTTTATTGCTACCAAGATGAATAATTTGGAGTTTCTGGTCTCAGTGAACTCAAAGAATAGGCTGAGATATATTTATCCTGTCTTTGAACATCAATAGTGTAAAAAGGCATTACTACTTTTCGTGACCACCACTCTCACTGTGATCTAAGAAAACAGAATTGAGAATAAGAATGAGTATATATAGATTTATAAACTGATACTTGGTATGTACTTAGTAGTAAGACTTTGGTGAAAAGGGTAGTAGAAACTTAAAAAAGATGGTAAGATATGAATTTTAAGAAACTTATGATTTATTCAGATTGTCATGATTAATACAAATGGGTCAGTGCCATATACAAGAGATCACATATCCAAGTGTTACGATTAAACAGTGGAGATTTTCATGAAGGCCATGTCCTTAGGGAGAATGAAAAGCCAAAAAGGAAAATTTGGGGTCTTTGAGATGTGGATAAGATTTGAAAAGGTAGAAAGGAGAAGCAATTAAGAGGAAATAGCATTGGAGTACAAGATTAATCCATGTTGCTTTTTTCTACACGTTGAAAAAAAAGAAAAAATATAGTGGTTCAACTCTAGAGTTTTAGGGATAAAATTAGCCATTTCTGGGGCAATCCTTTTTCTTTGAAGTAACGCAGAAAAAAAGAGCTATTGCTTTTTAAAGAGAGTTCTCAAATAAGCTGACCTCTCTTGGTATCAATTTGCCTGTTCTTTTGTGGAGATCTCACTGGTAAACTTGTGCATCAAATGTTGGTGTTAATATAGGGTCATAGATCTTGTTGCTTAGGGAGTGATTGGCATATATAATAAATAGGCTTCTACTTGGAAACAAAATTCATTGCTGCTTTAGCTGGATTCTTGTTTAGTTTAGACTGTTTCATTTTACGATTTTAAGTAACAAGACTATTATATGAGTTAACTATGTGTGTGTGTATATATATACATATGTATGTGTGTGTGTGTGTATATATATATATATATATATATATATATATTTGCTAAGCCCTGTGAGTAGACATGACCATTATGGAGAAACCAGTGAAGCTGAGTTGTTCTGTCTGCTCTGGGATCACTGACTGATTGGACTCCATGAGTAGGAAGGTTTTGTCAGCTTTGTGACTATGGATTGGAAAGCACTCAATGTTCCTCTTATAATGTCATAAACAGAAATAAATTAAAATTAACTTTAATTTTGAAAAGTTTGAAAACCCATAGGAAATGATCAATTTGGGGGCTGATGAAAACAGAATTAATAGCACTAACAATTATCTGCAAAACATTTTTGTTTTAAAATGTTTTTTCTCTTTTTTAATGGCTTATCCACTTGAAGTGCTTTAGTTTATTGATCTAGGAAATCCTACCAAATATTTTTTGGTTAATGAATCCATGCATATAAAATTCATTACTTGAACAAATTACAGAGAATAATGTCTGGAGTATTTTCTAAATTCTAAAGTCATGAATGAGTGAGATTTCACAGATGATTAATTTGTGGCAATAGCTGTAGTTTTACTACTCTCTACAACAGTCTACCCTCTCAAACTGAAGTATATTACCAACTGCTAAATAGTTTTTCTTTTCTTAAGCATGATGGCTTAGCATGTTATTAAAAGAGCAGCATGGTTCTGAGAAAATAAAAATAACCAATAACCATCCTTTACTGTCTATTTCCAATGCATTAAACCATTCAAGACTCAGAGAATTAACTGATAAGAAATTCGAGCAGAATTAAAGTAATAAATAGACAGTGTGCTTCAGGCAATAGTGAAGTAATAGATAATAAAACCAATGTAATAGTTTCATTGTTACTTGGATTATGTTTTTTCCACCCTTACTGCTCTGAGGATCTCAGGTAATTAAATCAAAATGTAGGAAAAGAGATAGAAATGTAAGTTTCAGTAAAACATATTTTCCCACACAAATTAAACTACAGAGCTTCTGTAGAACTAGTTCATAAAAAATATCATGGACAATTTTTGAAAATTAGAGGGGAAAAATTCCAATAATATGCCAACCCATTTCTGATTAAAATGTGCATAACTGACATTAAGTTGAAAATAAAAGATTGGTAAACAATGAAAGGTACTATATTTTCCTTTAAAATTTATTTGTGTATTTTATTAAGATTTTATTTGGGGGGGCAGTTTTAGGTTCACAGCAAAATCGAGGGAGAGGTACAGAGATTCCCTTATACACCCTGTCCCCATACATGTGTAGCATCCCCCATTATCAACATCCCCCACCATATTGGTACATTTGGTACAACTGATGGATCTACATTGACACATCATTATCATCCAATGTCCATAGTTTATGTTAGGGTTTACACTTGATGTTGGATATTTTGTGACTTTGGACAAATATGTAATGATATATATCTATCATTATGGTGTCCTACAGAGTATTTTCATGCCCTAAAATTCCTCTGTGCTCCACATATTCATCCTTCCTTCAAATCCTAAGGATACTAGTTTGTTAAAGAAGATATTTCATAAGTAATACAGTATATGAATAATATAAAAAGTTTGGAAAAATAAAAAAATTAGAAAGGAGAACATAAAAATTATCTTTAATGCCACACGTAAATAGATTGTGAATTTTGCTATATTTTCTTTCCATCTTTTTGTATGCATGCTTTTAATATAGACAAAGTCATGTAAGATTATGAAGTTATATACAGTGATGTTTTCTGCTTTCTGGAATACTATTAGATCATAACCATTATATAGATCTGTTATACGTTACTTTATCATGCCCCTAATGTTCGACATTCTATTTATTAACAAATTTTTGTGGTTGTTAAGTATCACTAAAAGAACAGCTTTGACAATAAAAATAGCTAAGACAGATAGATTTTTACTATCTGCCTGATACTATTCTAAGTATATTTCTTAATATTAGGTCTTCTAATTCTCAAAACAGACATATGAGGAAGGTACTATTGTTACTCTATTTTACAGATAAGAAAATAGAGGCCAGAGATGTAAAGTCACTTGCCAACGTCCCTTACTTGTGAGTGAGGCTTCAGTGCTAGGCATTTTAGTGCTACAGCCTAGGCATTTAACCACTAAGTTCTATGGATCTTCCTATTTTTTCCCCCAATTGCTTAGAAATCAAGGGTGCGAAAGTTTTAAAGTTTTCAATCCAACTTGCTAAACTATCTTCCAGGGAGTTTTTCACAAGTTTTTTACTCCCAGCGTCTGTATATGTGTGGACCCATCTTCTTAAATTTCTAGTGAAGCTAATAAAACTTTTAAGTCTTATTGTGAGTATATTATTTCTTTGTGGTAACAGTCATTGTTTTTGTGGGTTGTACTCAGTTTTGGGCACCAGTATTGAGGCAAAATTAATAGTGAGTTAACTAGACATTGCAGTTTTCATCTTCTGAATAAATAGGTACTGCAGTGAATTACTTTTGACCTATTTATTCTTCAACAAAAACTTTAAGAAAAATATGACATTTTGTTTTTTATATTATGACTTAGAAAATAAAGGAACAACTAATATGGGTGCTTGCTGATGTCTAGCATTGTATATAGCAGTTTCAAATGAATTTAAAAGAATTTGGGAAACTTTTATTCTCTTTTGTTATCAAATTGCCTTGGAAGGGAGGTACTGTCCTTAAGTTTTCTGATATGTTTGGGGTTTGACAGTTGTTTCACTTTCTGCTGTGAAGATGAATAGAGAAGCTTGTTGAATATTTACCAGGCCCCAAATTATTGAGCTGGCTAGCAATGCCAAATGTATCTTTATGGTTAGATTTTGCATGTTAATTTTAGTGCTACCAATTTTAAGCCACCCCCTCTTCCCCTCACATATAAGGGAAAAAAGAAATGACCTTACTCTAAAATCCTGTTGTTTTTTATATAGTATAATATGAATAGAAGTGTTTTTATTATACTAAAAGTTAGTTCATTAGGAAGAACTGCTCGAAATTAAGATTTCTTAGACCTGGGAAACCAAAGTCAAAGCTACTTCAGCTCTAAATAAGAGCCAGAAAATAATATCAACTGAAACGAGAAAATAGGCATGTCTAGGTAATGTCCACATCAAAGTAGGTTCACAAGGTGGCCTGTCAACTTGGAACAGATGTTGCCTTATGTGGCACAAGCTATTTGTATTTTTGAGAATGGACAGTTGTGAGGATTCCAAAGGAATTGAATTTCAGGCCTTGCTTTAGTTAAGAAACATTAACATTGTTAGGACAGAACTTACATTTACGATCATTGTTTTTCCTCCTTCTGCTTTGCAAATGTTACTTCAGGTTGATGTTTGAGATAAATGTTTACTTGTACAATAATTGAAGTCAGTCAAATTATATACCTATGCCCAATGAGTCAGTTATTATGTTGTTTGACTCATTATAAATAGAGTTTCAGCTACAGATAGCATGTACCATACTTGTCTGGAGAAAGCAAATTTGACAATTTCTAACAGGTTCTCTTTTGTAGTACTGTCCAAAAGCTAACAGATTTACTGTTGTTTGTTGGCTTCTTTCATAATATCATATCTTGTCCTAAGATTTTGAACTATGTTCATGTGACAAAAAAATGCCAGGTTAAAAAATATGTGTTGGTCAATTTAGCTGTCTTCTAGAGGCAGTAGTTCTTAATTTTTTCCCCCATGTCACAGAGCACTTCGAAAGTATGACAGAATTGTGGGTATTTCCTGTGGAACAAAAGCTCATAAAGACATAAGTTTTTGCAGATGTTTAGGGAATCTTGAGTGGGTGAGAATAATTCAGGTGAAGAGACAAAACAAGTGATTGATTTAAAAAAAAATCAGCTAGTTGTTTGAGACCCATCTCCATAATTTTCAAGATCATAAGTCCTGACCCTACAAAAAAGGAAAAAAGAAATACTGATGGCTATAAATTGATGGTTTTTATTCCAGGAGCAAATGGGCAGTTTATCAACAATTTACTTCTCTTAGAGGGACTCTGGTAGATGTAATCTATCTCAAAGTGGGGTAGGAGTATATCTATATGTGTGTGTGTATGTATATATATACATACACACACACATTTCACTAATCTGAAACTGTAGAATGCTCTTGTGTCTGAAGGTTAACTCTCACTTTTTTTTTTTATGATATGTGCTAGAGAACATCACCACATGGAAAGATAGAATGTTTGTTTCCAGAGCTTATTGTAAATTAAGCGTGTTCTCTTATTAAAACTGGTCCCAGAACAGCATTTTTCTTTATTTTATTATTTTTTTGTGTGACACTAGTTCATGAATGAAGAAAGATTTATTGAATTATTGATATGTGTAAGATACTGTGCAAAAGAACATAAAGGATGCCAACACGAATAAGCTTAAGGACCTGCCCTTGAAGAAAGTCACCTGTAGTAGGATGAACTTCACCTCTAGTAGAGTGCAAGAAGTAACTCTAAGGCAATGTAAAATGTGTAAGGAGACATGTCTAACAATTTTAACTCTTACTCAGAGTAAAATAAGGACTTTGCAATTTTGAGCTGTAAGAGTGACCAGATCTGAACTACTTCCATCGCTTCCTCTTTACCTTTAATTTCTGTCTAGTTCAGGGTTTCTCAAAAATGGCTCTATTGACATTTTGGGCAGATAATTCTTTGTTGTTGATGGCTGTCCTATACATTGTAGGATATTTAGAGCATCCCTGGCATGTACTACCTAGATGCCAGCAGCAACTAAAAATGTCAGTGTGACAACTAAGAATGTTTCTAGACATTGACAAATGTGCCCTGGGGGTGGTGGTGAGGGGAATCACCCTAGTTGAGAATGACTGCTCTAGCTTTTCCCTCTTATTCCATGTCACTTACATATTTCTTAATATTGCTTTCTTAACCCACCTTTTTTATTTATTTAAGCTTTTATTGGTATTTATCCGTCAAGCACCGGGGCTTTATGTTCTTTTTATATCTTGTATTCTTTTCTTTTGTTTAAAAAAAACATTATTTGTGCCTTTTCTTACATTTACCTGATTCTTTTCTTTTTCCCTTCACTGAAACTACTTTTAAAATATATCTTCTCACTTTCACTTACCACTTACTTTATCTTATTTTCTATTTTTCACAATCAAATAAAGATTAAGTTGAAAAATTTCAAGGAAATTGTATACATGTGTGTATTTTAGGATTTGGGGAAAAAAAGGGAAACTCAGAAGGGACGATGGGCTGAGGCTGAGCTGCTTGTCTTCTTGCCACCATTAGTTCCTGAGTGAGGTCAGTGGCAATCTTTACTGGAAAGAAGTCCTCTTCATCTCATCTATCAAACTGTCTTATGCGTCTCCTGCCTCTTCCATTTCTGTAGAGATACGGGAGGCTTGAATGGTGTCACTGCTTCGTGGTGTGGCACAAGTTACAGAAGAAATACAGTGATGGTCATGATGATGATGATGATGAACATGAATGTGATTAAGATCTGTTCAGTACTCACATGTACCATGAGCTGTTCTGTGTTAACTTGCTTAATCCTCTCAGTCACCCTTTGAGGTCATTATAATTGTCCTACTTACGAGGGAGCTGAGACAGAGGGGGTAGCTAATATAGAGAGCAAATGGTGGAATTGGACTCCCGAAATTTCTCCCTTTAAACTGTTGTCCAGAACCAGCTCCCCAGTTCCCAGCAGCAACATAGTTACTCTGCTGTTTTCATGCTTTTAACTTCAGTACAATCTCTTTTCCTCTCCTTCCTCCGCTATGTCATCTGTCATACTTCCTTTTCTTGTTCCTCCCTTCTCCTCTGTCTTCTTCATTGTTTGTTCTTTTCCTTCTTCTCCTTCCTCATAAGCTTCTTTGATAGACGTTAATATATTATACACTTATTCAAAACTTTAAAAAAAATGTCTACTATATGCAAGGCAATGTGCTAGGGAATAAAAAAAAAATATTGAGCAACACACACATGGCCCATGACATCTAGAACTTACATGCTAGTGGGAGGACATTATTCAAATAATAACAGAAATAATATTTATTAAGGAGTGTTAAAGGCTATGAAAGAAAAGTACATGGTACAACAAGAGCATAAAATCATTGTCTTCTTCTAAATAGGGGGTTTCAGATTGGCTGTCTTCCTTCCCACTGCCACCTCTCTAATCCCTATGCTATCAATTTCATGAAGATGTTTTAGAGCTATCCGGTCTCTTGTTCTCCTCTGCCAATTCATTCTTTAAACACTACCAGATTAATCTTCTTAATACACTGCTTTCTTCAGGCCACTCCCCTGCTTAAAAGATCACACACTATTCTCCTGATACTTAAAATGTCAAATGAACAAACCCAGCCTTACAGCCCGATATCCCGCAGTCCCATTGTTTCAGTTTGGTCTTATCTCTTTCCTTCCTTCAGGGAGTAACACAGAGACCATCCCAGACAATCTTGACACCCTCACAATTTTTACCCAACTTGAATTCTGTATTCCTCATGTTTATGGTCACTATGCCACTCAGTTGTATTTGCTTATGTTCCTTAACAATTGCTCCCTGTTTGTGCCTTAAAAAAAAAAAAAAAAAATACGGCTTCCTTGGTGGTGCAGTGGTTGAGATACAGCAGTGAGAGGCCCGCGTACCGCAAAAAAAAAAAAAAATAGTTGCCTTTCTCTTTTAGTTACCATGTAATCTTTAGTACAACATTTTTAAAGTCTTACTCTTGTTATCTGATGAGGAACTTAAACTTGAAGATCCAATTCTGAGTAATGCTTATTAAAGCTGTTAAGGAATAAAAGCCAATAATTACACTTGTGTGTGAGAGCCTCTTCTTTCTCATCTACTCAAGAAAATCACTAACAATTCTCACCTGTCTCTGCTATACCATCTTTTGTTCATTCTCCCCCAGATGATTCCCATCAGCATAAAACTGAAAATAAATAGTAAAATCTTTTCTTGATCCCACTTCTCCTGAAAATTACTATCCCACTTCTTAGCTCTCCTTTACCAAAAATCTTACGTTTTATACTTGACATCACCTATTTCCTCTTATTCTTTCCTAAACCCACTCCGATCAGACCTACACTCTAACCACTACACTGCCTCTGTCAAGATTGTCAGTGACTCTATGTTATTTAATCAAATGGTCAATTTTTAGTCCTAACCTTATTTAATTTATCAGCATTTGACAGTCTCTTTAATAATCTTTCTTCACTTGGCTTGAAGAATACCATGTTTTCTCACCTCACTGATTTTTTTTTCCTCAGTTACCTTTGCTTATTTCTCCTCTAAGATGTCTGAGCTCAAATTTGATCCTTTTTTTTTAAAACAAATTATTTACACTCCCCTTACTGGTATTTTTATTCAGTCTGGAGGTTAAATTCCATTTATAGGTTCATGACTTCCAAATTTGTGTCTCCAGCCCAGACATTTCTTCTAAACTTATATGGTCAGTGGTCTTTTCTGTATCTCTACTTGGATGTCTAAGAGACATCTTCACCTTTCCATGTCCAAACTGGAATGTTGATTTTTTCCTTCCCTCAAAACTTAGCCTTTTCAGTCTTTGCCAAGTCAATGGATGGTGTTAGAGTCATTATCAACTCCTTTTCCTCATGCATGATACACAATTCACCAGACTGTCTGGTTGGCTCTACCTTCAAAATATTTGTAGAATTTAACCAATTCTTGTCTCCTCCACAGCTACCACACTGGTTCAAGCCAACATCCTCTCTCATTTTGGTTGCTACAGTAACCTCCTGACAGTTCTCTCTTGCTTCCTTAAGCCCCCTTTTTATAGCTCAGTGATCTGCGTAAATCTCGATCACATTATTGTTCTCAAATCTCTGTAATGACTTGCCATTTTACTTAACGTGCTCACAGTGGTTATGAGGTCCCAGATTTCCCTTCACCCCTGTTTTCATGCTCACTTCCTTTCTCTTTGGCTGTCTTTGCTTCAGCCTCACTAATCTTGCTATTTCAAGAATGAATGTGCCATGCACATTTTTATGGCTAACTCCACTCTACTGCCCTGTTACCTCATTAAAGTTTCACTCACATGTTACCCCCACACAGCTAATTCTGTCAACTCCACTTGTTGTTATACACTCTGGCATTCTCCATCTTTCTTTTCCTATTTCACCTTTTGTCTTTTCCTTAATTCTTATTAGCTTCTGATATACTAGACAATTTATTCCTAGTATTCATTATTTATTTGTTTGTTCCCCACATTTAGAATGTCAACTCCTGGAGGTCAGTGACCTTTGTTTTATTCCCTTATGTATCTCAAGTGCCTAGAGCAGTGCAGTGGCCGTCATGTGATAGTTGCTCATTAAATGAATTTGTGAATAACTGGATCTCTTCCAACTTTTGTTCCATTAAAATTCTCAAAGATCAAACTGTTACCTTTCACTTTCCACTGCCCATCTACCAGTTACAGAGAAGGAACATGTAGTAGATGCTTTTTCAATACTTTTTGCATGGACTCCTTATCTTCCTGCCTTTACATATGGTAGTAGTTTGTAGGTTGGCTGGAGGGAGCTCTTTTTCCCCTGCTTTGATTTTTGAAATCTGCTAACCTCACTAAACCCATTCCACTAAACCCAATCCATATTCTTATTCTTTGAAATGGACAAAGGATCTCTCCATAACAGCTAACACATTGAATGCTTACTATGTGTCAGGCAGAGTTCTAAATGTTAAAAAAAATATTAACTCATCAAGTCCTGACCCTTCTTGACTCCCAACCAGTGGCTCCCATATTATCCCTCCCATATGGAAATTCTAGGGACATCCTGTTTATATAAAACCTAAATGTGCTGTAACTTCAGGCCTTCATCTTCAGACAAGTCTGGCTCTGATTTCAGAGTGCCCATTGTTCCCTAAGGTTCAGGGATGTCATTTTAAATTCTTTGAAGCACATCAGATATAATTCTACTTTCTTCCAATCAAGTGTGCAAACTACAGTGAGGAGAAAGTATGTCTTTTTTTTTTTTTATAGCATTCACTCTATTTTTCTGCTTTTTGAACACTGTGTACCTTTCTTGTCATTAGTCATTATAAATTTTAAATTAACTGGAAAATGACATACAAAAGTGATAATTGGACACTGTTTAAATACATTTTAATCATCCTACTATGTCCATAAGAAACAAGCAAGCAGTTTGTTGCAAAGATCCAATATTATGGGAAACACTCAAAAACTAGGTAATATTTGTATTTGGCTTCTTTTTCTTTTGTGTACTCCCTCTAGTGTTCAAAAATATGAGTACTTATAATTAACCTATTCAGTTACTAAAGAACACACATTAATATAAAAGTAAGCCGTTCTTAACCTGATATATATATATATATCTTTTCTCCCCCCTCTGGAGTTTATATTGTCCAGTTACTGAATTTTCAATGTATTGTATGAAAAACATTCTTTCTCCCCTTTCCTATGGGAATTTGATTATGTCTGTCTTTCATATGTATATTTCGACCTGTCCACTTCAGTCAGGGGAAATATTGGACTTCTTGAACTTCTGTCTTTAAAGACCAAAATTTTCCCCAGTTTTTAAATCTGAGGTCTAGGCTTTAGTTGGGCATTTGGATATGAACAAGAATCTTCCCACATGCTAGAAATGAAAAAAAAAACAAACTATATTAACCTGAGGAGTGTCTTTGAACATAGACGTTAAAATACTTAAATAATTGACATCATTTTATTTTAATATATTGAAACATTATCTAAATACATTGGTTTCAAGGTACCTTAAGAAATAACAAAGGTATCCCTAAGAATAACAAATAAGTAAAAATAAATAACATGTATAAACAATTGTCATTTAATATAGAATATTAATAATTGCTAGCATATATAGAAGAGAAAATCATTTTAAATTGTAAGGTTAAATAATTATTACTGTTTGGAAAGTTTTAAAAATCAGAGGCTAGTGTTTGAAGTCAATTTTTCTAAACTGATATGTAATAATGTTACTTATATTTCATTAATGCCCTTCAGTTTTTAAACTACTTTGATGCCTGCTATTTCAATTCCTCATAATCAGATGAAATTAAAAAAGGAATAGAAAGAATAAATTATTTTGAGTGACTTTCAGAGACATTGTTTTTTAAGCTCTATCAATTCCCTGGAAGTATTTTGATATTATAATGATTAGTACATTTTAGATGGAATTTAATACTCAACATTCACCCTATATATATTTTTTAGGGAGATATATTCAATACTTTAACCTTATTCATAACAGACGGCATTGTATGCCCTTGGGGGAAGTTACATTTTTAAAACACACAGAATAACATGGTATGGAATGCCATTTGGGGTTGTTTCATTACAGGCAGTATGCACCAAAATGCTCGAGAACCTAACATCTGCTTCCTGAAGTTGTTAATACTAATAAATATAATGTCTAATGAATTCCATTACTCACCAACAAGCTTTTAGGTTACCTGGGTTCTGTTATACTCTGCATTGAATACTGGGTTGGCCAGTAACCCTTCTTGGATTTTTTTTTTTTTTTTTTTTTTTTTTTTTTTTTGCTGGCGGAGTGGGGATAGTTGTTGAAACACTAACTAAATTCCTATTCATAATGCTTTTCTTTTTGTCACTCTACTGATTTAGTATTATTTAATAGAGTTAACTCCTGTATTATAACTTAGCTCTTTCTTAGATATGAAATGTTTCTAACCATATTATATTCTTACTGGTTTCTGATCATGTGTCTTCTTTGCTCAGGAAAATTGATGAAGAAAAAGAGATTTAATAAAAAAGCACTGACACCTGAACAGAGTTTCAGAGAGAAAAAAAAAGCAAAAAACAGAGCAAGGGCTATCATTTAATAAAGAAATATAGTAATAAGCTTGCTTTATATAGAGTTAGGACACATAATATTTACTGAAGGTAGGACACTATTTACTAAGTTGATACAAGATGACGATTGTCTTAAATTGTGAGGAAATCTAAACCAATTAAGTACTTTTTAGTCAGAAAGTTTGATCTCCTATGAAATTATATAAAATTGTCTTATTTCACTCTACACCAATAGAAAATGTATGAGGACTGATTGAATTCATGTCTTCATAAGTCCTCCTCTAAGCCATCCTATATAGTACTTCTCAACTTGGCAATGAATAAAGTACTTTTTGACTATAAAGTACATGGCAGACAACACTTTGGCTGATTTATTTCTCTTTGATATTTGTTAATTTTCAAAAATAACACAGATATTTAACCAGCATCTTAAAAGATATCACTACAGATATTGGTTCCATTTTTATTATAGGAGAAGTACATGTGTGTATTATAAAATTCTGAATATCTGTAGGAGATCTGTTTTTTGAAAGTAGAGATCAAAATAAAATACATTATATTAATGTATTTCCTATAAATGATAGGAAGCATATTACTTTTCTCAGTACAGGTGGAAAATGATGCATCAACATGGCTAGGAGTACAGCTTTAAAAAAATGTTTTTGTGAATTTAAGAAAATCTTAATACAAGTGTTGCATCAATACACAGAATTTGGTTAGTGATAAAGAAAATTTTAGATTGTAGTATTTTTATAGAATTAGGTAAAATTTGTTTCTATTTGCCTTGAATTTTTTTTTTTCCAAAATAAATTTTGAAATAGTTTAATGATTATATTCAGATAGGTTTCCATTACTAAAGAGAACCAAGAAATATCCAAATTTAACTTAGTATCTGATCTGTCATTCTAATAAAAATGATGATTAATGGCTCATTTTTTGTTGTTATAATTGCCATAATGTCAGTATTTTTTAAATGAAATTTAGCAGGGGAACAGAAATTACGAATATAATTAATAGGGAAAGTGCCATTTTTTTTTTTTTAATGAGCATTTTACCCACTGGACATTTTCTTCCTTTACAGTCAGGGTGTATGTTCCATGAGAGTAAGGACCCTATATGTTTTACATCACTACACTCTCTTAGTTTAGAGCAGTGCCTATCACGCCATACCCTAGCAAACTATATTTAATGAAGACCTATAAAAGAGTGAATAAGGAATTCTGAATATCTGAGTATCTATAATTTAAGTCTTATATATACTCCCTTTTTGTTTCTTTCATTATTTCCAAATTCAACTATTGTATTGTTTAAGGTAGATTAGATGATACTGCAGTAATAAATTAACCCTAATGCTAGTAAACATTAACAAATGATTCTTTGTCTGATACACTATACTCTCCAATGCAAGTTGGTGGGGAGCTCTGTTCCAAGGAGTTGCTTAGGGACCCAGTCTCTCGTGATAATGCTATCTAAACACAGCATTTCCAGGGAAAAAAGAATGCAGGAATTTATACCCACATTCCTGTCTTTTAGTCTGCAAAGCAACACAGATTGCCTGTGTATACAGAACGGTAGCCCCAACCTAGATGCAAGGGAAATGAAGTCTTATAAACCCATGATGAAGAAAATCACTTGGGATTTGGTCAACCCAGTATTGTGTTGACCACAACTTTACTCTTTCCAGCTTCTTGTTTTTCAAAGTTAGGTTTATAGGATATTCACTTCATCAAATAGGTTTCCCACACACACGCGCACACACGTTTCTTACATGCACAGAGGATTTGTGAAACTCAATAAACTTGACATTATTTTCTAAACTTATTGGATTAAGGAGTCTGCTTTTTGGAGACCATCTGTCAGGACTGGTATTCTGTGGAACAATTTTAGAAAACACTCTTGATCAAATAGGTTAAATAAATGTCAGAATTTGTCATAAAAAGAAGAAACTCACATTTGGTGGAGCCTTTAGCCTATAATAAATCCGTGGATGTATCCCTTTTGATTGTGCTTGTCGGTAAAACTTAAATAGAATAACAGTATATTATTTAGCTTATCATGAAGACAAATTTCTGACCACCTCAGACGTCAGAGCATAGCCAATGCCCTGAAATTAAGAGAAAAAAGAATTTCCTATAATTGACCTAAGTGATTCTTAACTAATTTTTTCAAAGATCATTCACTAAAGCAAGTTTACTTTATTTTAGTCAATTCCAACTTGGTCTTAGTTGGCAAAAATATTAACAATCTTGGTTTTAAGTACATAGCAAGTTACAGATACCAAATTAGAATGGGTTGCGAGTTTTCTTTTACCCCTAGACGCTTGTATACTGGCACTGGTGTGGAACAAAAGCATATAGCCCAACTGTAAGGAAAAACCCAGAATGACTATTAAAAACTAAGCAAATGCACAGTAACAACTAACCATATTTGTTAATAGAAGAAAATATCTCTATTCCTCAATTATTTACATTGTCTAAACAAAGTTAAATTACCAGTAACTCTGTTTTAAGAAGTCTGGCAGATGCATAAACATTTGAAATGATTGTCAATCCAAGTACTGAAAGTAAAAAAAAAAAAATTATGTTTCATTCCTTAAAACAATAAGTTCAGAAAAGAGTGATTTTCGGAATATATCCTCCTCTCTGTATAAATTAGAAGACAATGGTATAATGCTGTTTTGAATTTATAGGATATAATATGTCATATAGATTTTTATTTCTCATTTTCTCTATTAATAAGGTGGTGAAATAATTAGGAAGTCGGGGCTTAGTATTGTAAGTAGTTGCTCTAAATTGCATGATACATATATATTTCATATTATATAGTACAAATAATATGTCATATAATTTAAATTTAATTCTTTGATCTTAAAATTATATACATATATATTTCTTGGCAGAAATATGTTTGCTTCTAGGGGAGAAAGGAAGAAAGGATATATACATTTTTCCTTCCCTGAATTTCAGGGAAATAATTTTTATGTTGATTGAAATAACATAAATGATTGTCTGACTTGTATACAATCATAGATATATTTTTGTTAGTGTTTAAAATAAGCAATTATGCACTTACATTAAGTACTATTACAATGGAATCTTAACTTGCTAAATTGTTACAATTTAGGATAACTCTTATCCCATTTAGAAGAGCAGATTTAAAAGTATTACCCTATATCTTGTATAATAATTGAGCTTTTGTAACAATTTGTGTCACATTTTTCTTCATTTTTCATAGTTCCAGAAAAAGTATTAAGATAAATACTGGTTACCCTCAGTTTGAGGCATTTTATTAGTGAAAAATTATAAAAGGATAACACATGTAATTGGGTATACTTTTCATCCTATGTTTGTTGGAGATGCATTTTGGATGATGGGAAATTCTAACCTTAAGCAGGTACTAACAGGAATATTTATGTGCTTATAACATCTGATGTTTGTACCTGCTGTGAATTTTCTGAAGTTCTCTTAAATGAAAGCAATGATGTATCGTACAAAGTATAGACCAACTGCAATGAAGTTGTTCATCATGAGTTACTAGTGAGCCTTTTGCAGATGTTGGTGTAAATTATGTCTAGATTTAGTTTTTAATGTTTACTGTCACATTGAGTATAGCATGAGAAGTCACTTGAAAAGAGTGGAAAATGACTAGGCCCCATGATTAATTTTCTTGGAGATCTGTTAGCCTGAAAATACATTAGAAATACTATGTCGTAATCATTTTCTCTTCTTGTATATTCTGTATTCACTTAAATACAAGACGTAAGCACACACACTCTCTCTTTATTTATTTCCTTTTAAAAGCTATCTACCAGTTTAAGGGAATGAGGTAACTCCCAAGATCATAAAGCCTTGATAACAAAATCCATTAGAAACGTCTGATTAATCAGTGAATTGGAATGAAGCAATTATCAGTATACATATTACAGAAAATGGAAATGGGGTTTATAAATTATAGTGGTCAATCTCTTTGCTCACCTTGCTTTTTAATAGTGTTCACTTTTCTGAGGTTAATTTTTGGAACTATTATTGGTTTTTGTTTCATTTTTAGTTAAAACAAAACAAAAAAGCATTATCGATTGTATTATAGACTGCTTTATACCTAAACTGTTGTACTTTTTCTTATACCTTGTTTTACCAGTCTTCAGTAAATTGGTACCACTTTTATTTATTTAAGCTTTCCATTTTGAGAGATTTACAGATTCATATACAATATATAATACATGGAGGTCCCTTGTACCTTTTCCCAGTTTGCTCTAGTGATAATATCCTGCAAAACTATAGTACAGTATCACAACCAGGAGATTGACATAGATACAGTCAGGATACAGAATAGTTCCATCACCATGAGAATAGCTCATGTTGCCTTTTGTATAGCTCCACCCACATCCCTACTATCTTCACTCCCTCCCTAACTGCTGCCAATCACTAATTTGTTCTCCATTTCAACAATTGATCATTTCAAGATTGTTATATAAATGGACTCATATAATATGTAACCTTTTAAGATTACCTTTTTTTCACTCATCATAATTCCTGGAAATTCATCCAGGTTTTTCGTTTTGTAATAAATACTTTGTTTCTTTTTATTGCTGACTAGTATTCCATGGTATAGATTTACCATACCTTGTTTAACCACTCACCCATTGAAGGAGGGTCATCTGGGTTGTTTCCAGTTTGGGGCTTTTATTTTAAAAGTTGCTATAAACATTTATGTGTAAATTTTTGTATGAACATAAATTTTTATTACTCTTAGATAAATGCCCGAGGGTACAATTGCTAGATTATATGGCAGTTCTATGTTTAGTTTTGTAAGAACTGTCAAATGGTTTGCCAGAGTTGCTTTACCATTTTGGTCCCACCAGCAGTGTATGAGTGATTCCGTTTTTCAGTTTCTCTGCATTCTCAGCAGAATTTGATGTTGTCATTGCTTCTGTCTTAGCCTTCTCATAGGTGTTTAGTGATATTTTATCATGGTTTTAGTCTGCATTTCCCTGATGGCTAACGATGTTGAGCATCTTTTCATTTGCTTACTTGCTAGGTGTATATCATCTTTGGTGAAATGTATATCTCATTTTTCAATGAGATTGTTTATTTTTTAACTGTTGAGTTTTGAGAGTTGTTTATATATTTTAGACACTAGTCCTTTGTCAGATATATGGTTTTCTAATATATTCTCCCAGTCTGTAGCTTGTCTTTGCATCACAAAGCTTGTCTTAGCTTGTCTTTGCATCACAGGGTCTTTTTTTAGAACAAATGTTTTAAAATTTGATGAAGTTCAATTTATCAGTTTTTCACTTTATGCATTATACTATTTGTGTCGAGTAGAACTCTTTGCATAGCACTAAATCCTGAAGGTTTTCTCTTATTTTTTTCTAAAATTTTATGTTTTTCCATCTGAGTTTATGATCCATGTTGGGTTAACTTTTGTATAAGATTTGAGACTTAAGTTGAAGTTCATTGTTTTGCATATGAATAACCACTTGCTCCAAGTGGTTGAAACCGTTGTTTTTTAAACCATTTGTTGAAAAGGCTAACTTTCTTCCATTAAATTGCTTTTTCACCTTTGTGAACATCATTTGGGCTTATTTCTGTGAGACTGTTTCTAGGTTCTCCATTCTGTTACATTGGTCTGTGTGTCTATCCCTCCACACAGTGTTGATGATCATAGCTATATAATGTCTTTAAGTTGGGTAGACTGATTCTTCCCACTTTCTTCTTTTACAAAATTATTTTAGGTATTCTAATTTCTTGGATTTCCATGTAAATTTTAGAATACTCTTGTCAATCTTTATGAAAAAAACTTTGCTGGGATTAAACCTGAATATCAATTTGGGAAGGATTAATAACTTCACAGTGTTGAGTTTTTCAATCAATGAACACAATGTCTCTATTTATTTATACCTTACTTGATTTCTTTTATGAATATTTGATGGTTTTTTAATGGTATGTACATGTTTTGTTAGATTTCTACCTATTTTTGAATGATTGTAAATGATTTTTGAGTTATTTATAAATTTCAGTGTCCATCTGCCCATTGATAGTAAATAAAGTTACAATTTATTTTTGTTTGTATATCTTATATATGTGACCTTGCTGAACACATTTATTATTTTTAGGAGATTTTTTGTTTGTTTGTTTTCTTAGATTTCTTGGGATTTTCTATCGATAATCATGATATTTGCAAATAAAGACAGTTTTATTTTGGCGTTTTTTAGATGTATATTTTTATTTCCTTTTCTGCACTTGATATGATCCTGTAATTTTTCTTCTTTAGCCTTTTAATACGGTAGATTAAACTAGCCTTGCATATCTGAAATAAACTCTATTTGGTCATGCTGTATAATTAACTTTATGTATAGCTGAATTCTGTTTGCTAATAAATTGTTAAGGATTTTTGTTTCTGAAGTCATGAGGGATATTTATATATAGTTTTGTTGTTGTTCTGTGCTTGATAGATGTTGGCATTAGGGTGGTACTAGCTTTAAAGAATGAATTGTGAAGTGTTCATTCATCTTCTATTTTTTGGAAGCAATTGTGTTAAATTTTATTAATTCCCCTTTGAATGTTTGATAGAGTCTTCCATCTGGGCTTGGAGATTTTCCTTTTAATTTCCTTAATGGTTATAAAATTATTCAAATTATCTGTTTTGTATTGGCTAAGGGTGGTAGTTTTTCAAGGAATTAATCAATTTCATCTAACTTGACAAATTTATATGTGTAGAGCTTTGTATAGTGTTCCTTTATGATTGTTTTGAAGGACATGTGGTGATATCTCTAGTTTTATTCCTGACTTTGGTAATTTATGTTGTCTCTCTTGTTTTCCTTGTCACTATCTAGTTTTGTGAATTTTATTGATCTTTTTGAAGAACCAGATCATTATTCCATTGATTTCTTATACTGTTTTCTGTTTTTAATTTCATTGATATCTATCTGTTCTTATATTTATTATTTTTATTCTTCCTGTTCTTATTTTTTTAGGTTCTTAAGGTAGGGGCTTAAAGTATTGAACTTAGATTTTTCGTCTTTTCTGTTGTAAGCATATATTGCTATACATTGAATACTTCCCTCTCAGCTTCTGCTTTAGCTTTGTCCCACATATATTGATATTTTGTATTTTTATTTTCATTCAGTTCAGCTTATTTTTAAATTTCCCTTGAGACCTCCTTTTTGAACTATGGGCTGTTTAAAAGTATATTGTTTAGTTTCTAAGTATTTGGAGATTTTCATTTTTTAAAAAAAATAAATTTATTTATTTATTTTTGGTTTTGTTGGGTCTTCGTTGCTGTGCACGGGCTTTCTCTAATTGTGACGAGTGGGGGCTACTCTTTGTTGAGGTGCGTGGGCTTCTCATTGCAGTGGCTTCTCTTCCTTGCTGAGCACGGGCTCTAAGCGTGTGGGCTCATTAGTTGTGGCTCTTGGGCTCTAGAGTGCAGGCTCAGTAGTTGTGGCACATGGACTTAGTTGCTCTGCCACATGTGGAATCTTTCCGGACCGGGGCTCGAACCTGTGTCCCCTGCATTGGCAGATGGATTCTTAACCACTGCACCACCAGGGAAGTCCTCATGTTTTCTTTTTATTATTGATTTCTAGTTTGATTCCATTGAGGTCAGAGAACACACTCTGCATAATTTAAATTCTCCTAATTAGTTGAGACTTTTTTGTGGCCCAGAATATGGTATATTTTGGTAAATGTTTCATAGACACTTGAAAAGAATGTGCATTCTGCTGTTGGGTGGAGTGTTCCATAAACATTGATTAGATCTTGTTGGTTAATGATATTGTTGACTTCTATATCCTTTCTGATTTTCCGTCTAGTTATTCTGTCAGTTTTAAGATAAGGGCGTTAAAGTCTCCAACTGTAACTACTGTATGGTTTTGTCTGTTTTTCCTTTCAGTTATATCAGTTTTTGTTTCAGTTTTAGAATAGTACTTGTATGTCTTCTTGGTTGATTGATCCATTTATTATTATATAATGTTCCTCTCTATCGCTGTGAGATATATATATATATATAGTTGATCTACCATTAATACAGACACTTTGTTTCCTTTGATTAAGGTCTGTATATCTTTTTCTATCATTATATTTGAAGAGAGTTTCTCATAGATAGTATATAGTTGAATCAGTCACATTATTAATCTCTTTCTTCTGTTGAACTGTTTAGACCATTTACATTTAATATGGTTACTGACATGTTAACTTTTTAGTCTGTCATTTTGTTTTTGTCTTCTCTTTGTTTTCTTTACTTTTTCTGTTTTCTTTTTCCTGACTTCTTGTGTGTTACTTGAACAACTTTAGAATTCCATTTTGATATGTCTACAGTGTTATGTTACTCTCTCTCTTTTTTTTTTTTTTTTTTTTTTTTTTTTTGCGGTACACGGACCTCTCACTGTTGTGACCTCTCCCATTGCGGAGCAACAGCCTCCAGACGCGCAGGCTCAGCGACCGTGGCTCACAGGCGCAGCTGCTCCGCGGCACATGGGATCTTCCCAGACCGGGGCATGAACCCGTGTCCCCTGCATCAGCAGGCGGACTCTCAACCACTGCGCCACCAGGGAAGCCCATGTTACTCTCATATAGCTTTTTTTGGTGGTAGTTCTAGGTATTACATTATATATGCATAGCTTATGACAGTCTACTCTTGTCATTTTACCAGTTTGAGTGCAATGTAGAAACCTTACCTTCCTTTATGTCCCTTGCACTCCCTTACTTATAGTATATTTACTGTAAATATTTTCTCTGTATGCACTGAAAACCACATCTGACAGTTAAACTTTTTTATTCCACTATCAAAACTAATTAAGAAAACTCAAGAGGAAAGGAATATCTATTGTATTTACCTATTTTATTGTTTACCTTGTTCTATCTTCTTTCTAGGTGTTTTAAGCTTCTTTTTTTATCATTTCCTTTTTGTTTAGAGAACTTCCTTGGTCATTTTTTTAGGGAGGGTCGTTTAGTGAATAATTCTCATAGCTTTCCTTCATTCTGAGAATATCTTGATTTTCCCTTCATTTTTCTTTTCTTTTCTTTTTCAACATCTTTATTGGAGTATAATTGCTTTACAATGGTGTGTTAGTTTCTAATTTATAACAAAGTGAATCAACTATACATATATCCCCATATCTCCTCCCTCTTGCGTCTCCCTCCCACACTCTCTATCCCACCCCTCTAGCTGGTCACAAAGCAAAAAGCTGCTCTCCCATTATTGAAGAGGCTGTCTTTTCTCCACTGTATATTCTTTCCTCCTTTATCAAAGATAAGGTGACCATATGTGCGTGGGTTTATCTCTGGGCTTTCTATTCTGTTCCATTGATCTATATTTCTGTTTTTGTGCCAGTACCACACTGTCTTGATTACTGTAACTTTGTAGTATAGTCTGAAATCCAGAAGCCTGCTTCCTCCAGCTCCATTTTTCTTTCTCAAGATTGCTTAGGCTATTCAGGATCTTTTGTGTTTCCATACAAATTGTGAAATTTTTTGTTCTACTTCTCTTAAAAATTTTTCTTTCTCAAGATTGCTTAGGCTATTGGGGATCTTTTGTGTTTCCATACAAATTGTGAAATTTTTTGTTCTACTTCTGTTAAAAATGCCATTGGTAGTTTGATGGGGATTGCATTCAATCTGTAGATTGCTTTGGGTAGTATAATCATTTTCACAATGTTGATTCTTCCGATCCAAGAACATGGTATATCTCTCCAACTGTCTGTATCATCTTTAATTTTTTTCATGAGTGTCTTATCGTTTTCTGCATACAGGTCTTTGGTCTCCTTAGGTAGGTTTATTCCTAGGTATATTATTCTTTTTGTTGGAATGGTAAATTGGAGTGTTTCCTTAATTTCTCTTTCAGATTTTTCATCATTAGTGTATAAGAATGCAAGAGATTTCTGTGCATTAGTTTTGTAGCCTGCTACTTTACCAAATTCATTGATTAGCTCTAGTAGTTTTCTGGTAGCATCTTTAGTATTCTCTATATATAGTATCATGTCATCTGCAAACAGTGAGAGCTTTACTATTTCTTTTCTGATTTGGATTCATTTTATTTCTTTTTCTTCTCTGGTTGCTGTGTCTTAAACTTCCCAAACTGTGTTGACTAATAGTGATGAAAGTGGACAACCTTGTCTTGATCATAGAGGAAATGGTTTCAGTTTTTCACTATTGAGAATGATGTTGGCTGTGGGTTTGTCATATATGGCCTTTATTATGTTGAGGTAAGTTCCCTCTATGCTTACTTTCTAGAGGGTTTTTATCATAAATGGGTGTTGAAGTTTTTCAAAAGCTTATTGGGCATCTATGGAGGTGATCATGTGGTTTTTCTCCCTCAGTTTGTTAACATGGTGAGTAACACTGATTTGCGTGTATTGAAGAATCTTTGCATTCCTGGGAGGAACCTCACTTGATCAGGATGTATGATCCTTTTTATGTGCTGTTGGATTCTGTTTGCTAGTATTTTATTGAGGATTTTTGCATCTATGTGCATCAGTGATATTGACCTGTAGTTTTCTTTCTTTGTGACATTTTTGTCTGCTTTTGGTGTCAGGGTGATGGTGGCCTTGTAGAGTGGGTTTTGGAGTGTTCCTCCCTCTGCTATATTTTGGAAGAGCTTTAGAAAGATAGGTGTTAGCTCTTCTCTAAATGTTTGGTAGAATTCACCTGTGAAGGCATCTGGTCCTGGGCTTTCGTTTGTTGGAAGATTTTTACTCACAGTTTCAATTTCAGTGCTTGTGATTGCTCTGTTCATATTTTCTGTTTCTTCCTGGTTCAGTTTTGGAAGGTTGTGCTTTTCTAAGAATTTGTCCATTTCTTCCAGGTTGTCCATTTTATTGACATATAGTTGCTTGTAGGAATCTCTCATGATCCTTTGTATTTCTGCAGTGTCTGTTGTTACTTCTCCTTTTTCATTTCTTAATTCTATTGATTTGAGTCTTCTCCCTTCTTTTCTTGATGAGTCTGGGTAATGGTTTATCAATTTTGTTTATCTTCTCAAAGAACCTGCTTTTAGTTTTATTGATCTTTGCCATTGTTTCCTCAATTTCTTTTTCATTTATTTCTGATCTGATCTTTATGATTTCTTTCCTTCTGCTAACTTTGGGGTTTTTTGTTCTTCTTTCTCTAATTGCTTTAGGTGTAATGTTAGGTTGTTTATTTGAAATGTTTCTTGAGGTAGGATTATATTGCTCTAAACTTCCCTCTTACAGTTGCTTTTGCTGCATCCCATAGGTTTTGGGTCGTCGTGTTTTCATTGTCATTTGTTTCTAGGTATTTTTTAATTTCCTTTTAGATTTCTTGAGTGATCTCTTCGTTATATAGTATTGTATTGTTTAGCCTCCATGTGTTTGTATTTTTTACTGACTTTTTCCTGTAATTGATATCTAATCTTGTAGTGTTGTGGTTGGAAAAGACACTTGATACGATTTCAGTTTTCTTCAATATACTGAGGCATGATTTGTGACCCAAGATATGATCTATCCTGGAGAATGTTCCATGAGCACTTGAGGAGAAAGTGTGTCCTGTTTGTTTTGGTTGAATGTCCTATAAATATCAATTAAGTCTATCTTGTTTAATGTATCATTTAAAGCTTGTGTTTCCTTCATTATTTAATTTTTGATGGTCTGTCCATTGGTGAAAGTGGAGTGTTAAAGTCCCCTACTGTGATTGTGTTACTGTCGATTTTCCCTTTTATGGCTGTTAAAATTTGCCTTATATATTAAGGTGCTCCTATGTTGGGTGCATAAATATTTACAATTGTTATATCTTTTTCTTGGATTGATCCCTTGATCATTATGTAGAGTCCCTCTTTGTCTCTTGTAATAGTCTTTCTTTTAAAGTCTATTTTGTCAGATATGAGAATTGCTACTGCATCTTTCTTTTGATTTCCATTTGCATGGAATATCTTTTTCCATCCCCTCACTTTCAGTCTGTATGTGTCCCTAGGTCTGGAGTGGATCTATTGTAGACAGCATATATACAGGTCTTGTTTTTGTATCCATTCAGCCAGTCTATGTATTTGGGTTGGAGCATTTAATACATTTACATTTAAGGTAGTTATCGATATGTATGCTCCTATTACCATTTTCTTAATTGTTTTGTGTTTGTTATTGTAGGTCTTTTCCTTGTCTTGTGTTTCCTGCCTAGAGAAGCTCCTTTAGCATTTGTTGTAGAGCTGGTTTGGTGGTGCTGAAATCTCTTAGCTTTTCCTTGTCTGTAAAGGTTTTAATTTCTCCTTCAAATCTGAATGATATCCTTGCTGGGTAGAGTAATCTTGGTTGTAGGTTTTCACCTGTCATCACTTTAAATATATCCTGACGTTCCCTTCTGGCTTGCAGAGTGTCTGCTGAAATATCAGCTGTTATCCTTATGGGGATTCCCTTGTATGTTACTTGTTGTTTTCCCTTGCTGCTTTTAATATTTTTTCTTTGTATTTAATTTTTAATAGTTTGATTAATATGTGTCTTGGCATCTTTCTCCTTGGGTTTATCCTGTATGGGAGTCTCTGTGCTTCTTGGACTTGATTATTGACTATTTCCTTTCCCATATTAGGGAAGTTTTCAACTATAATCTCTTCAAATATTTTCTCAGTCCCTTTCTTTTGCTCTTCTTCTTCTGGGACCCCTATAATTCGAATGTTGATGCGTTTAATGTTGTCCCAGTGGTCTCTGAGACTGTCCTCAATTCTTTTGATTCTTTTTTCTTTATTCTGCTCTGTGGTAGTTATTTCCACTGGTTTATCTTCCAGGTCACTTATCTGTTCTTCTGCCTCAGTTATTCTGCTATTAATTCCTTCTAGATAATTTTTAATTTCATTTATTGTATTATTCATCATTGTTTGTTTGCTCTTACTTCTTCTATGTCCTTGTTAAGTGTTTCTTGTATTTTCTCCATTCTATTTCCAAGATTTTGGATCATGTTTACTATCATTATTTTGATTTCTTTTTCAGGTAGACTGCCTATTTCCTCTTCATTTGTTAGGTCTGGTGTGTTTTTACCTTGCTCCTTCTTCTGCTCTTTTTTTCTCTGTCTTCTCATTTTTGCTCAACTTACTGTGTTTGGGGTCTCCTTTTCTCAGGGTGCAATTTTGTAATTCCCGTTGTTTTTGGTTTCTGCCCTCAGTGGGTAAGGTTGGTTCAGTACGTTGTGTAAGCTTTCTGGTGGAGCGGACTAGTGCCTGTGTTTTGGTGGATGAGACTGGTCTTGTCTTTGTACTGGGCAGGACTGTTTCTGGTGGTGTGTTTTGGGGTGCCTGTGACCTTACTATGATTTTAGGTAGCCTCTCTGCTAATGGGTGGGTTTGTGTTCCCGTCTTGTTCCCTGTTTGGCATAGGGTGTCCATTACTGGAGTTTGCTGGTCGTTGAGTGGAGCTGGGTGTTAGCTCTGAGATGGCGATCTCTGTGAGAACGTTTGCTGTTTCATATTACATGGAGCTGGGAGGTCTCTGGTGGACCAGTGTCCTGAACTCGGCTCTCCCACGTCAGAGTCACAAGCCTGATGCCTGGCCAGAGCACCAAGACCCTGTCATCCACACGGCTCAGAAGAAAAAGGAGGGAGAAAGAAAGAAAGAAAGAAAGAGAAGGAAAGAAAGAAAGAAGTAAAATAAAATAAAGTTATTAAAATAAAAATAAAATAGTTAAAAAGAAAAAAAATTAAAAAGTTATTTAAAAAGAAAGAATGGGAAAAAAATGGACAGACAGAACACTAGAACAAATGGTAAAAGTAAAGCTATACAGAAAAAGTCACACAAAGAAGCATACACATACACACTCAAAAAAAGAAAAAGGAAAAAAAAATATATCTATATATAAAAAGAAAAGAAGAGAGCAACCAAATCAATAAACAAATCTACCAATGATATTTAGCTCTAAATACTAAACTAAGATAAACATAAAACCAGAAACAAATTAGATGCAGAAACCAAACCCCAAGTCTACAGTTGCTCCCAAAGTTCACCGCCTCAATTTTGGGATGATTCATTGTCTACTCAGGTATTCCACAGATGCAGGGTACATCAAGTTGATTGTGGAGACTTAATATACTGCTCCTGAGGCTGCAGGCAGAAATATCCCTTTCTCTTCTTTGTTTGCACAGCTCCTGGGGTTCCACTTTGGATTTGGCCTCACCTCTGCATGTAGGTCACCTGAGGGCGTCTGTTGTTCGTTCAGACAGGACAGGGTTAAAGTAGCAGCTGATTAGGGGGCCCTGGCTCACTCAGACCGGGAGGAGGGAGGGGTATGGAATGTGGGCTGAGCCTGCGGTGGCAGAGGCCACCGTGACGTTGCAACAACCTGAGGCATGCCATGTGTTCTCCCGGGGAAGCTGTCACTGGACCACGGGACCCTGGCTGTGGCAGTCTGCACAGGGTCCCGGGAGGGAAGTTGTGGATAGTGACCTGTGCTTGAACACCGGCTTCTTAGTGGCTGTAGCAGCAGCCTTAGCGTTTCACGCCCATCTCGGTGTCCACGCTGATAACTGCGACTTGCGCCAGTCTCTGGAGCTTGTTTCAGCGGTGCTCTGAATCCCGTCTCCTCGCATACCCTAAAACAATGAATGGTCTCTTGCCTCTTAGGCAGGTCCAGACTTTTTCCTGGACTCCCTCCCAGCTAGCTGTGGCGCACTAGCCCCCTTCAGGCTGTGATCACACAGCCAACCCCAGTCCTGTCCCTGGGATCTCACCTCAAAGCCTGAGCCTCAGCTTCCAGCCCCCACCCGCCCTGGTGGGTGAGAAGACAAGCCTCTCTGGTTGGTGAGTGCTGGTCGGCACTGATCCTCTGCTGGAGGGAATCTCTCTGCTTTGCCCTCTGCACCCCTGTTGCTGGGCTCTCCTCCATGGCTCCAAAGCTTCACCCCTGCCCACCCCCCATCTTCCCCAGTGAAGGGGCTTCCTAGTTTGTGGAAACTTTTCCTCCTTCACAGCTCCCTCCCAGAGGTGCAGGTCCTGTCCCTATTCCTTTGTCTCTGTTTTTTCTTTTGCCCTACCCAAATACGTGGGGAGTTTCTTGACTTTTGGGAAGTCTGAGGTCTTCTGCCAGCATTCAGTAGGTATTCTGTAGGATTTGTTCCACATGTAGATGTATTTCTGATGTATTTGTTGGGAGGAAGGTGATCTCCACGTCTTACTCCTCCACCATCTTGAAGGTTTCCCCTTCCCTTCATTCTTTAAGGATATTTTCACTGGTTGTAGGATCCTGGGCAAATAGTTCTTTTTTTTAAGCACTTGAAAATTGTTTTTCTACTTCCTTCTTATCTCCATGGTTTCTGATTAGAAATTTGCTGTACTTCAAAATAATTTTCCCTTGTAGATAAGTTTTTATTTCTCTCTAACTACTTTCATTGTTTTTCTTTGTACTTAGTTTTCAGAAAGTTGACTATGATGTATCTTGGTTTGGATTTCTTTGGATTTATCCTGTTTGGAGTTTGCTCATTTTCTTGAATCTTTAGGTGTATGTCTTAAAATTTTTTTCTTCCAGTTTTATTGAGATATAACTGACATATAGCACTGTATAAGTTTAGGGTGTATAGCATAATGATTTGACATACATACATCGTGAAATGATTGCCACAATAAGGTTAGTTTAGTGAACATCCATAATCTCATATAGATACAAAATTAAAGAAAGAGAAAAAAATTTTTCCTTGTAGTGATAGTTCTTAGGATTTACTCTCTTCACAGTTTTCATATATAACATACAGTAGTGTTATTATATTTATCATATTGTATATTACATCTCTAGTACTTATTTATCTTATACCTGGAAGTTTGTACTTTTTGACCACCTTCATCCAATTCTCCCTCCCTCCCCCACCTACGGTAACCACCTATCTGAATCTTTTCTATGAGTTGTTTGTTTATTTTTGAAGTATAGTTGACCTACAACAGTATATTAGTTCCTGATTCACAACATAGTGATTCAGTATTTCTATACAATGCGAAATGATCAACATGATAAGTCTAGTTACCATCTGTCACCATTCAAAGATATTTTATAATTATTAACTATATTCTCCACACTATATATTTAGTACCCATATGTATTTTGACAAATATGGGACATTTTCAGTCATAACTTTTCGAGAAATTTTTTGTAGTCCTGCCATCTTTCTCCTCTCCTGTGTGACTTCAGTGAAATGAATGTTAGATCTCTGGTTATGGTCCCATGGATCCTTGAGGCTCTTTTGTTGTTGTTGTTATTTTCAGTCTATTTTCTTTCTGTTGTTCAGATTGAATAATTTTGATTGTTATGTCCAATCTGTAGTGTCCAATTAAATTCATTGATTTTTATGTCCCCTCCATTCTCTTGCTGAGTCCATTCAGTGAGTTTGCAATTTTGATTATTATGCTTTTCACTACTGAAATTTACATTTGGCTCTTCTTTATGTCTTTGCTTTCTTTGCTGAGTCTTTCCATTTGTCTTACTTTTTCATTTGTTTCAAACATGTTCATAATCTTTATCAAAACTTTTTTTGTGATGGCTGCTTTAAAATCTTTGCTGTCATCACTGTGTTCACATCTATTGGTTGTCTCTTTTACCTTTTTTCATCCAGTTTGGAAACTTCTTGATTTTTCGTATGATTAGTGATTCTAACTGAAACCTGGACATTTTGGGTATTATGTTATGAAAGTCTTGGAAATGAATGCAACACACCATTACTGCTGGTACGTATAGAAATCTAGTTCCCTACTCTCCTCTATTGATGTCCAAGAAAGGGAAGGTAGGGTGCAGGAGGGAGGACTGTTCTTTCCTATTCTTTGAATATGAAAGTCCAGATTCCCCCCTTACTCAGCCTTTTCTGATACTACCTCAGGAAGGTATTGGGGTGATTCTTTATAGCCTCTTAAGGGTGGAAGTCTAGGTTCCCACTTGGCCTTCACTGGTGCCAGTCAGATTGGGGACCACAGTTTTTCTGTGGTGTTTGATTGGAGAGCAAATATCTAAATTTTTCTATCTTGCTAGGCTGTTCTTTTACTGGTGATTTGGCTGGAGAGAGGAGGCTTTTGTTGCATCTTTTTTTTCTACTCCCTTTGATACTGCCAGCTTGATGGCTTCTTCAGCAACAAGTCTGGGATATATAAAGCAAATGAAAATCCAGAAACTCACCACCTTCTTTCCCTTTAGATCTGGAGGTCCCTAGCTGTTCTTCCTTCATTTATCCCTCTGTTAGAGTCCTCTTATGTTCATTTTATATATAATGTCCAGGGGTTTTAGTTGTATGTAGTGGGAGTCATAGAGAAAAGTACATTAACTTCATCTTTTTTGGAAGTAAAAGTCCATTTGTTTTTAAACTGGAACATTAAACTAATTCTGTATTTGATAATTCAGATATGCTGTAAAATTAAACATTTTTCACCCAAAGGTTAAATTTTATTTATTTATTTTTATTCTTTTCTTTTATTTATTTTTTTAAACAATTCAAAAAGTTTATTTATTTATTTTTGGCTGTGTTGGGTCTTCATTGCTGTGTGCGGGCTTTCTCTAGTTGCAGTGAGCGTGGACTATTCATTGTGATGCCCGGGCTTCTCCTTGCGATGGCTTATCCTGTTGCAGAGTGCGGGCTCTAGGTACAAGGGCTTCAGTAGTTGTGGCACACTGGTTTAATTGCTCTGTGGCATGTGGGATCTTCCCAGACCAGGGCTCAAACCCATGTCCCCTGCATTGGCAGGCGGATTCTTAACCACTGTGCCACAGAGAAGTCCCTATTTATTTTTACTTAAAAATAATTTTTGGCTGCGCCGTGAGGTTTGTGGGATCTTAGTTCCCTGACCAGGGATTGAACCTGCGCCCTTGCAGTGAAAGTGCAAAGTCCTAACCATTAGACTGTTGGGGAATTCCTTAAAATGTTAAATTTTAAATCATGAAGTTCAAAAATATGGCAGTCACCAAAGAGAAGCATTTATTCTTGATTTCTTACCTATTTTTAGTTAGATAATGATACCACATGGAAAACTGCTTCCCTCTTAAGAAATTTATATTTTCTGTCAATCTCATTAAATAAATTTGAATAGAGAAATTACACTGAAGGCCATACCTTATTGTTATTTTTTGTTATTAAAAAAAGGGATCTTTCAGCATGCCAATTAAAGTCAATCTGTGAGAAAAGAATCAGAATTATTTAAGTTCATGCTAAGCTGTATAATTTTATATACTTTTCTTTGTTTATCTTATACATTAATAGAATTTAGTGCTTGGATAAAACTTTCTTGCTTTTATTTTATGATCTTATTCTTACATAATTTCTAAAACAAAGTGAGTGACTATGATATGAAATACATTAGAAATGCAAGATGAAAAGATTGAGGGGCTTCCCTGGTGGCGCAGTGGTTGAGAGTCCGCCTGCTGATGCAGGGGACACGGGTTTATGCCCCAGTCCAGAAAGATCCCACATGCCACGGAGTGGCTGGGCCCGTGAGCCATGGCCACTGAGCCTGCGCATCCAGAGCCTGTGCTCCACAACGGGAGAGGCCACAACAGTGAGAGGCCCGCGTACCGCAAAAAAAAATAAATAAGTCTAGTTTATGATGGTATGGTGAAAAAATAGTTATTTGCCATTCTTTTAACCCTTTTTTAAGTGGACATCTTTAATAAACAGTATCTTCTCTATAGTTTAAAGGGCATTTACTTTAAAATGATATTTCTATATGTTGGTTTAGGTCTCATTTATAGAAATGAATGGAACTATACAAATTAAAAGATGTCAAGAGAATGTGGTCCAGTGGTTCATAAAGGAAGAAAAAGAAATGGCTGGTGTACATTTAAAAAATCACTGTGAAGCGGAGGAGGGAATCAAGCATTTTCAAAATAAAGCTAATGAAAGTGTAAATTGGAACAATATTTCTGAAGAACGTTTTGTCAGTGTTCATCAGAAGCCATGCAAACTCTTTGTCCCAGTAAACCACTTTATGGAATCTGTTAAAAGGAAATAGAGAAGCACAGAAAATTTTAAATGAAAGAGTATGCATCAAAATATCTTTATCAATTTTCTGTTATGTGCTTTCTTTGTTTATTCTTAATTTTCTTCATAATTCTGCTCGTATTTATTTTTTACATTGAATAAATGAAAGTGTTCCATTCCTAATTAGTAAATAAATCCTATATATATATATATATATATTTTTTTTTTATAGGAAACTGATACAACTGGGAAATGACTTTGAGGACTAAACCACTGAAAAGATGTGTCCTAATCAAATATATATACACAAGATCTATATGGTTCTTCCCAAGGAAGAACTGTTAGAAAACACCTTCAAAATGCTTTGAATAAAAGTCCCTGACCTAATACCTATTCATTACTTTTAATGTCCTATTGGTATTAAGGAGCTTTAGAAAAAATTCTTGCCAAACCCCTGCATATCACAGATAAGAAAATTGAGACCTAAAGAGGTGAGGTGATCTGACACTCATCTATTAGTGCAAGAATTAGAACTAAGATGTCCTAATATCTCCAAATAGTATAAAATATGGAGGAGAAAAAGAAAGTGTGGCATCTTCCCTTTTTCTCCAGCTACATAGATCTGGAAAATTTTTAAGTTAAATAATATTGGGTACAGGTTAAGATCAGTCTACCCTCTATGCATGACAAAAGGAATATATTAATGAAAGCTGGAGACCGTTCAATACAGAGTCAAATTGTCAAGAGAAGATGTTTGCAGAGCCAGATTTTAAAGAAAAAAAAAAAAAAGAGAGACAATTATTTTCTAGTTTCTTCTAATTTTCTTGGAGTTACTTTAAAAGGTGCATTAATGAAAGATAAGAGCACAAAGATGGGTTCCTTTGCATGCTAATCCAATAAATATTATTTTTAAAAGCATATATTAAAATTGTAATATTTAACCCATTTAAACCCCATATAGTAGCCAGTCAAGTCTTAAATATTCTTCTTCTTATCTTTGTTACTTCCTCAGGCAGAAAGTCTTTTTAATTCTTCCTTGTATCTGTGACAGGAGTGTTTTAAGTGGTAGAAAACAGAAACTGTAATAACAAGACAACTAATATGTGGAGTCTCTGTGTGCTTAAAATGCAAGGCCACCTGGTGTGGCAATCCAGAGGTCTTGGTTTAGATTCCAGCTCTGTTACTGACCTTGGGCAAGTCTGTTAATCCCTCTGGGAGTTATTTTTATTAGTTGAAGCATATGATGTTGCCATTTTTATTGGTCAAAACACCTCCTTACTGGGATTTTTTGGTTCACCCTAATACAATGAATAATATTCTTTTTTCCTAGCACCAATGATCTATGAGTTTATTGTAGAGTTAATGAAGACTTATCTAAAAAAAAATAAGTGGTTTCTTCTTAGGCAAAAAATCTCCTTTTAGGAGGCAAAGGAGGCTTTCTGTCCATTTAAGAACCTTCTATTAACTAGTGAAATGTTTAGCTCAAGTAACCTATAATTTATCCTTTCATGTAAGAAATATTTTCCTGGTTCACATTCCCATGTTATGTTGAAGTACATAAATAAAACTCTGGGGGGCAAGTAGGTTAAAAAAAATTAATTGTTACACATTCAATTAATCTTAAAGACAACAAATCCCACCAACAAATCTAAGACAGTTTAAGAATAAATTAGAAAATTAAGTATTGAAGATTTTTGTAAATGTCATAAAAAATCTGAAAAAAAAATTTCACACTCTAGGTACTAAAGTATTTCATGTTTAATGAAATGAAGAAAAAGAGAAAATGCTGATTTAGAAAAATATTTACTTAAAATGATGCAAATTATAAGGATTTAAAGTTTATTTTAAATACTTCATTCATTACAATTTCTATGAAGTGACATCATTTTACAGGATTTTTTTTAGGGGTAGGAAAAATGAATTTATTGACACAGTGTGAATGCCCTCATAGAAATAATAATAGACACAGAGTCGTTGCAGGGAAAATGTGGAATCCAGTTGTGCTACACCTAAAGTATGGTGAGAGAACAGGGCAGAAACATTTATCGTCACTCAAGTAAGACTCCTACTTCCTTGGAAAAACTGTAAAATAGTCCAGCTGTTGGTGCCACAGTGGTTTATAGAAGAGACTGAGGCCCTTCACCCACACCCTCTGCCCTGGCCTTGGTGCTGATTCTGCCGGAAGTAAACAACCAGCCATGTTCCGTCATCTCAAGTTGGAAAAGTCATTGGCAATACATCAGAAGCAGCAGGAATTTGGAGTCTTAAGGCATATCATATCCTAGTGGAGACAAATCAAGAGGGATGACAAGAATTTCTTTGAATTTCTACCAGGTGTTTCTTATACATGAAGCTAAGTTACTAAAAACATTGTGGGGATATTTCTAAAGTCTTTTTCTCCTACCACCTTGAGACTGCCTGCTGTGAAGTACTGGGTTGACATGTTGAAAAGAGACTCTTTTACTCCAGTCTTTGAGAAGTACTTCCAGTGAACAAAGAGAGCAGTGAGGCACCCTTCATAGGGCTGATGTGGGCAATGAATATTTGGTCCAAGAAGAGCAGAGTCTCCAGAAGAAAATGATGATGTGGTCAGTAGAGAGGAGCTCATGCAGGAATTCAGAAAAGGGCACGGAGCCAGTTCCTTGCTGCATAGCCATGCAGGGCCCTTGAGCCACAGAGAACCCCTCTGAAGCCAAAACTCTGAAGGTGAATGGCAACACCTTTTCATGCTGCTTCTTGGGCTTATTAAATGTGAGTTCCAGAGACTCATGTGCTCTGGGATTACCTGCACTGTCAATTAAATCCTACAGGGCCCACAGTCACAAATCTGTAGGCAAAAAATTAATCTGCATTTTCAAGGATTTGATCCCACTGACTCATGGGTACAGAAAGAAGTAGTTGATTTTAGAAGGCAGGAGCACTTGTGCCTGATATTGGCATCTTTTATTGTAGCAACTCTCCAGGTTCCTAGGAATTCTCTCAATTTAGTATTTCTTTTTTCCTAAACATTTGGGATATAATCTGGAGAATCAAGCTGTGTTTCAATACTTTCAAGAATAATGTTAAAAAGAATTCCACCTGATTAATTTAATCCCCTCTACCTTCTCTTCTCCTGCTTTTTCTTCTCCCTTTCCAAACACTTTTCTGACTCCTGGAAATGAGTTTCAGGATAATATAAACTGAATGAGGCTTCTCATAAGTATTTGAATTGAAAACTCTAATGTCTAAAGAAATACTGATGGAGTTCTTAATAAAGAGACAATTTCCAATCCATTTTGTTATTTAAGTGTTCCTGAGCAAATGCAATAAAACCAATCCAAGTCCTGGGCAAGAGCTTTTAACAGGAAGTTGGTTACTTTAAACATGTGTGAATGTGGTTTTTGCCTCCTGCTTGGGCAGGTATCCAGTCATAAATGGATTTCCCAAATGGGCTCCTTTGCACCCCACTTACCAGATGGAGAGTGCTTGAGTAGCTGAAGCTGGAATTTCCAAAATTTGGTTCTCAAAATTTACTTTGAGATTGTTCATCATAAGAATTATCAGACTATCCATCACTGGAGGACAAAGGTTACATAGATTTGGCAGTTGTACAATTGTCAATTATTTTAATGGAAAAAGCGGCATGGAATTTTCCATTTTTCTGTTACGACAGATCGCTACAGAGTACAATTTTAAACAGGTTGAAACTTGTAGTCTTTTCTCTATGAGTAATCTCAAAAGCTGTATAACATAAAAATTGTTCATGAATTATTTGTCATTTCTGCTTTAAACTGATATAATATCTACTTTTCAAACTTACTACTCCTCTTCTGAAAGTATGTGTATGTATTTATATAAGATGTATATATATATATATCAATAGTACATATTTGCCCTTTTTGGCATAAAATGTGTCTTTTGTCACATTTACTTATAAACTCATATCATGTGACGAAGTTCATGAGAACTTAAAAATACTGATTTCTCAGCAATGATACTTTAAAAACAAATGAAGAAGCAGACAGACAGACATGCACATTGTACAGAGGCTGTAGAGTATTTTCATATGAATTACTTTCCAGTCACTACCTGTGTGTCCTTGTTTTAACCTGGAATTTTGATGATAATTAGCTTTCAGATTTTATTTATAACTCCTCCCATCTTTATTCCATCTTATAAGGAAAGGACAAAGTTAATCATATTTTAGAAGAAATTCCTGCAAACCAAAAATAAAACACATTAGACTATATTTGGATTAGCTATTTCTAAAAATAAGTTTAAAAATTTCATTAAGAGATATGGCCTAATGTTCAATGAATATAGGGTATGAGGGTAAATCCAGTGCTTTCATAACCTTTTTTTCAGATTGGTGAGGTGAGGATAGGAGAAGGGAAAGGCACATTAGTTAACTATTAGTGTATCAAAGTCATTCTGAAGTGTTAAATATGGCAGTTTGAGCTTGGACATCTTTGGAGCAGCAATCACTGCCTGATAAAGGAATCAGTATAAACTGATTCTCTTTTTTCTGAGACTTTCAGAACTATGTCCTACTGGGTTTGTACACAGAAATACCTGGACAACAAAGCAGTGCATTCATAACAGGGACAGCTACTGCTTGTTGCCTACCCACTGCGTGTGCCTCTTTCACCCTACATGTCAGAACCCCACTTTGGACTGAGGCACTAACGTGCCCATTAAATAACTACACTCTTCCACTTCTCTTACTAAAAAGTGACATACTCAAGTCAGTCATTTCAAAATATAAGTCATTGGTAACACTTACAGGAAAGCTTTTAAAAGAGGGCAGACACAGCTGTACGTACCTTTTCTCCTTTTCCTTCCTTTCCTCCCCTTCCTGCTGCCTGGAATAGAGATGTAATGCCCAGAGACACAAGTTGTTGCCCTTTTGAGACCATGAGGATGAAAGCCACACACTGAGATGGGTGATGTCTGGAGTATTCATTCCAGACTTCTTGTAGTTGTTGCCTCATCCTACACTACTTAAATTTGGACTTTCTGTTATGTAAACCCCTATGTACTGAAAGCAGTGTTTTTTTGTTTTCTTTTTAATGTGCAATTGAACACAATTTTCAATTGTTATAATAACATAAAGGAGCATATGTGGAGACTAATGACACTTTGCCCTTGTCAGTAGCAGTCTGCTGCAATATGATAAAATCAGCTTCCTGTAGATAGATGATAATCCTGGACGCTTCAGCTGCTTTAGAAATTACAGTAGAAAGGAAAGGCTTTAGAACGATGGTATTATCCCTCTCTATATCATGAAATTCCTATATTTAGAGGCTTAGGCTTTTCCAATATATGAAGAATATGCTTATAAAATCTGTCTTTACTTAACAGTGCCTTATGTGGGTAATCTGCACACACTTTACTTTTGCATTATGTTTTTCTCATATACAGGGATCATCATGGGTTTTAAGTAAGACATTAGTTTGGGGAGAAAGCTATTTTATGACTATGGTTTGCTTTATCAAACAGTGAATATGTTAAATGTATAAATGCTACCTGTGGATAAGTTAAACCATAATGTCATGAGACTTACTAGTGTTATCATCGTCTGAATTTAAATATTCATTACTATGTGCTTTTTTTTCTGTATAACCTGTAACTTCATTGGGGTGGGGTTGGATGGTGATAATTTGTTTTGATTAGTCAAATAAAATTTGTAAAGTTGAAAATATATACTGATGTAACTGGCTTTCTCTAAAATAGGTTGTTGTTGATTTAGGTTACATAGACCTATCTTATGTTCTATACCCATGAATCTAGGTAACACATTTCTAATTAGCTGGCAAAATGCAGCAGCACAGTAAATCCTTGTCTTTTACGTTCACGTGTGCTCTGTGTTTCTTGTATTCATCTTGTAAATACTTTAACTCCCATGGTTTATGAGCAGCACAGGCCCACTGGTGTAATCATACATCTGTAGGCCAGATTATCCCCTGGGCTTCTGTTGAGTTCTCTGTATCCATCTGCAGGACTGTTTACAGCCATATGCTTTAGTATGATGTGAGAGCAGAAGGCCTGGCTGAGACCACCAGAAGAGAGATGGCAATTCATCTTGGGCAACTGAAAATTTTCAGTTAGATGCAGTCACATGCTGGAGAGTATGCTAGGTTGATGAGGCTCTTTTTCTCAGAGTGGAGTATAGGAAATAATAGCTTGGAAGGGCTTCCCCACTGAGGATTTCTCTATAGTTTCTTTTGTCATTCTTCGTAGTTAAATGTACTAGCATCTAGATGTTACTGGGAGTAGGGAATTTAAATTTGAGAAGAGGAGGTTATTCGTTTTATGCTACTGAAGGCTGTTGAGTTTCTGTTTTCTTTCAATGTTGAAGGCACCGGAGTTTTGCCTTACGGTATTTGAGTTAGAGCAGGAGGAAATTAACCTCAACTAAAACTGTCAGGTGAATATCAAGACAGTGCAGTTTTAATTTTATCTGTATAATGAGAGACATTCACTAACAGTGAGTTAATAAACTCCTAAGTTGGAATTTTGTGTCATCACTGAGTAATATTTAAATCCTTAACGGCCTATCAGGGCTTCAAGTCCTTTTATCGGGTTGTTTTCCCAGCTTGACATGCTGGGCTTCTGGCATGACAGAGCTACTGATTCTCTATTCATTATACTGCCTTCTCCATGTACATATTTGGACTAGTGCATTGGTAAGGTTTCTACTAGCCCAAAAGAAAATTTCAAAAAGAGCTAGTCCATGAAGGGTTAAAAGATTCTCATGAGACAATGGCCCAAACTGGGTAAATACATGTTTTATTCTAGCTGGGCTTATTATTTAAACTATTTTGTCATTAACTTGATCCAACTTAGTGTTAGTTTTTGAGCTGTTACAGAGAATAATTTATGCCTGCCTCCAAAGAGACGGTATTAGAAGCAAGGTATGCATGACTGGCAGAACACTTTAATTGACCTATAGTATGACTCATTTTGAATTATGGTTTTCTCAGGGTATATGCCCAGTAGTAGTGGGATTGCTGGGTAGTTCTGTTTTTAGTTTTTTAAGGAACCTCCATACTGTTCTCCATAGTGGCTGTATCAATTTACATTCCCACCAACAGTGCAGGAGGGTTCCCTTTTCTCCACACCCTCTTCAGCATTTATTGTTTATAGATTTTTTGATGATAGCCATTCAGAAATCTTCTTAAATACTAAACAATAACATTCAGTGTGTTCCAGAGGAGCTTGTTAATGTATGTTAGAATATAGTTCATAATGGAAACATGAGAAGTGGATAGGTCTTGACAGTTGAAAGGGCTCCTGAGTTGAAATTGCTAAAATGAAAAATTACTCTCTGGCATGTTACCATTGTGCCATCTTTGAGGGATTATTTTGCACTTCCTATCATTTGTAGAAAAGGATCATGCCACACGAAATGCCATCTGTACCCACATATTGGGTGTTAGACGTGGTATGATGCTACTATTTTTTTAAACTTTCAGAAGCAGCTTTATACATGGCAGATGAAGAAGGAGGTAGGATGCATTGGGTGATGGTGAGGGGGAGTTTGAAAATCACTTAATTAGATGAGTGAATTCAACTTAGCAGTGTCCCCATATTGGAATGCCTAGAGGATTCTTGTTTATCCCACACTCTGGAATTTAGATAGAGAGTCAGTAGATAATTCCTGTGTCACATACATACCTGATACAAGATGGACAAGGAATCAGGAGAGCCGGCTTCCAGTCCTGGTTCTGCCACATAGGAGCCATGTGCCTTTGGTTATCTCATCTGTGAAGTGTATGGGTTGTCTTTCTCTACTTGTTTGGAAACACTAATATCCTGTGGATCAGAGTGCAGGATGATGTTACTTGACATGATTTTCAGCTTTACAGTCTCAGAAACCTGACTTATTGGCATTCTGAATGTGAGTCTGTCTTTTAGCATCCCACATGCAAACTTCCAGAAATTAATGAAAACAAGCAGAATGCTGGCATGTTAATGTATAATGAGAAAAAGCACTACTGAAGGGGCCATCATCTTTTGGCTAGCTGACTTCTCCCTAAAGTCAAACTACTTGGGAGACCAGAATATAATTAAAAGCCTGTGTAGGTAGCACAAAATCAGTTTAGGTTGAACAGCATCAATGTAAGGTAACTTAATTCATGCAAATGCGATTTTATCTGTCCCTGGGACCAGAGAGAACTCATCCTTGGGCAAAAACGTTCCTTCCCTTGCACCAGGACTCTGAGAATGTTCGTCTTCTACATTTTTCTCAAATTCCACTGCTGACTCTCCTTTGACTGATATGTTATTATTGACGTTAGTTGCATTATAACCAGGTTTCCAAGTCAGGGAGCCACTTCTGACTCTTCAAAATGACTTCCCTTGTTTCTCTCTGACTTATTATGTGGTGTGAACCTTAAATTATAATTTAATGTTCAGAGGGAAACCTTATCTCTCTTATTTCTAAGTTTTTGGTGGGATTTCTCACTGTAGCCCCTCCCCTACCATCTCTGCCTATGTTAGGTTAATTCAGTATTTAGAGAACTCAGACCTAGTGCAACTTTCCACTCAATGTATTTATTTGGGTAGTTCTTGGCAATTTGACTTTTTCAGATTTTCCTCTCATCCTATAGAAAATAATTCAATTCCTTTGAAACACTAACTAGGCAACAGTGGAGAAATAGCATTATCTTTTTGACATAGTTTAGTGTCAGCAAGGCACAGACACACACACAGAAACCAAGGAAACTGCTCTAGGTTGTGTTATTCCCATCAATTTGGATTATCTTAGAAAAGTAAGGAAACTTGCCCCTTCTGGAGGTCTTCCAAGAAGATGAACAACTGATGTTTTTAAAAGATTTGGTGAAAGAGACCTCTGTTTGAAGCCCTGCACCCCACAATTAAATTATTTAGTTTTAGTCATCACAGTTATTTGGTAATGCTCTATTATTGTGGTTAAGGAACTCTGAGAAGAAAGATCAACACTTTTGGAGTTTCAAAAACTTTCCCCACTACAGTTATGATGAGTTTCAGCACTGCCCTAGATCCAGTTTTTTTTTGATTTGACAAAACTTTCCATTACTCTGCAGCTTTGTGAGCATCAGGGGTGTGAAAGTTCTAAGGGGTCAAATCCATAGAAGATCACAATTGTCTGGCTGGGGTTCTGCAATTAGCTAAAAAAGTTAGCAACCATGAGAATGAGGTGGAAAACTTCCCATCAGGCTGGGGTACCTCTGGTAGAACTTGGTATATGGAAATCCTTTCCTCTAGGACGCCTGCTTTTGGCCATTCTTCCCAGACATTTGGAAGGGATGGATGAATTTCAACTTGCAGGAGGTTGGTTTCTGGCGGCAGAGAAACATCTTAGGAAGATGCTGAGGTCATATTTCCTACAAGCATTCTCTAAACAGTCAGATCAAGTCATTCTGCTTGTATCCTTTCAATGACTTCATGATGAACATAAAATACCTCTCATGATGATGATCTCTTGTTGCCTGCCTTTCAACCTTTTCTCAGATCTTACTCTCCTTTGCTTCTTATGCTCTAGCCACACCGATCCATTCTAGTTCTCAAATGCTTCAAACTCTTGAGGCTCAAGCCCTTCACGCACGTTTCCTTTGCCTGGAGTTCTGTCCGTCCTCCTCTTTACCTGATTCCTTCTCATCCTCAGACACTGATTGCTACCCCTGCCCTCCTCATCCCAGTATTCTCTAGAATATCACTGTGTTCTCCTTTTTCATAGAACTTATCTCAGTTTGGACTTAACATATTTGTGTTTTTACCTAATTCACAGTGAGACTTAAAAGGTTAGAGATAACATGTGTTTCATTCATCATTATGTGTCCAGCGTTTAGCACCATGTCTGGCATATACTAGGTATTCAATAACTATTTTATAAATGAATGATGAATGGATGAACCTAAGATGCCATTTTCAGCCTAATGATTTATTGATTCTCTGTGTCACTATGTCAAGTGGCATTTAGAATGCTTGGACAGTCAGTAAATTCAAGAGTTTTATTCAGTTTTGTATGAGATTGAAGACGTTTTTCAAATTTGTGATAAAAGAATATTAATGCATTTTCTTTAACTGTCAAAGACGTATATATAGAGTGTATCTACTGTTCTAAAATACCCTCTAAGGACTCCTTGATATTCATATGTTAACATTCTCCTTGTTTTAAGTAGAGAACATGCTAAATATGCATTTCTAAAATAAAGACACTCAATTGTCTTGTGTAAATCAATGAAAAAGTAATATGTGATTGTTAATGCTCATTATATAATACAGATAATGACATGGATGGCAAGAACTTTGTATAACATAGCTGAACATGGCACCTTTCTATGGAAATTTCTTGGGATAAACAGCATCAGGAATACCCTTCCCTATGGTTTTCTTTTTTTTTTAAATCTTTATCCACCTACTCCAAAAAACTAGGTTAATAGTATATTGTACCAGTCTTTGACACAACGTACACACATGTACATATTAATTTATACAATAAATACCATGTATTCTCACAATCAATTTTAAACAATGTGTTATAGAAAGTTCACCCATGGAATGAGAAACTGTGCGATGTGTGGACTGTGTTTATGTAAAGATCCCACATCCGTTGCCTTTATCGCATTTATGTGTTCTGAGATTACTTCAGTTTTATTCAGTTGGAAGGTATTTCTATACAAATTATGTTGATATAATTTCTTTCTTCAAGGATCTCTTGTTCAAGAGAGCCTGACCTAAGACATTTTTTAAACTTCAATTGTTGTTTTTCTCCTTACTATGGATTTTTCTGGTGGGTGATTTTCACTCTTCTGTTAAGTCCCTCTTATTAGTGTAGTTGCTTCCCTGTATTGACCCTCTACAGTTCAAGTCTGAGAAGTTTTATGTTAGAGAGAAGAAAAGATCCCTTGACATTATCTCTCAGGGGGGAAGTACATACACACATTGGCAGTTAAAGGGAATTTACAATGCACTTTAAAACCATCCTATCACAATATTAGTGTCTACAGAATATTAATTCCACTGAGCAAAGTATGGCCTGCATGGATGCTTTTCCTTGTACATTTTCTTATTTCAAAATGTAGTTATTTCAGCACCAATCAAAGAGGTAAAAAGGTATTCAGCAGAATATATTGAAATACTATTTGGTATATCGCCATGGATTGGTGATAGTCCGTGCATATTGGACATTTGAAAGGCAGGAATGCTTTGCATCATAGACTGATGCTAATTCTGCCATGGCAAGGGAAGCTGGTGGCTTCAGAACCTGCTGCTTTATTTCCTATTTTAGAAATTTCCATATGGCTCATATGGTACCTACCAGCAGGCTTTGTCAGGCAGGACCACTGACTGGTCAGTGACATTTTGAACATCCTGGTGGGACTGTATCATAACCAAGAACGATTTCTATTCTTAGCAAATTCTGTGAGAAATCCTCCTGAGGTGAATACAACCCAAAGATAAAGCTTCCTTGGGATTTCCCTGAGTCAGAGTAAAATACTGGTAGAAAGTTATCGTTGGCAATGGATACTTTTACACTACCGTGCTCGAAAAGTCTGGAGAAAAACCATTACGGCAGAGAACATACTGAGGCTGATTTTCTTGACTTGAATCCTTTTGGGTAGCCTACTTTTTCTCATTTTAAAACATTAATTTTGATGTTTATTTTATTAGAGTTACACAAGCAATAACGTGAACTCATTTCATTGCCCTTTAAGAGAAATCAGAACATTACAATTGAAGCAGAAACCTGCTCTGACACCTACCAGTGTGGTTCTCCCCATTCCTGCTCTCTCTCTGCCCACTCTCCACTCCCCCAAACCCTCAAAAACTCAAGACTTAAGACTCTTAAGGCTTTCGTGTATATTCTTTCAGACACTTAAAAACACTTTTCACATGCATAAGTGAGTTCCCATGAAAATATATGATTTTCGTTTTTTTATATTTAAAATATAAATGGAGAGAAAATATCTTTTCTATGGTGGAAAAAAATATATATCCTGGGAAATGTCCAGGATTTTAAAACAAGTAGCAATTTCATATTTTGGCTTTCTTTTCAAAAGTAGCTAAATTTTTGAGAGATTGTTCTCATTTTAGAGAAGTACTCCAGAATACTCATGGCTAATACTTTGTAGGTAATAGAAGAGTGTTCCTAGGTGGACTTGGCTTTGTATCTTTCTCAGTCATTCTTTACTCCATTTCCAAAGAGAAGGGACAGCGTGAGGTCGTGGCTGAGCTCTCTTCTGAGAACCAGAAGACTGGATTCCAGTGTCTTATCTGCCACTGCTCTCTGTGTGACCTTTGAGGTATTACCTCTATGGGATCTACAAAGACTTACTTAACTCTAAAATTTTGAGATTCTCTGTGATACATCAGTTTACTTGCAAGTGGACTAGAGTAACCTAGCTGGAGAAAAAGTTGTGTGTCCATACAGTGAAGGATGGGTAGCCCTATTGAGCTACAGAATTTGGAGTCAAATTGCCTGAGTTTGAATCTTTCTTGTTTATTCTTGGGTGTGTATGACCCAGTATTATTAAAAAGCTTAGTTGTCTTTTCTGATATTAACTACAGTAAAAGTTAATTATGATTGTTTTATTTATGAACTTAAATCTCTTAGGAAACTATTTGTATCTCTCACCTAAACCATCTCTTGTACCAACAGTGAAATAACAGCTGTTTTTTTTGTTGTTGTTGTCTCATTATTTTAAAAACTGTGCCAGCTATTTCCTTTAAGGTAGAAAAAATGCTGGATACAGTGAAATAAGAGGATATACTGATTGAGAGAGGAATACCAGGGCAAATTTCTCTGAGGAACTGACAAGGGAGCTGTTTTAGGGATGGGCTGGCTGAGGCAAGACTTTCTAAGAAGAGGACAGAATGCATGTAAAAACTTTGAGATAGGAAGAGCTCTGCATAGTTGAAGACCTAGAAAAAAAGGCACCTGCAACAACATGGTGGTATTGGGAAAGAATTGTACACAATGAAGCTGGAAAGGGTGTGCAGGACCCTATGAGAGCAGGAGCTGCATCTGGTATTGCTCACTATTGTGTCTCCAGACTCCATTTTGCCAAATGAATGAATGAATGAACAAACACATGTGAGTGAGGTGACCAAAAACAAAAGGAGCTGCCAGCAGGTAAAAAAAAAAAAAACCCACGAGAGCTTAATGTCACAGAAGACAAAAGCAGAACACTTTTAAAGAAGGAAGGGATGTTTGGTTGCTGCTGAGAAGCGAAGTAAGGCGAGAATGAAAGTACCCAATGGTTTTAGTAGCATTGTGGTCCCTAGTACCCATAGCAGGAACAATTCCATTGGGCAGTGGAGTTGGCAGCAGATTGGAGTAGGTTGTTAGGAATAGTAGTGGAGAACATAGATACAGGATGTAATTACAACTCTTTTTTAGAAGTCGAAGGGAGTCTTTTAAGATTGAAGATATGGGATACATGAGGCTTTGAATATTATAGGGTATAACCCAGTGAAAAAAGAGCACAGATGTAAGAGGGGGGTGACATGTTAGGGGATTTGGTCTGCCGAGGAATTGCTGAAAATTAATAAATTTTACATTTTTATTCTTATTTTTTTTAACACTTGATTATCTCATTTTCAGCTTTCCTTGTCTATGCTAAAGGTACCTAATCTTTTTAGTTTGCTTTTCTATAGATAAGTCCCTAAACTAATCCGTCCTGTTGTTCTTCTCTGAATCTTTTCTAGATACTGTCAATCCTGAACATTATTATTAAAAAGCATTACAGGTATGGAAACACCATAAACTTATGAAAGAATAGAATCAAAATTTTGTACTTTCATATGATGATAGTTGAACTGTGCTGAATGGGCTCGGCCACTTCCAGTGGAAGCTCTGCAGTTAATATGGCCCTCCAGAGATGTCTGATTGGAGGCAAGAGTCTTTGTACCTCCATACCAAACAGACTTTGGGTAGGTGATACCCATGAGGGAGGTTAGCTTTGGGTGAGACAACTCCCTTGGGCTCAAGATGCCTCCTAGATAGGACTCAGCTGTAATCTGTCAGCAAGCAACACTCCTAGCATCTGAGGATATGAGGCCTCTGTTCTGAAGGGAGCATGCAGGCAGCAGCCAAAAATAAATTTATAACATTTTTAATGAGGCAAAGGAGAAAAAAAATGCAGTAAATAAAAAATGAGTTTAAGGACAGAGGAAACAGAAAAAATAGGTTCTCAAAATAAGTCTTCATTTTCTGTCTTCAACGTATGTTAAGGCCTTATCTAAAATGTGTCTTAACTGAGATTATTCACTTTTATTAGAATAATCATAAAGAATGTACCTTTAGTACTATAGGTATCCTATAGATTTCTGGAATTATTATTGCTGTTGTTATTGCCATCTACTGAAATATATGCACTTTGTTTCTAATATATATACACCAGCCCAGAATCACAGGCAGTCTGCCTATCTTTATGGGACTCATTTTTTGTGGTAAAACTTTGAACCTGTTATCTACCTTTGGACTTAATTCAGAGTCATAGAGTTTAAATCCCAGGCTATCTTATTCTAAATTACCTTCAAAAGGGTGACTAAAATGATTTTAAGTTTTTCATTTATTTGTTTCTATCTTATACAGGTAGAATTCATAGTTTGAGCATTTCAAGAAAATAATACTTCATTACATTTATATATGGTTTCAATCTAATTATTAGTTCTAGGTCGGTGTCATAAAATTATATGAAATGTTTTTTAGGTTTAATTGCCTCTAGAAGTGGTAATTTCAATGGAATCAGTTACAGCATATAGTATTAAGTGTGTTATTTAATAGTCGATATTATTATTAATGTGCTTTTACTAATGGGGTAAATGCTATTTTGAATTGCATTTGTGAACTTAACCATAGCACAAACAAGTACAATAAATCCATTTGTATTCGCAAATATTGTAGTTAAACACCATTTAGTATTGATGTCAGTGAACACAGATTTTTCCCTTTATACTGTTTAATTTCTTTTTAACTTTAACTTGTAGCAACATTTATTGAACACAAAACTCAATAATTAATGTTTTATGATTTAATATTTATTTTCAGTTGAAATCTGTTTTTTTCTGAGGGTTTCATAATTTACTGCATTTATTACTCCCTACAGTCAGTGCTTTACCACTTTTCAATTTATAGGCATTCTTAATTTAACATGACATATATTTTCTAGCAGAAATCACCCTTAGTCAACATTTCAGAGTGAGTGTGCATTCTTTATGTATTCAGTTATTGATTTTTTTAAACCCAACTTCTACCATAAAAGATTTGAGTTAATATCAAAAATACTTTATCTCATAAAAGTGAAATAAAGAAGAAATAGATAATTATAAGCAAAGGAAAATTTAAAGAAGTGATCACTGAAAACTAGGGGAAAGAATATTAATATGTAGACCATAAGGGTGAAAGTGGTTCCTTGAAGCTAAGTTTCCAACTTGGTGAAGTTTTCCAGCCACAGTAGAAAGAGATAACGGCTCAGTTATGTAGCATTCGTTGTTAGGGAAAGTGATAGCTTCATTTTCAATTTACAGATGACGAAACTGAGACACATATTAATGTAACCTGCCCAGGGTCACCGAACCAGTTTGAATGGGGATTTCAGCACAGTTAAGCTGACTTGTGTTCTGAACTCTCTCCTCTATGAAATAGTTTTCAATATACACACCATAAAAATCCTTACAGAAAGCACAGTACCAGAATCCATAGATTGTTGTTACTGAGTTACTGTTCTGAAAAAGGATCTTAGTGTATTTAAGGATAATTGTGTGTCTTTGTTTATACTTTTTGCTTAATAAAGATATAACATGTCTAACGTACAAGCTAGAAAATGAAGTGAACAAATTGTGATGCTTCAGAAGATCCATATCACATTTTGTTTTCTATATCTAAACCATCTCTATCTAAACCATGATATCTAAACCATGAGGGTGAACATTTGAAATGGCTGATATTTAACCATTTTTGACCTGCAAAATGGCAATTCCTTATGGTTCAGCCTAGTATTTAAAGTGATATCTTAAAAATATAATAATACAGAAATGCCCCATTTGTTAGTAGGGTCATGTAGAGATTTCCTATAACAGGTCCTCTAATTCTGCATCTCAAGTCTATAAGTCTTCTTAAAAATATTTGGTGCTATAGTCTACAGAAAGCAACTTTTCATGATAAGTCACTCTTTCTGATGAGACTTAGTTTCCTTATCTCTAATGCAGAATTACCGAAATAAGGAAATACATATATTTGGCATTTTTATGTATACTGCAAAGTGATATGTAAATGAGCCCTCTTATTATATGTTTAAATATACTAAATCAGGTTGACTTCGAATTTACCAAGCTGTCCTCTCTTTGCAAGCTTAATCATTCAAGCTACCCTGCATGGCCCTATTATAGCTCCTTATTTCTGCCAGTTCTTCCATACCCAGACTTAGATGCAATAAATTAATGCAAATTGTACTTTTACCATTGTTTTCTTTTTTCTTCTCCCCTCCTTTTAATTTATGTTCTCTTGTTACATTTTAAGAATCTTTATAAGCCATCTTAAATTTTTTCTGAAACATGGTTCATTATAGATAAATACATTTACTAAGTGGATGTTCCATTTCGAACTGTTCAGTTCCATGGGCCACTGTGAATATGCAACCGTGACCTAATTTAAGAACATATGATTTTCCTTTAGCACTGACATCAATATAGCATTTTTTTAGTAACCACTGGGTAAAAAATTCTGCTATGTATCATGAGGGACTTGTCTTGCCAAATCTGTACCCATAAGTAACTATCGTAGGCAAAATGGATGCACACGAAACAGTTACAGAACATGTCAGCGTTTATGTCATTAGTGCGCTTTGAAAAATAAGCCTTGACAGGGACTCACTGTGCAGTTCAAATGGTCAAGTTGGTGCAATAGATGTTGAGCATAACATTTATTTTTTTAATGAGGCAATGGATGAACTATTATGTAATACTAAGCTTTGCTCCCTGTTTGAAGAATTTCAAGTGTTTAAAAAGAAGCAATAGCATTTTTGGACAAGCGTTTCCCCATGCAATAGCAACAGATTAAGCTAGATCTGAAGAGCAATCTGATGTAATTCATTCTTGTCAGGAAAAGGGGCTGGGGGACAGTCAGGTCCACAATTCCAGATCTAGGCTTTCTGTTCTGAGGGAGAAGGTCATTCATGGCATGAGCTGCGAAGAAAGTATAGTATAGCTCCCAGAGACTTTCTGTGCCTGGATAATAAAGGTCTCATCCTGTGATCACCTTTTTGTCATTAATGTGAGCCTGGCAAACTGTTCCCCTTTCATGCACCAGGTCCCACCCAGACCCACCCTTCCCAATGGGAACACAGATCAGGCCACCTCAATCCCTTGTTATTTCTAAATCCATTTATACACCTACTTTCAGATCTGTATATCTTCCAAAAGCATTTATGTTATTTAATTATAATTATGTACCACTTATTTCCCTTTTTGACTTTCAGAATACATTTCTGTGCCTTATATATTTTCTCCTGAGGCAACAAATTCAGGAAGTATCATGAATTATTACCCTACTTCACTTATTCATCTTACAGTGTACTTACTGAGCTCCAGTGTGTGTCAAGCCTTGGGTTGGGCCCATCTTTGGGAATAGAGCCACTGCAACCTGTACCACCTCTGCCATCTACCAGAGATTGGTATTCGGAAAATAATATAATCTGTAAGGTCAACAGTTGGTTTAATCACATTCTTAAAAATTTGGAACAATCTGATCATAGTAACATCAAAATCAAGTAACAGATGAAATAATATATAGTAACTATTTTCCAAGAAGTTTATAGACTATATATCTAAGTTTTCAATGACATCATTATAGCAGAACCATCATAACTCTTCCAGATGAGCCTTTGAAGAGAATCAGTGATGTGTGATCTTATTAGACAGTATCAGAATAATTTCCTCATACTGAGCCACTACTCAGAGAGCATTCTTCTCTGGATTACGTTACTGTATAGGCAGACTTTAGAGCCCAAGGGTCATGGGAAATAGAGTTTGATGATATAGTAATCTTCAAAGTAAAAATAGTAAGTGAATCAAAAACTTCTGGTTATATGAAATGAAGCCAGAGTCACACAGTGAGTTAATGGTTGAAGTGGATTTACCTACTGCTAAAGCGTTGACTTTAGTGATCAATTTGTGTTTCCGTAACTCTGTATAGGTTTTCACCTTGATAGATGACGTCTCCCTATTTAAGTTAGTACCCAAGTGGAAGATACAATAAATCAGCTCCCTTGCCCAAAGCTCCTAATTTCAGGGTGGTGAGTCAAGCCTGTTGGATCTCACAGCCACAGCTCCTTCTCTTTGGGTCTTGGGTCTTGGCCTTTGTCCAAAATTCCATGCTGGACTTTGTGATTTAAACAAGGTCAGGCTACCAGAAGTTCAAATTAGCATTGAGACATAGCTGTTGCTACACTTCTAAATCTCCATGCCAGTGTGGCTGCTTCTGAATGGAGGGTTGGAGGGCAGTGTGAACAGCAGTGAAGAATTGTTATCTTTAGGACAAATAGAAGCTGGAATTAGTTAAAGGAAAGTGCTAGAAGGACAGGGTAAACAACAGTGGAGATAGTACATTATTGTGATTAGGAATAGGAGCTCAGGAGTCAAAGTAAGCTGTGCCTCATATAGCTCTGTGCCTTAGGTAAGCTGGTTAGCCTTTCTGAGCCTCCATTTCATCAATTATCTTTAAACAGAAACAGTGCCAACCTAAGGGGTTTGAAGTTCATAAAGCCCAATACTTAGTAAGCAATCAATCAATGCTAGTAATGAATACCAATTTGAAAATAGTGATACCTGTTTTAGTAAGAAAATGAAGACAGAGTAGTTGTCACTTAGGACATTTAGTCAATATGCATTATAACCAGCAGAAAAACTATATATAGATCTATCTATCTCTAGTTTAATCTGTAAAAAATACAAGGTGAATCTCCTAGAAGTCTTAATAAAACTGCCTTAATTAAGCTGCTATGGAGGTTTTTCTTTGCATTTCATGGAATATCTCCAGCTGTGTTCCAATAGAGCAGGGGTCAGCAAACCTTTTCCGTCAAGGGCTTTGAGGGCTGAGAGTCAAAATCAAGGATATAATGTAAATACTTACATAACCAATACTTTTCCACAAAGTTTTATTCATGAAATTCAAAATATAATAATAATAATTGAGTACAAATATTTGTAATACAAGTCTACTGGTAAGTCTAATTGAATTCTTTTTGAGGGAGAATAATATTTTCCTTAACCGTGGTTCAAAGTAATAGTTCCCTATCAACAAATTGATTGCTAGTGTTCATCTATAAAGTCTGTTCTTAGCTTATGGGCTGTACACAGACAGCTGGCAGACTGGATTTGGCTCATGGGCTGTGCTTTGCTGACCTTGGTCTTAAAGGATTAAGGAAGCAAAGAGCCTTGAGAGACTCTGATCAAATTAACATGTTAGCAAATGACAGTTGGAGTAGCCTCTGGCTAATTTTGAGTCATGAGGTGAGAAGTATAGCTAAAATAGTGTCTGAACATATTTAGATGTAGAGTGCAAATGGAAACAAAGCTTGGGACTATGCCATGGGTCCCTGGTCTCTGGAAGAAGGCTCTAGAATCTGAAATTGAGCTTCCTTTCTCCCTTCACATTTGCCTGAACTTTCTGCTCAGAGAGTAGACAGAGTTGACAGATACCTTATTATGTGCGTGTTCCGAGATGTTGGGACCATTTTAGCAGAAGGGAGAAAGAGCACATTAACTGCAGTGCTGAGGGATGCGCATTTCACTTCCTCTCCTAGAAGAAAAAGGTAGTCTGGAAACGGAAACAGAGAAGAATGGAAATTACCTTTCCCCTTTCTATGTGCCCAATGTGGAAACAACATGAAGAAGTGAAAGAAAATCAGCAGAACCCTTTTTTAAATGATAAAAAAAAATCCAGATTAAGTTACTTAGTATTATTTTAAATAAAAGTCAGACAGAAAAAATGGGTACAAACCATGATAGTGACGGGATGTCTGGCTCCTCCTGCCTGGCGATAATGAGCTTCTGGTAAAGAGAATGCTGCTGCTGTGGGAAATTCTAGAATTTAGGTATAATGGAGAGATGAGGTGAGAACAGGAAATCCAAATGTGACACCAATAGGAACAAAAATATTTTGAGCTTTTGGCACTTCACACTATGGAGAACCAAAAGGATAAGAACAGAGAGCAGTGGTTGAAGAGACCCACTGGAGGGTGGTAGAGTTGATGTTGTCCTAAAACAGCTTTCGTCTGAGTGCAGTTGAATGGTGATTGCTATACTACACAGTATTTTGTAGGAATCAAGATACTGACCATCTGTGTCAACATTGCCATATCCTGGGGGTAGGATAGAGGAAGGAGCTTGGTGTGGCAGGGAACCCACGGAAAAGGAGAAAATGGGAAAACTGGTGCCTCAGAGGAAGTATGAAGAGTCCCTAAATCAGTTGGAAATTCAGGCTCTGAAAGCATCTGAGTTTCCAGCTGAGTCTTAGGGATCCAGTACAGAATGGGAAGGACAAGGCCCTCGGTTTTAAGAATACAAAGAGGATATGGTAGAAACACCACGTCCAGAGGTGACTTATATAGAGTTCATTCGGAGCAGGACGTGGGACCAAGCTCTTTCCTCAGAAGTGTGAGTGGCAAGAAAGTCTTGGAGGAGGGCTGAGGCAGCTGCCTGGAGACTGTTGGCTGACAGGTCTTCTTCCCTCTGACCTCCCCCTGCTGGATGATGATAGGCTTACTCATGAGGAGGATAGGAGTCTGAATAGTATGGAATTCCCAAATATCCTGAACAGTTTTGATGTTTTTCAGAGACCCCTGGGGCCTTGTGAAAAGAGATAAGGTTGACACTGATTTACCTGGATGATAATATAGCTTGAATAGAAAATCATATCTTTTACAATTTTACTAAACAAGCATTTTTTATTACATATCTAAATGTTCTCTCCTCCCTGATATAGAAACTTAATCTCAATCCAGCAGACATTACTTCTCTTTTTAAAATTTATTTTATTGAAGTATAGTTGATTTACAATGTTGTGTTAATATCTACTGTACAGCAAAGTGATTCAGTTATACACCTATATACATTCTTTTTCATAATGGTTTATCACAGGATATGAATATAGTTCCCTGTGCTATATAGTAGGACCTTGTTGTTTATCCATTCTTTATATAATAGTTTGCATCTGCTAATCCCAAACTTCCGATCCATCTCTCCCCCACTCCCCCTCCCACTTGGCAACCACTTGTCTGTTCTCTATGTCTGTGAGTCTGTTTCTGTTTCATAGATAAGTTCATTTGTGTCACATTTTAGGTTCCACATATCAGTGATATCATATGATATTTGCAGCAGACATTGGTTCTTAATGTATATTAGAGTAGTGCATTCCACTGATGAAGAACAAGCCAATCACTGTAATTGTTTTTCTCATTACAGCGTTTATTGAGAGCCTACTAAGTGCCAGGTGCCGTGCAAGGATTATAAAGAATTTGATATTATTTTTGGAGAAAATAGCTTTAATAATTATGTTAATGATGACATTATGGTCACTACTAATGAAAAGATAATAAAATTGCTACAAAAACACAGAGGAGGTGTTAACTTACTTTTAAAATTTCTGACACTGTTTGCTTTTAACGAGGACTTACTGACAACCCAAATCATCTCTGAGGTTATATATGCATTGAAATAATGTATAGTAAGGCTTTGTTAAATACTGTCTTATTTAAAAAAAAAAAAACTGTCTCTAAGACAAAAATCTAATTTTTTCTCTGTAAAACAGCAAGCACAGTAAATAACCTTCTGGATTATATTTTAAAAACTCTGTGATATTTATCCATTTCAATTAAGTGCAAAAATTCCTGCTGGGAGTTCACCATCACCAGGTACATCAGTTTTCATGGTTTGAGAACTGCTCCTGTTCAAATCAGCTTGATGAAGGGTGAAATAAGAATGTTGAATTCGTAAACATCCCCTTGAAAATGGCAAGGGAGGAAAGGATAAACTTTATGAGTGAGAAAGAATCTCAGGATTCAAGAACAGGGTATTTTTTAAACACTTTGTATTGGTTTGCACTAAAATAGAATAATTGTCAAAGGATCTAGTAACCATGGTGATACATCTTTTAAGAGCATATAAGTAGATAAAGTCACTCAATTATAATACCAGAAAATATTGAACACAGTGTTACAGTCTTCCTTTCTTTTTAATATTAACCTTTTTAATGGAATAAAAATAATACAAAATTGAGTTTTGTATGCTGGAATAAAATGAGAAGAAAAGAATATATTATATATTATGACTATGAATATATTATACAATATTTGTTTCAATTTTTTCAGAAGCTTACATTTCTTATAATATGTATATATTTTTTCCTGTCATATATCAAGTTAACACAAGCTGACCATTTGGGAACCGAGTACAGGCAATTCGCAACAGAGAATATTATCCCTGTAAATGTGCTACGCACACTTTTTTTTAACTTAAGCACTTCATTTAAAGCAGTTAGCACAATACCTGCCCCAGAGTAAGCCGTCATTATTTGTAATGATACATCTCTTTTTTTTTTTTTAAACAGATCTTTATTGGAGTATAATTGCTTCACAATACTGAGTTAGTTTCTGTTGTACACCAAAGTGAATCAGCCATATGCATACATGTGTCCCCATATCCCCTCCCTCTTGAGCCTCCCTCCCATCCACCCTATCCCACCCGTGTAGGTCATTGCAGAGCACCTAGCTGATCTCCTTGTGTGATGCTGCTGCTTTGGACTTCGCCTGTCTTTTGTCCTTCTTTCATTGTGTCTCCCTGAACTTTCTGTTTTGTTGTTCCCTCTATTGTCTCTTAATTCTTTTCTCTTTTGCTCACCTGTTTTCCTTTTCCTTCCATTTTTCTTAACTAATTAAAAAAAAAAAAAGATTAAATAGGAGAGAAATAGCATAAAACTAGTGCTAGGATAACCCCAGGTTAGTGAAACAGCATATTATTGCAAGGTTGTGTAACATTTGATTTTAGATGAGGTGAGGTGCAGGGCATCTGGGGGAAGTGAGTTTGATAAAGGGATGGCAGGGTGGAATTTGATAGGAGGAGAAAGAAACAACCTTAGTAGAAGAGGGATTTGAATAATGAGGATGTTTCCCTGACAGCTCTCAAGATGGAAGTTTCTGTTTTCCCGTCTCGGCCAGGGAGCTTCATACAATCTTGATGACTAAAACAGTAAAAGGCTTTAGCAAACATTTTGCAGGAGGCTTTAGTAGAGCACATTGGAATCTTGAATTTTACCTACATCACTGAATGCAGTGCATAGCTTAGTGCAGCAGAAGATAGAAACAGAAATAGAAATACAGTTGGTGAAAAATAATTGAAATATAAAAGAAATGCACTGACAGCCTCCTCCTTCTACCAGATCAAACATTCTCTTTGCTCAGATCCATTTTCTGTGCTTTCCAATTACACTGGCTAGAATAAGTAAGAAGGTTAAAAACCCAGAGTTCAAGTTTTTTTTTTTTTTCTTGTTTAAAGGAAGGAAAACTATCAAGTAAGAACCTTTCTTGAATATAAGAATCTTCTTTCCATCTTTAGTGATTGTAGTTTGATGGCAACTTATAGGTTGACATATTTGATCCTAGTTTTACCATGGAAATCATTGTTTGGTGGGAGTGGTTCAGATGTTTCAGAGACTATTGCTCCCTGGTTTCTTCCACTCTCTGGGAAGCCCTAGTTAGGTTGGGGTCATTATGACCAGAATGCAGAGAGTGAGATAGAGTTATAAGATAGCTGGTAGAGGTCTAAAAGAACCCATCCATAACCAGTCACTCCCAAATACAGTAAAGGGATCAGTGGACATAGGCACCCTCTAGCAGGTCATTCTCATAAAAGCTTCATTTTGGGTGAAGTAATTTGGATCTTTTGATTTCTGTCTTCTTGTTTGTAGTTTCAGTTATTTAGGCTGCTTGTTTTGTGACGTGCTGCCACTGTTTAAATGATGCTTCAGCACTCTCTAAATTGGCAGTCATTTCAGAGAGAAGAGCCCAAGAGAAAACAGAAAAAAAAGGAGTAGTATCTCCTATGCATAATGTTAAATTATAAATATTTAGTTTATGCATATATCTTTAAATATGTAAATATGCTACAAAGCATAATTAATTTATTGACGTGACTCTGCTGAGCCATTATACAGTAAGTTGACAAGACAGTGATGAGTTGTTAATTGACATCAATGAGTTGAAGACATCCACAGTCAACTTGTTATAGTGAGTTAATTGGAAAGTTAATTATAAAAAAACTCCATTAGAAATTTCCTTTTTGAATATGCTTGGGGTTTCCTTTTTCGTATTTTGAAAACATAAGCGTGGATTGAGTTTTATATTAACAAAGAAGATGAGAATGGACTTTATATGATGATTATGTATTATGGTCTCAAAATCATAAGATCCTATTGGTTGGGACCCAGAGATGCCATCTTGCCAAATCCCCTCATTCTGGACAAACCTACACATCAATCTCATTATGATTATCCAGGCATGCCATTATTGGTGAGGATAATACACTGCAGTTTGGAAACATTTTCCATATTTCTTTCTTATATATAAGTTCTTCAAAAAATCTATTTTAAGTTCCTTTGGAGCACTTTTCTGGCTTCTTTATAGATATAAACAATTAGAAAATTATTTGTTAAATTTCATATGACGTCAGACTTTATAGGAATGGCTGATAATTCCATTTTTTTCTTGTTTTGATGGTTTTTATAACTTCATTGGCCAAGTCATGCTTCAGGAGAGAGTGCTTGAAACTTTACAGTGTCCAGTATTACATTCAAGGAACTTAGAAGAGATTTTAAATATTCAATTTTCTCTTTTAAGTGTATTAAGTCTTATCTTTTATAAGGAAATGTATATAGGCTTTTAGAAGAACTTTTATTTTCTATAAGAATTTACTTTCAATTTTACAGAATTATTTTGAAAAAAATCCACATACTAGAGAAATGACAAAAAAGCAAAACCCACTCCAAAGCACATTCTCCAGGAAAAAAGTCATTATTAACATTTGGCAAATGTCATTCCAGAAACTTTTCTGTATAAAAATAGAATGAGTGGGTTGGGGTAGTGTCTACCTTATGTTTTCAGTGTTCCCAGGTCATTCTGACTTAGAGCAGGGTCCCTTAAGCCACAGGTTGAATATTGTTTTCCCTGCTGTTTCTCTTCCCTTTCATCTCTGGCTGTCTACCTCAGGGGTCTGCTGCAACTGGAACTTAGGGGCTTAGAAAGCAGTCTCTTCTTGCCCTTTTGGAGTAAACTTCTAGATTTTTGTGCAGAAATCTTTACATATATTCACTTCATCCACCTGAATACAACTTCAAGGCATCAAATTTAGTAGTTCCAAAACTAACCTAATCATCCACACCTCTAAGGTTTTTTTTTTTTAAATTCTGAATTTAACTCAACAAATATTTATTGAGTGCCTGTTATGTGCTCGGCGTTGTTGTTGGGATTTGGGTATGTATCAGTAAATGAAGCAGACCAAGATTCTTGCTCTGTTGGAGCTTAATTTTTGAAGAGGAGATAGACAGTAAACAATAGACATAATAAACTAGTAAGTTATATAGTATTTTAGAAAGTGCTAAGTTCTGTGGAAAAAGAAAATGTAGACTGGTGTAAGGGGGATCTGGAGTTCCAGGATGCATGTGGGGATAAGTTCCTATTTGGAGTAGGATGGTTATTGCAAAGGTGTCATTTGAGCAAAGAATTCAAGGGGCTAAGGAGTTGGCCATGTGAGCATCTGTGGAAAAAAAAGATTTCAGCTGATATAAACAGCCAGGGAAAACTTTCCAAGGCAGGGCTATGCCAAGTATATTCAAGGAAGCATTTGTGACTGGAATAGAGGAAGGAGAGAAGGGCAGTAGGAGATGAAGTCAAAAAGACATTAGCGCCTAGCCATTGAGTACTGTAAGCCTCGTAACAACTTCAGCTTTTCTCTGAGTAAAATGAGGGACCAATGTGGACTGTTGAGCAAAGGAGTGAATGATCTAAATTATGTTTTTAAAGGATAATTCTATTTTTTGTGTTGATAATAGCCTGTAGGATGTCACAGTCAGAAAAGAGCAAATTAGGAGGCTATTACAATAGTCTGGGTGACAAATGATGATATGATGGCTTGGATCAGAAAGGTAGCAGTGGCTGGATGCTGGTATGTTTTTAAAGTAACTAACAAGGTTTCCTGACAGATTGGATGTAGGTTATAACAGCAAGAGAGGAGTCAAGGTGAATTCATTCTTTTTTGCCCAATTATTTGGGCAAAAATATCCACTGAGCTGAGGGAGTCTTCAGTGGGACAGGTAGGAGAGAGATCAGGAGCTCCATTTTTGACAGATGAAGCTCAAGGTGCTTATTAGAAATACAGACAGAGATGTTTAATAAGCAATTGTGTAAATCATCTAAAAGTTTGTGCGAGAGGTCTGGAGATTTAAATTTGGTTGCTGTTGGAAAACAGGTGATATTTAAAGCCATGAAACTGATGAAATCACTAAGTGAGAGAGAGGAGAAGGGTCAAGGACTGAGTTTGGAGGCATTCAGCATCAGGAGAATGATGCCCCATTCTCCTGAGGTCTGTTGGTCTTGTGGTTTTGAATAGCTTTTAAAAAATATTGTAGGGCTTCCCTGGTGGCGCAGTGGTGGAGAGTCTGCCTGCCGATGCAGGGGACGTGGGTTCGTGCCCCGGTCCGGGAGGATCCCACATGCCGCGGAGCGGCTGGGCCCGTGAGCCACGGCCGCTGGGCCTGCGCGTCCGGAGCCTGTGCTCCGCAACGGGAGAGGCCACAACAGTGAGAGGCCCACGTACCGCAAAATATATATATATATATATATATATATATAGTATTTTTACTCTTATCCATTAAACTCAAATATTCGCTCTCTGAGAATATATACAAATAAGATATATAAATGTGCTATCCATAACACCTAATAGAAATGGTTAAGGTAAACTCAAGTCCAACTGTCCTTGACTATAGTGCACTTCAAATATTCGATTTTATCTTTTTTGTATGTATCATTTTATAGATGGAGTTATGTATCTGACTCTCTGTACTTAAAAAATATATTATTTCTCACCTCTTCCAGTTTTTCACTTCTTCTCCTCTCCCTACACACTCAATACAAGTGGGTCTATCATTCTGTTTTCCGTGTATTTCCAAAGATTATCTCAAAATAGATATTTTTAAAGTGAAATCCTTGCACGTTTGTCACCTTTATGTATTTAGGTATGAGCCCTAACTGGTCAAATTTAAAAAAAAGACAAATGCAATTTCTTGAACAAGTCACATCAGTATGTATAGTATGAAAAATTCTTGTGTGAAAAATTTTGATTTTATTGGTAAATTGAACTTATGTATAGTTTTAGAATAATTTTATAAATGAACCAAAAATTTTAACAGAACTTTGAAGGG
>NW_020174442.1:7702557-7790409 GCF_003031525.2 Neophocaena asiaeorientalis asiaeorientalis | reverse complement strand
ATATATATATATATATATATATATATATATAGCGATGAGTAACAGATGTGTACCTAAATAATGTAATGAATCAGATTGTGATGAATTTTGAATTCAAAGTGATTTTGTTTTTTTTTTTTACTTGTTCATGTGTATATATACATATATGTATAATGTACATATGTAAAAGCTCCATTAGGATACCATGTCTATTGCTTTGTTCCTCTCCTCAAAATTAAAAATAGTGTTGCAGATCGCTGCAATAAGTTACTGTTTATTGAGTATCATCATGAAGAAAAAAACAAACTTTGTAAGATAATTTCTAAAACTTCTCATTTTGAAAGAATTTCCATCACAGAATTTGTACAGCTAGTACTCAGAATTCTTGATTACATACATTCTTGAATCCGGATTACATAGCTATCAGTATTTTACCATACTTACTTTATTATTCTTTTTCTCACTCTCTAATTGTTTTTCTGAAATCACTGAGAGTAATTTACATATATAGTGCCCCCTTATTTCTAAATATTTTGTATTTCCTATAAAACAAGGACATTCACTTACATAACTGTAATACAGTTATCAAGATCAAGAAATTAATACTTAGTGCTGCTGTCTACAGATCTTTGTCAAATTTTATTAGTTGTCCCATGTTTAGTTACTAACCATAGTTCATTTATTTTTATTAAGTGATATACTTTGTTGAAAACTATGACATCAACCACTGCTGGTGTTTAGTTATAGAGTTGTGATAGTTGAAGTAGTCAAATGACTGTGTCTGTGACCTTCCTGTGATCAGGAGAGAGTTCTAGCTGCTTAAATCTCCTTCAGAATCTATTGGTTTAAATGTCAGTGTTCACTGATTCCTACAATACTGGTTACCCTCACTCCTTTTCCCACCCCTTTTCCAGTGCTATAATACTGCACATATTTATATTATACAATATACTTTACAAAGTTACTTTGCTTTTCCAGTTAAATATCTAACATTATCCCATTTAAGGGGTTCTATAAATAAAATGTTCTCTCGTTGTTTAAAAAAATGCCTAGAAATAAGTATACATATACACTGTTTCGATTAAACAAAACAGACGTGAATGAATGGAAAGAAATGTGTTTATGTGAAAAAATGGCAATTTTTTATGTATGATAAGAGGCATTGTAATGTTTACATTTTAGTGAACCTACCTCTGCTTTATTGGTCACTGATGAATTAAGTCATAGTACTAGAATTATCTGTTGTCTGCCTCCTATTAACCAAGATATTTTCCTTATCTTTTAAAGTTTTAGATTATTGGTTTTCAAACTGCATTCCTTAGCATCACAGTATGCTTCAGGGGGGAATCATTATTTGATTCAAATTTAATTTTAAGAAGTAATCACTTAAAAGCCCTGAAAGAACACACATTTACTAATTGATGAATTTGAGTACATTGAAGATCATTGATGTATTTAATTTGTTTTACCAAACTGATTCTCAAAATAAAAATTTTTCCTACAATCTCTGGGCATATATTTGGCACTTCTGGAAAATGTGTTATTGACTAAACTGGGTATAGTGTTGTATTTGCTTCATTTGTAATCATATGTGATTTCTTAGTTCCTTAAGGATACTTGTTGGATACAAGGTAAAGCTCAGTGGATGCTCTAGCAAGTATTATACACATATTACTCATCCCATCATAAATGTATCATTTTATCCATGGTACTAGTGGTTATTGTTAAATTGGAAGGTCCTCCCACCCACCACTGTTATTAGAATGAGATGAATTTGGCCAAGCAAGATAACATTTCAGTTCCATTACTGGCTATTTAACCACAGTTACCTGCAAGGAGTCAGCCTGAAATAAGTTGTTTTGAACTTTTGAATTATTTTTAACCATAAATAGTTACCCATATATCTTGGATTTTTTTAATGATATTTTTTAGCATATATAATGTTAAAAGATACTTCGAAGCATACTTCCTGCTAAACAAAGGAGATTAACAGTTGTCTATTCATTGATTTCACCACCTTAAATATTTACTATTTAGAAAATGTAAGCTATTATTGATGTTACCATTTCTAATTTGAACAAGAAGATTTCTAGCACCCTTCTTTCAAGTTACTGAATTAGTTTAATTGCTGAATATTCTATGATTTGGGAAGGCACTCTAGGCAAATTCAGCTGTATTTCTCTGTGATTTAGGATTTTGTCACTGTTCTGTAACCAAAATGAAATCCATGAGTAATTCATCCGTGAAAGCAGCAGTCATCTGTCAACCTCAGCTGCAAAATTTTATGTTGGTAAAGTACACATCAATTCAGTTTATTGGGTATACATGTTACAATTTTGAATTTGTAAACATTAATATATACTATTAAAATGCCACTTTGAGGGGAGATTTAGTAGATTAAATAAAGGCTTCCACCGCTAACAGTTTGGTCACCGCTTGGTGGTTTGAATTCCCTCAGAGGGGGAAGAAAAAGTACAGATCCGTAGGGTGCTTTTGCAAACTGGAAGGATCTTCAGCATTTATACTAATGTGTTGCAATTTTAGGTAAAAAGGAAAGTTGCCCTTGCTTTCCAGACTTTTCTAAGTGCTCCCAAATAATGTGGTTCCTTGGAGATATCAATCTTCTGAAATACCTCGTTGCTCCCTTTTATCCAGTGATTCTAGCCAGGTTTGGAGCTGGTAGAGGTTAGGGCCACTCTTCTGGGAGAAAGTGTTGGCTGCTGACTAGTAGTTGTATTGTGAATTTGTTCCCTGGAAGAAGATTGTAGAAAAGTAGGAGAAGTGAAATAGAGAGAAAGAAAATTGGTATGAAGGAAAATGGCTAAATCAGGAGCAGATAACCCCAAGGGCAGGAAAGCCTTTTTTTTTTTTTAATACCTGGACTCCTGAGAAAACAGGAAAGAACAACTCAGCATGGTTTTTAGCATTATGTGAAATTTCTGACAGGCAGCTTCAAGGCTATTTCTATAGCATGAAGTAAACAGATGCAGGCTGTCATGCACATTTCCTGTTGAAGAACACAAGATTTCAAAAAATCATGATATTGATAACACACGGCAGCTATATTTGTTTTAACATGGTATTTTTTTAACATCTTTATTAGAGTATAATTGCTTTACAATTGTGTGTTAGTTTCTGCTTTATAACAAAGTGAATCAGTTATACATATACATATGTCCCCATATCTCTTCCCTCTTGCATCTCCCTCCCTCCCACCCTCCCTATCCCACCCCTCTAGGTGGTCACAAAGCATAACATGGTATTTTTTTTTCCTGGAAGTTTCAAACTATTTTAAATCAGGACCAGATATTTAAAATAACAATAACAAAGAAACTAAGGAATAAGAAACAATTACTACACATTATTCATAATGATTTTAAAATAGACTTTATTCCAAAATTTAAAAGATTGATACTCATTAACTTTGTGAATAACCATCTTAGACTCCTATTGATTTCAGTCTTCTTATCCAGCAAAAATTCAGCTATACTTGTTGGCAGAAAGCATGTAGAAGAGCATTATGAGGCATGAGGTTCTTGTATTATTCATTGATTAATCTTTGTATTATCAGTTTGGTATAATATAATTGAATGCTTATCTTTTTTAACAATAATTATTATATCAGCCTGATGCAAATAAAGTGTGTAGAGTGTTTTATCTTTGCTATTTCTTGCAAGGATGATTGTGAAAAAATTGTAAGAGTATTAAGCTTTCTTTAATTTTTTGGTTTTTTGATGAGTGGTTTATGAGTAGTGGGAGAGATGACTAAGTCATTTTTTAGATTTTATTGTATTTTAGATTTTGGAATCTTTGTCGTTTCAAAATGTCTGGTTGACATTCATGCACGTCGCTCCTAAAATTTAGAATATAGCTGCTTCTGCAGAGACCCCTGTTTGTGGAGAGCTGCCCTTGTTCTTATTTTACTTTGAAACCAATTTCTATTTTGGTGAACCTAACAATGTTTCATATAGTGATGGATCATTAGACAAAGAAGACAGTAATGGAAGTGTTGTTTTCTTGAATGAGCCAAGCACGTTTGTACAGTGTATTTTTTTTTAACATCTTTATTGGAGTATAATTGCTTTACAATGGTGTGTTAGTTTCTGCTTTATAACAAAGTGAATCAGTTTTACACATACATATGTTCCCATATCTCTTCTCTCTTGCATATCCCTCCCTCCCACCCTCCCAATCCCACCCCTCTAGGTGGTCACAAAGCACTGTTAGTCTGAAGTCAGGGAGCCTGATTCCTCCAGCTCCATTTTTCGTTCTCAAGATTGCTTTGGCTATTCGGGGTCTTTTGTGTTTCCATAAAAAATGTGAAATATTTTGTTCTAGTTCTGCCAGTTGTAGTTTGATAGGGATTGCATTGAACTTGTAGATTGCTTTTGTAGTAGAGTCATTTTCACAATCCAAGAACATGGCATATTCTCCATCTATTTGTATCATTAACTATCTTATGGTTTTTCTCCTTCAGTTTGTTAATATGGTATATCACGTTGATTGATTTGTGTATATTGAAGAATAGTTGCATTGCTGGAATAAACCCCACTTGATCATGGTGTATGATCCTTTAATGTGCTGTTGGATTCTGTTTCCTAGTATTTTGTTGAGGAGTTTTGCATCTATTTTCATCAGTGATATTGTACAGTGTATTTTCTTTTATTTGAGGACCTCTCGTCAGGCCGGGACATGGATTCTCAGCAGCGCCACTGCTGAGGGCCCACTGGAGCCTTTCTCACCTGCTTGCACACAGCAGCAAGTTGATCTTTCTTGAATACAAATATGAAAATGCCTCTTCCCTCTTTAACCTGTTTTACAGGCTTGGGCTTACTTTTACCAGAACATTCAGGGCTCATAGGATATGGACAGGATTCTTTCTTAGTCCTCTAAGACCCCCTGCGAGTTGGCCTGGCCTCTCTCACCAGGTGCCCTGTGTACCACGTGTCCCTGGGCAGCCAGATTTCTGGTCACGTGGGCCTGTTTTCTGCCCCTTGAAAATGTCATACTCCTTCCTGCCTCAGATCTTAGACGTCCTGCATCCCACGCCCTGCTCCTCTCTCCTTTGGTCTTCCCTAACCAACTCTTTTCCATCCTTCAGAACTCAGACTAAAGAGCTTAGCCTTCTACTGACCCCAGAATAAATTAATACCCCCTTTTTGCTATTGTCCAGCACCTTGTACTATTCCTTGGTAGCATTTATCTTATTACAGCCATAGTTAAGCTATTAATTTTGTTATTGGTGCTTCAGTATCTGCCAGCCCTGATCCAATGTATGTTCTGTTTAGGCATGCAGAACAGTGCCATGAACATAGAGGATATGCAGTAAATATTATTCAAACAAATGTGTTCGGATCTGTAAATATGGATAATATATAATATATAACATATCATATATATAATTTATAAAATGATTCTTTTGAGGGCTTATACATGATTGCTTTAGATCTTGATGTAGGGCAGAAGTAGCACAGTCTAGACATATATCAATAACAAACTGTTTTTTGAAAGCCTGAATGTTTTTCAGTACTTCCCAACTCTGCATCATTTCTAGTCACAAGCATAGGATTTTGATGAGCAGTGTAGACCAAAGTGCCCATTAGACTGCATTATATTCCTAAAAATTACTGATGATCAATTAAATAGCATCTTCTGCCCCAGCAGGTACGGGACTTTAAAAGAACTACTTAAGGACATTTTGAAGAATTGCCTGTTTCCTAGGATTCAGGTGCTGAGATACCCTCATATACAAAATCATTTTTTATAACAAACATTAGTGTTTGGTAATAATTTTGGATCTAGACATAGGAGTGTTCCCACTGGGATAATTGGGGTTGCACAACTTTCATGGCTGGCCCAGATGGACTGTTTTGGAAATAGACGTGGTCATCAACTGAAAAGGAGTTTCTGCCAGAATGTCTTGGCCTCTTCATATTCTCCTGATCTTTTTCTGAATCAATATATAGGCTTCCCCCCACCCTTTGTTCTTTTTTTTATCATACTCTGAAGTATTCATTGAAACCACAGATTAAAAATAAGTAACATGTCTTCTTGGGACTAAAACCAAATCATTGCCATTTCTTCCATCTAGGATATTAAAAAGAACCTCTGAAAAGGTTAGAATTATTTTTTGTGTTATATGTCTTGGTTGGGGGAGGGGGCACTGTATTTCAATATTGGAGCAACCTTTGGGCTTTGTTTTAGCCATAACCTCGTTATAAGCCTTGAACCATCTTGTTGCAAGTTTTTGAGTGGTGATAGTTATGCTGGTGTAGCTTTTTGATAAAGGAATATTTTCCTCAAGATACATTTATCCTTTTCTGTTTTTACTGCTAACGAATATGGCATTCTCATAACATCTTTATCAGTGGTTTCTAATGATTTGTAATAAACCTTTTAATTTTAGGTTTTTACAAAACAGTTACAAAGATAGTACAGAGAGTTCCTATGTACTTTTCACCTAGTTTCCCCTAATGTTAACATTTTTCATTACCAAGATATCATTGTCAAAATTAGGAAATTAATGTGGGTTCTTCATATTTAGAATGTACACTATATAGTAATTGATTTATACCAATCTACACTCATTCAACTTATATATACTTGGATAATGGAGATAAGGAAGGAAACTAATGTGAACAAAAGATGAGGTTGGTGAGAACAGTGTAGTTATTGCTAATACTTTATTTCTATCAGCAGTATACATATTACTCATAGGTCATTTACACATAACACATCACATTGGCTTCAGTTTATACTGCCTTTCATTTGTACTGCCTTTCATTTCTGAAAATTATTTAACTAATGGCAGCCATGTGTAATTGAAAGGGCATCAAGATAGGAGTGAGAACTTATTTCTAATCATGGAATTATTAACTCTTTGACCTTCGACATTTTACTTGCTCTCTTTGTATCTCAGTCTCCTCATCTGTGAAATGAAAAGTTTAAACTGAGGACCTCTAAGGCATGTGTTGGCTTTACAGATGATTTGGTAATCATTTCTTTCATGATCATGTACAGTCACTGTTCAGTGTCTGTCAGGCCGCAGAAAACTCCAGGCCAAATCATGAGTTCTGTAACAATCTTTGGACCTCTGTGATCATCATGGAAGCAAAAGTCTGGACCAGAGGTAACAAATTCAAATGTCTGACATTGTGTAGCAGATACAGAACTGAGTGAAAAGGGGGGAGGTAGGGACCCTGATGACTTGGAGAGCCCATGCCCTTCCTAATGGTGTAGCGACTACTCAGCTTCCAAGGACTATGCCTCAGGAACGTCACATTTTCTGCCCTTTCAAAGGAAGCCACGTAAACAGCCTTTCATGTGAACTCTCACAGTCTTTATTAGCAACTAATTCATTTTAAAGAAACCAACTCTTAAATTAAATATTCAGTAGTCTGGAATTATCCATTGGATGCCAGTTTGTGATTTCTGTTCTTATTTCTGTGGCTTTCCAGCATTTTTGCCCACTTCAACGTAAAAAAATGCCTGTTTCTTCACCATCTAGTACACACCTATGTGTGTGTGTATGTATTACATGCATGTTTGTGTGTATATGTGAAACTAAAATAAAAAACTAGAATAATAATTGTAATATAAGTATGTTTTCTATTTTATTCTATATAGCATGTTTTCTATTCTATAGCTTTATATTTCATTTCTTAAAAAAAGTATTCACACTCACACTCATTGTCACTTCATGACCCACCGACTGGTTGATTTCCTAGTCATTGCTCCTTTCAGAAATCTAGAGGGCAGTACTCTTGATGCCTGTATGTGATTTTCCCACCCAGAGATCTGAGATCTGAAATATCTCAGAGGTGTTTCCTCAGCTTGATATCTTAAGGACCATTCCATAACCAACATGAATGTATTGCTTGCTGGGAATTTGATGTCTCCACATGTACCAAGTAATCAGTCCACTGGGAAATAATAGTGTCCCCAGGAAGAAGGCAGTGCTGAGCAGAGAGGATAGGAGAGAAGGGACAGAGATAGGTTTATTTAGGAACCTTAAATTGAACATTGCATCTGTTTTTGGTAGAAGAGATAATTTTCTTCCTTTTAATTGCCTGCAGGTGGCATGTCTTCATGCTTGTTCATATGCACATAGATGTGTCTGTAAGAATCTTTGTCTCTTCCGAATGTTTTAGTTATTTTCTGGCAAATAAAAATGAATTTCATTAGATAATCAGCATGTGTGACATTATCTATTGGATTCTGTCCATGAGGTTCATATTTTGATTTTGGTAGAAGAGATAATTTTCTTCCTTTTAATTGCCTGCAGGTGGCATGTCTTCATGCTTGTTCATATGCACATAGATGTGTCTGTAAGAATCTTTGTCTCTTCCGAATGTTTTAGTTATTTTCTGGCAAATAAAAATGAATTTCATTAGATAATCAGCATGTGTGACATTATCTATTGGATTCTGTCCATGAGGTTCATATTTTGATAATGCACTTTATTTGGAATGAATCAATGTTCTCCACCTAACATGAAATTCTTTGGTAGGGTTTCTTTCATCCCTAACATCTTATAATTTTATAGTTGACAACTATATATGGCATGGCTTTCATAATGTCATAAAGCAGGGTGAAAAATCTTACTTTACACTTTTTATTTTTCAAGTCAATGAGGCTTCTTTTTTAAAAGTTTTATTTATTTATTTTTGGCTGTGTTGGGTCTTCATTGCTGTGTGCTGGCTTTCTCTAATTGCAGCAATTGGGGGCCACTCTTCATTGTGGTGCGCAGGCTTCTCATTGCGGTGGCCTCTCTTGTTGCTGAGCACGGGCTCTAGGCGCATGGGTTTCAGTAGTTGTGGTGTGTGGGCTCAGTAGTTATGGCTCACGGGCTCTAGAGCGCAGGCTCAGTAGCTGTGGCGCATGGGCTTAGCTGCTCCACGGCATGTGGGATCCTCCCGGACCAGGGCTCGAACCCGTGTCCCCTGCATTGGCAGGCAGATTCCCAACCACTGCGCCACCAGGGAAGCCCCAATGAGGCTTATTTTTAGGAGAAAATATTGGCCAAAGAAAATCATTAAACATATATAAAAATAAGATGCCATATAGTTCTTTCCAAATTACATTCTTTTAAAAATTGCTGCATGATATACTTTATAGTTATTGATATCTGTGGAGAAATATTCTAAAAGCATACATTTTGTCAGTGAATTATTGAATATCAAGACTGTCTTACACTACTCATAATGAATAATTTGCCTTATTAAAAAGAAAATGAAAAGGCATTGGGGACTACACATTTGATTTTTTTTTTTTTTAGATCTTACATATCCATTTGTTCCTCAATTTCCAAATGTAATTTGAAGGAATACATCATTCGTCAACAGTTTGAAAAGTGAGATGTGTTCTTGCCAGTTTCTTTTTCGGTAACTTAATATACACTGGAAGTTCTGTTTTCTGTTGATTTTGACATTGTAGTTCAATGAAGATATGGGTTTCTACTGCTGAGGCGGACAGGTACCAGCATCACTAGGTGACTGCTTTTCATATATTACTCTCAGAACACTTACAAGGAGTATTTTTTTTTTTCTTTTAGATGTTGGGGGTAGGAGTTTTTATTGATTAATTTATTTTTATTTTTTGCTGTGTTGGGTCTTCGTTTCTGTGCGAGGGCTTTCTGTAGTTGTGGCAAGCGGGGGCCACTCTTCATCACGGTGCGCGGGCCTCTCACTATCGCGGCCTCTCTTGTTGCGGAGCACAGGCTCCAGACGCGCAGGCTCAGTAGTCATGGCTCCCGGGCCCAGTTGCTCCGCGGCATGTGGGATCCTCCCAGACCAGGGCTCGAACCCGTGTCCGCTGCATTAGCAGGCAGATTCTCAACCACTGCGCCACCAGGGAAGCCCACAAGGAGTAGTTTTATCATTTCCATTTTATGAGCGCAAAAGCTGAATGAATAACATTGTTACAGAGTTAGTTCTAGAGCCCATGTTCTTCACCACTTTGGTACACTTTCTTCATATTTAGCACAAAAAAAGGTTTATTTGCAAGGCTGCCAATAATTGTCATCTCGCTCCGTAGAATATAGAGATGCTTAATCATATAACCATGGCTAATATTCAGTCAGTACACAGTGAGAAAGATGTACCTGTTGGACTGTGAAAAATACTGAAATGTTTTAGTATAGGTTGAGAGATAATTATTGACCTGACCTAGCCTGCCTTCCCCTTCTCCCCTACACCTGGAGTTTCCCCAGTGTATCAACAGGTCCTCCATGATTCAGAAAACAAAGATTATTGCTTGACACAGCAGGGACCAGCAGAGGCCTGTCCCAGTACACAGGCCCAGGCTGTTTCTTATTGGTTGCTTTGGTCTACTGATTGTTAAATATTTTGGAATCATCCCTACATATCAGTATTTAACTTGTAGAAATAGATGCTATTATTGGTCAACTATAATTGCCTGATTTGCTGAATTGAAAGCACATGGTGGGAGGTGACCAAGGATTTGACCAGAGAGGTCTTCTCTGCTCTTGGGAGTCTTAGGAGTGAACATTGAAATACAATCATCTCAATGAAGGGGTCTTAGAAGTTTCTAAAGAGCTTAAACCATTATCATTTTCCAAGGCTGGTAAAAAAAAAAAAAAAAAAAAAAAAAACCTCCCAGATCACCGAATCCTTCATTCCTTCATTTTTTTTGTGTGTGTGGTGGGGAGGTAATATGGAAATTCATGGGATATAATCTTAGTTGCCAGGTGAGGCAGAAAACAGGATATCTCACCAAATCTCATCCATCATGACCTGCCTAAGAGGGGTGGCAGAGCCTCCCTCTAAACTCAGAGGGTCTATCAACCTGTCCTGAGAGGAAAAAATGTAAGATCTGATGACTCTCCTCTCTGTGATCCTTCTCCTTCAAACCTTGACTGGTATTCTTAGACCTGTACCTCTCTGGGAAGGCAGATCATCCTCATTATGATGCAGTTTTCGTTTTTACAATATTAATAATCTTTTGGCATTATCTACAAGAACATAATTGATCAAAACACAATTGGCTTCTTGCTTTCTGGCACAGGCTGTTTAAAGAGCAAAATGTCAATCACTGAAGTGAGCAAAGTACTCACTTATTTGAAATGATTAAAACTTTCTGCAACAAGTATTAATTTCCTTCCTGCTGTGAGACTTGCAAACACTCAAAAAAGGGTAAAGATCTGAATGTCTATATAGATTTAATAATTTATTCAATTTCTTCAAAAATTGATTAAAATGCACGAGAATTGAATCTACCAGTTTTTACAAAAGCAGACACCCACACAGACAATGGGTGAGAAATCTTATTTCTTTTAATTTTCATAGGACCTTACTTCAGTAATATAGAAAAACCAAAAACCAAAAAAAAAAAAAAAAAACCCTGAATAATGAAAGTAAAAACACCAAGGTATTTGATGAATGAATATGATAAATTGTAGGTTTGGATGAGTCTCCTCTGCTTCTATGTGCTGATAATGACAGGGCTAAGTCTAAAGAGATATTGAGGAAGATGAGGGTGTTTTTCAAGTTGAGAATCTTGTTGTCAGAAAGGAAACCAGGATGGTATGACCCTGTCTCCAAATATTGTAAATAGACATGCATGATTGATGTTATTTTTATTCACTTTGTTTCCTAACCTGCACCTGCTTTGAAGTAACCAGCCGTAAATATATTAACTTTCTTAATATTCAACAACTCACGTGAGCCACAAGTAGCCATTAGTTTTAATTATAGACACATCAGTGTTTTTTAGTCACTTGTTTACATTATGTTACTGTTCTTTCATAATCTTCTCCTTAAAGCTCAGCCAGCTGTCAATTACAGCTTTTTAAGCAAACCACTTCAATTAAGGGGCCTTGGATATTTGAACAGTTAATAAACAAAATAAATAGTTCTTTAAAATAGTCAATAATAAAGAGAAAATATTTAGAAGTATGGTATATTTTTCATGGCTGTTCAAAAGAAAATGCTTCACTTTAGTGGAATCAGAGATGTTTTAAAAGAAACGTTAGGAGGTTTATTTAAAAAAAACAACAGGTCAAACAAAAAGAAAAGAAACTAACAGCTCAGTCATTTCAGGCTATTCATGCTCTGGCTGGTTGACAGAGTAATTTCAATTTAAAGGGTCAGATGTTATCACTGACCCTCAAGTCTTATGCCTTTTCTCTTGTTGTTGTCCTGGAGTTACCTTTTATCAGTAGAGCTGGAAATAAGGTAGGCCTTGACTCATGTTATCTTTTCATGGATTGATTGCAACATTGTGATGGCATCTGACTTGCCATTGGCCAAGAGGTGACTAAAGAATTAAGGAACAAACAGTGATATAAACAGCTGTATGACTGCCATGCTGTTTGCTTTTGGCTAAATTATACAAATTAACTTTTGATGCATTGAACCAAGTTTAAATGCACTGATATCTGAGTGCTGAAAAGGTTGAGACTTGGTGTTTAAAAAACAAAACAAAAACTCATAAGGGGATTTGGCAAAAATGAGAGCAAGCTTTCCTAGGAGAAGAAAGTGAAGAATGAATGCACATTAACTAAGTGATGAGAGGAGATATGCCTGTGCTCGGCAGAGGGCATGCCATTCATAAAAACGTTCTCAGGAGCATGAGGTATTACATGGCATGTTCCGTGGTATCTATTTGTCCTCATCCCTGGTAAAGCATCTTCAAACATACAGTCCTGTATCACTGCTTATTAACAAATCTAACTATGAAGTTCAAGACATTATAAAATTTGTTGAGAAATTATAGATGTAGTAATTAGGTTTGAATTTTTCATATTTTAGTTTTTCCAAGAGGTTCAGTAGAACAGAAGTTATTTACATTGAAAATGAAAAGGAACAGAGAAGTAAGTGATAAATTGTGAGTTTATTTTGCAGACACAAGATATAAGAAGTTTCTGGATTTAGTGGTGAATCACTAAAGATGAAATAAAGAGGTTTTTTTTTTGTCTGCATTGGGCCTTCATTGCTGCGCATGGGCTTTCTCTGGTTGCGGCGAGTGGGGCTACTCTTCGTTACAGTGCCCTGGCTTCTCACTGCAGTGGCTTCTCTTGTGGAGCACGGGCTCTAGGTGTGTGGGCTTCAGCTGTTGCAGCACACGGGCTCCGTAGTTGCATCACGTGGGCCCTGGAGCGCGAGGGCTTTGGTAGTTATGGCGTGCAGGCTTCAATAGTTGTGGTGTGTGGGCTCAGTAGTCGTGGCTTGTGGGCTCTAGAGTGCAGGCTCAGTAGTTGTGGTGCAGGGGCTTAGTTGCTGTGTGGTATTTGGGGTCTTCCTGGACCAAGGATTGAGCCCATGTCCCCTGCATTGGCAGGCAGATTCTTAACCAATGCACCACCAGGGAAGTCCGAAATAAAGAGGTTTTAGAAAGCAGCTATGATCCTGTTCCATTCTAATGATAAGAAGTGTTCCAGTGCCCCTTGTATTAAGACTGATAGGAGTGAGTGCATCTCAATATATGTAGCAAACAAAGGTGTTTGCAAATGTATTGTTTCTGACTCAAACAGGCATGGATTTAAATCCTGGTGCTGCTATTCAGGGGGTGATTTCTCCATCAGTGAAAATAGAAACAATATTAAGAGGATTAATTGGATTAATATTTATGTAAGTACCCAGCATCATAGATGAACATAGATGTTTCCTTCATTATTATCCCTCTTTCTGTTCTTATCCTCATTCTTTTTTTTCTTCATTGTTAATATATTTTAAAAATGCAATGCAGCCTAAAGGAGGGAAGGACAAAACTTGGCAGATGCCCTGATTGTTTCAGATCTTCATTGCCTTTCATCAGCCCTCAATACTGTGTTTATTCAGGGAAGCTGAATTAAAATATGACTTTTAGAATCAGATGAACTTGGCTTAAAATTCTGGTGCTCAGGCTAACCAGCTGTTTGACTGTTGGCCAGTTGTTTAATTTCACTTTAGATTCAGATTCAGATTCATCATCTATTAAATGTGGATAATAGGCACTTCCTCATCAAGTTGGTGTTCTCTTAGCATAATCTGCCGTATCATCAATGCACGCCAATGCATGTTAGCTTCCTCTGTCGAACTGAAAGTTAAGCTATATCAATGTTACTGTGTGGTAAATCCAAGAATCTTCTACCAACAGCCAGTGCTTCCTTTAGTCAAGCGTAAGACCTGTGCATTCATGTGAGGGTAGGATATGATAAATACGTAACAGAAATTGCTGTTGATGTGGAGCCAATGTTGGTGCAGGAGTATTGAGGAAAAACATTAGCCACACTGGAAACGTTGCTTGACTCACCAGAAGGAGGATACTAGTGAATTCTCTGACTTGTTCTCATATGCCAGCATCATGCCTTATTTAGCAAATATTCACTGTCTGGTTGGATGGATGAATGAATATGTCCACCAAGAGCTCAGTGCAGGATGTTCAGAGCATCTCATGGATTTAGCCCCTCATGCAGGACCAGAGGAGAACTTTTCTGCTAATGGAGCCACACAAAAAAATGTCTCAGACATCCTCTCAGCTCCCAATTCACAATCCCCGTGGCATTTGTATACTAAAAGTGACATGTGGCCTTTGCAGTAGTGGCAGGCTATATAAGAGGTACACTGTTTTGATAAGAGCATGTGAATTATACTGATTTGAAGTTCAATTTGTGTCTTCCAAAAATCTCCAAAGGCTCGTTTCATTGCCATGGCTGCGGAATTTGTCAGCGGGAACTAATGGTATACACTTTTCTCAGTCTCATTATATTGCTTCAGGTGATTGCACTGGGAACTAGATGCCTCATTCTCTCTTATTGATAGTCATTGAATATGACATTAATATGACCTACAAAATACAAAAGAATTATAACCAAAACAATAGGTGTATATATTCTTTTGGGCAAGCATGTTGACATTTGTAATATGGCTGAAGTCAAGAGGAAATTGTAAGGCATATAGTGAAACACAGTATTTATCATTTTACCATTCAGAATCCATGTCATTTATATCACTTAAACTTGAAAGTGAGAAATGTATTTCCTGATTGCATGTGGATTATTCCTATCTTGTCCTACAGAATTGATGCAGTTTCTTTTTTAAGTTAGAAATAGTTTTAGGAAATTCTTGTCATGCAGAAACTAATATTTTTTATATGTGAAATGAAGCCCTTTTTCTTGACCTTGAACCATACTTGTGGAAATAAATCATGTGCAAATTTCTTCTGCAACTTTTTAAGCTTAGGCAAGTTTTATCTTATAGTAATGGAAATTTCACAGAAGAATCTTTAAGAAATTATCATCAGGACTATAGTTTTATTTCTATAGCATGTCATGCCTTAAGAAGTTCTTTAGCACTCATTTCCTATTGATTTTTATAGTCCTCCACTGCGTATTGATGATGAAAGAATGATTAGAATTCAAATGAGGAGATCTAACTACTGAGCCTGCCTCCTTGACTAACCAGCCACGTGATCTTAACTAAATATATTCAGCCCTCTGAGGTGACACAGTTCAAAGAATGGACCAGATAACTCTGAACTCAGCTACTTCTCTCATTTTATAAATAGTCCAAAGATTTTAACTGGTTTGTCCATGACAAATTTGGCTAGGTGATATATGTAAAAATATAATCCAGCTTTTCTGCCTTAGTTTTAGTGCTGTTTCCACAACATTTAGATGACAGTGGTAAATCATTTTCTTCCCTTTAGTGAAAAATAAATCATGCAGAGTACGTACAGAGATCATTATTCTTGCAAAACTCTACATAGACTTGTTATTAAACCATCGTCTGGGGAAATTAAAAACAGCATGATGACCAGAATATAGTGTATATTCCCTAAGAACCAGTATCATCACACTCATTTAATATTTTCATAATACTACTAAATAATGTATTAGATACTACTTTCTCTGTATCATAACTTGATTTTAGTAAGTCATTCTGCAAGGGTGTCTCATGATGTCTTTACTATATAGGAGAGACTCTCCCCAAAATTGGGAAGAAGAGATGCTTTGGATTATAATTCACAGTTTTTCAAACACAGAATCACTATGAATAGTGATTCATGCAGGCCTGAGTTTTGGCAGTTTTTTTTGTTTTGTTGTGGAGATGCTTTCTCTTTTTTTTTTTTTTTTAATCACTTGGTCTCTTGATTTTTAAGATGAATATCACGCTCAACTGTCTTCACAAGGTATTTGTAAGATCATCAGATCATCATAATCTTCTTTCTTTACATTCCTTTAGAGAATTTATTTTTCAGGTCACACCCACAGCAACTGGTGAATTTTTTCAAGAATTAGAAATCTCTTATTATCTTTCCAGGCAATCAGTAACCATTTACTAACATTTACAGATATAATCAATTCCTCTGATGTTTCTGATTAGTGTGTTTTATTTTTCTCAATTCTCTATACCACAATCAATAATCATGCTTGAATAATACCTTCAATGACATTATAACATGCAATATGACATGTGATAATAACCAATGAAACAATCACAGTCAGGTCATATTAATTAATAGCAGTCTTTTAATAAATAATGTAGAAGTTTCTAACAAGTCACAGAGTAGAAATTCAATAAATGGTCTGTTGAATACTTGTCTACTTGTTGAGTCTAACAAGCAAGGGTCTTCTCTGGCAACATTTCAATAAATTTTCTGTTTTGCTTTGTCCCTTTCAGTATCTTTTCCTTAGATTAGTTAAATCCATAGAAGGAATACTAACTAAATTTGCAGGTGACCCACAGTTGAGAGAGGGTGGAAAACATATTGATGTTTAAAATCAAATTTTCAAAATCAAGTTTTTTTAATGCTGATTTTGGAAGGAGCCAGGTGTGTAGGCAGGACTGCCAGATATGATTTTGTAGGTTTTCTTTGGAAATTCCCACTTTGGGAGGCTTCATGTCAATAACGTCTGTGCATTCTTTCAAGAGTATATGTATAAATGTATAGTATGTGTTTGTTGGTTTATTTATTCATTGATTCATTTGTTTGTGCCAAATTCAGCATTCATAAGATCTTGATAGGCTGACACTTTAGCTAAAATTTCAATATTAACACAAAAAAGTTGGCCAAACACAGCAGAAGCAGATGATGCCTGTCTTTTCTTACTTCAGAGTTCCACTAAGGGGAACTCATGGCAGTGACACTCCGTGTAGGGAGGATCATGCCAGCAGAGAGGATGAAGCCCAATTCTTGCAGAGTGGCTGCCTTTTTCTTACGCAAGTTTGTATTGCCAGTTTGCGAGGCTTGATGCTAATAATCTCTGATTTCTTTCAAAGGGATCTGTGTAAATATGTAGCATTTATTCATTCGTTCATTCACTTGTAGTAAATTCAGCATTCACAATGTGATAGCCTCATTCATGGTAAAGTAGCATTGATCCCCTCACTCCAAATAATATCTCTGCTCCAGATTTTCCATATTCTGACAAGCCCTTTTATCTCATCATATAAGAGGCATCATATAAGATTTGTTTGAAAGGAGTTGTTCACTGTTACAAATAAATCAGTTTTGGGAAGCACTGTGTTTGGCCTGTATTAATCAGCTCCAACTGCCATTAACAGAATACCGTAGACTGAATATCTTAAAACTACAAGAATTTATTTTTCATAGTTGGAGGCTGGGAAGTCCCAGATCAAGGTGTTGGCAGATTTCGTTCTTGATGAGGACTTTCTTCTTGGCTTGCAAATGGTCACCTTCTTGCTGAGCCTTCACATAGAAAAGATGGAGAGCTTTGTTCTCCCTTTTCATATAAGGACACTAATCCCATCCTGGGGGACCTACCCTCATCACCTCATCTGAACCTAATTACTTCCCAAAGGCTTCATCTCTAAATAGCAAAACACTGGAGAGTTAATTCTTCAACATATGAATTTTGAAGAGACAAAGAACTTCAGCCCAAAAATATTCATAACAGGGCCTATATTTTTTAAATTAGTAACTTTCTGGTTTTTTCCAAATTATAGATTTAATCTGTTAGATAAGCTTGTAATGTTTTATTGGTTTGAGTTTCTCAGTCACTTTTTTTTCCTATGTGGTACGAGATTTTAGTTTACGAAATATTATTCTGACCATTGTCACAATTGTTTTTCCATCTGGAAAAATTGAGTTGTGTAAATGATGAACTCTTGTTTCCATGGGCAGGAATTCTATGTCAGCCAAGTCTTATTCTTTGAATATAATCTCCAAACTTCTACCAATATCATTGTATGACTCAAGAGTGTTATGATATGGAAAATTCACAGTTTAAATGGCGTAAAATAGAACCGTGTTTTAACTCTCGGTTTTTCTGTCTTCTCTCATAGTGTACGGAAAAGCCTGTGTTTTGAAGGCCAAAAAGAAACTTCAGTAAACAGCTCTTAGAGTCCTTGTAGTTCTGGATCTAGATATATAATGCTTATATCTATATAATACATAAATACTTTTACTTCCTCTTTATATTTTTATTCTGCTTACATGCTATTTGATTTGATTGTATCTGTGCTCTTTTTATAAATTGCTTCAGGTTATCATTATTAATGCAATTAATTGAACATGTACTGATATGATGAAAAGAGATTTGGGCTTCAGGAGACTTGGGTTCAAATAATTGACCCTGTCATTTGTTAGCTGTTTTACCCGCAGCTTTATTGAGGTATTTTTGATAAACAAAAATTGTATATATTTAAGGTATATAATGTGATGTTTTGATACATATATACATTGTGAAATTATTACCACAATTAAGCTAATTAACGTATCCATCACCTCACATATTTACTCCTGTCTGTGTGTGGTGAGAACACTTGAGATCTACTCCCTTAGCAGATTTCAAGTACACAGTACATTATTAACTATGCTGTATGTTAGGTCTCTAGAACTTCTTTATCTTATAATTAGGATTTTGTACCCTCTGACCGACATCTTCCCTTTTGCTCAATCACCAACTCTTGTTAAACATTCCACTCTCGTTTACTGTGAGTTTGACTGGTTTTTTGTTTTGTTGTGTTTTTTAGGTTTTACATATACATAAGATCATGCAGTGTTTGTCTTTCTGTGTCTGGTTTATTTCACTTAGCATAATGTCCTCCAGGTTTATCCATGTTGTTGTGAATGGAAAAAGAGAATTTCCTTCTTTTGTAATGCTGAATTATACACACACACACGCGTGCACGTGCACGCAGAAATGGGATTTATGGATCAAATGGCAGTTCTATTTTTATTTTTCTGAGGAATCTCTATACTGTCTTCCCTAATGTCTATACCAATTTACATTCTTACCAATGTGTACAAGGGCCCCCTTTTCTCCACATCCTCACCAACACTGGCTATTTTTTGACTTTTTGATAATAACCTTCCTAACGTGTGAGGTGATTAGTTTTGATTTGCTTTTCCCTGATGGTTAGTGATGTTGAACATCTTTTCATATACCTTTTGGCCATTTATGTGTCTTTGAAGAGCTGTCTATCTAGGTCCTTTGCCCATTTTTTAATCTATTTATTTATTTTTTTGCTATTGAGTTATATTAGTTCCTTATATAGTTTGGATATTAACCCCTTGTCAGATATATGTTTTGCAAATATTTTCTCATGTTCTGTAGTGCTTCTACATTGTGTTGATTGTTTTCTTTGCTATGCAGAAACTTTTTAGTTTGACATAAACCCACTTGTTTATTTTTTATTTTGTTGCCTGTGCTTTTGATCCAAAAGTCAGATCCAAAAAACTCAATGCCAAGACCAATACTTTGGGCAAATCTCTGGCAGTTCTAGATATTCATTTTCTCATGCAAATAAGGGGCTTGAATATATATAATTATAATTCCTATGGTTTCTTTTACATTCTTAAATAAGGGTTGTAATATATAATTACATTTAAATTCATGAAATACTTAGAAGAAATATGAACCATATCTGATAATTAAGTTATTGACAATTAGAAATTGTTTAGCATTCCTTGAAATAACATGTTTTTCAAAGTTAGAATTCTTGTACTGTACATGGGTATTTCCGAAGAGTCATTTTGGATCTCATGCTACTTGAAACCTTGTTAATATTAAAGAATGTTTCAAATTCAGTAGGGGCAGGGTATAGTTTTTGGTTAGAGGATTAGAGTTTCTATTATGAAGTGCAGGAGCTTTTCATTAGAAATGAAAAAATTACCATATTCAGGTAGTTTTTTTTAAACTTTAAGATTATTTAAGCATTTCCATGTTTGTTTGTTTTTTAATTTAAAAACCAGAAGTCTGAAGAACTATTGTTTAAAATAATCCATTCTCTGTTAATTAACTTGATTGTGGGAATCTTTTTACAGTGTATACGTTTATCAAATCATCATGTTGTATACTATAAATACATTCCAATTTTGTTTGTTAATTATACCTCAATAAAGCTGAAAATATAATAAGATAAAAAAATCCATTCTTCCACAATACAGAATAAAGGCACTGAGATCTCCACTTAAAGACTGAAAGACCATTAAGAAGTAAATTGGTATAATGACTTGGAGGTAAATTCTTTTTTATATAAACAATATGTAGTTATGGAAAGATAAAAACATTTGGAAGGATTAGAAAGAGGATAGGCCTTCTACTTCTGTGTTTTTGACGCAGGAAATTTTGAAACCAAATAGGTGTCTTGTCACTAGACTCTAATGTTAGTTCCATATGTAACTTTGAATATGATTTTGCATATCTATTATTTTAAGTAGAAGTTTTTCATATCCTTCTGGGAGATAATGGGGTAATCATTTTTTTGAAACCCTTTTCTAAATCCTTTTATTAAATGATACTAAATGTCTTCCAATTTTTCTTATATAATTTTTATAAGGAATTTGACTTCTTGCTTAATACTAATGAAATAAGCTCAGTTACAACATCAACAAAATATACAGGCTTAATATGATGTTTGGATAATTTCGGGTTTGGGTTATTTTTGGTTAACAGCACCCTGCAGTACAAATTAACTTAAAAAGTTTTAGTGGCTTGTGTTACTAATCCATAATTGAAAGTTAAGTCCAGACGGATGCAGTGGCATACAGGGTTATAACAGTTTGGGGGAAGCTAATGTACTGATGATCCATTTATATGCCTATGTTTATACTTGTGCTAAAATCCTACTGAGCTTGAGCTTTTCAATTTCTTCATGTGTGATATAACGGATGTTAACTTTAAAAAAAAAGAAGGAGTTTTAAATATATTAAAGCCACGTAAAACCCTGAAAAATCCAGGGGTAAATTGGTGTAATTACACATGTCATTGAGATGAAATGACATTTTAAGGTTCTGTACTCTTCATATGTTTCATATGTGGAAATAGCCCACTCAGACTAATCTTATTAACTTGGCCTAAATGTGGAGATTCATTTCAAAACTAGTAATTGCAAAAAGAAATTGTTCTTCTCTGTTTTATTATATTTCCAGTTCACCAAAATGTGATCTGGTAAGATCATAGGTGTTTGAAATAAAGCAGAAGTCTGATTCCTTTCTCTACTACTTCTTATGGGTGAGATCTCTAGCAAATCTCTAGACTTGTACATACAATGAAAATAAAATAATACTCTCTACTTAAGGATTTGTGGGATGGAGAAAGGAAGAGTGTTTCCTGTGAAAAAGGCTTGTTAATTCTAAAGTGCATTACAAGCCTTAATAGTTAGCTTCTCAAAACCCAATACTTCTAAAATATCATTCTTCATTGTTTTGAATACTGGGCTTTTTATAAGTGCAATTAACTTTACAATTGTACCACACATGGGTTTCTTTCACAGTATTTTTACATTTCAGTATATTCTGAATAGCTTCCGCCCCTGAATCTTGACAGGACCAATTTAGCCTATTCACACATGGATTGTGGCATATTCTGTGTTAAATGTATACACATAGCATGGTTGACCAAGATGTGTGACTTTCTATCCCATTCCAGTGGATGTTACCAGAACAATAGCTTGACTGACATGTACTTTTGTATCCTGCTGAGTTTTACAATTTTCTTTTGGTGTTTGTTTTCACCAACAGTCTAGAGTTTCTTGACCTCACAACCATTTAGAATAATGTCTTTTGCAAGATATGCTATTGGCTGATGGAAGTATTTTTGATCACTGATTTCAGAATATAGTTATATCCGTGTATAAAAAACAAAGTGAGGAATTCAAGCACTCACCTCTTGTTCTGAAACTGATTAATTTTAAATAGTTTATAGATGTAAATTCTATAAAAGTTTTAAAAGGTCATTCACTTTATAGTAAGGCTCTGCTGTCTCTATCTCCCTGCCTCTCACCCCTCCTGGGAAGCAATTACTAACAGTTTCTTGAATTGCTTTCCATACATATTCTAGAAGCAATTCTCTGTGAATTCAGTCAGAAAAGAGTTTATACCCTAACTTAGTATCATGCCTAGATATAGTATTCGTAAATTGGTAAAAATGTGATTTTCTTGTATGGTTCACAAAGTTCTTTCAGTTGTTTTCTCCTTTCTGTTCTTAAGGCATGCTCAACTCCTGTATAATTTCTAAGTAAACAGCTTTTCAGCAGTTTGTGTTTGGTCTTTCATGCTTATCAGATCAGTGAGTCTTATGCTTTCATGCTCACCATATCTTGTAAATTGCTGTAGAAGAATAAATCTGTTGTCCTAAGTTGGATATCTCATGCATGCCTTGTAAACCTGTAATGACACTCTTGTGTCTACACATTGGCAATATTGGCTCTTAACCTAAAAACTTACACTCAGTCTGTGTTGCTGGCTTTCTGGTCTAATTTGGCTTTTTCTGAAGTACAATCTACTTGCCTAGGGCCCTGTTATGGGCTAAATGTTTGTGTACTACCCCCAATTCTTCTTTTTTTTACTTTTATTTATTTTTTTATATAGCAGGTATACCCCCAATTCTTATGCTGAAGCCCTAACCCTCAATGTTAGGGTATTAAGAGGTGGGGCCTTTGAGAGACAGTTGTGTTTAGATGAGGTCATGTGAGTGGTTCTTGTGATGAGATTAGTGCTCTTATAAGAAGGGACCAGAGAGCTTATTCTTTCTCTTCATGTGAGATTGTAATAAGAAGGTAGCCAGCTATCTGCAAACCAGAAAGAGAGCCCTCACCAGACACTGAATCTGCTGGCACCTTGATCTTGGCCTTCTCAGCCTCCAGAACTGTGAGAAATAAATGTTTTTTAATTGTTTAAGTCACAGGGTGTATGGTATTTTATTAGAGCGACCCATACTGTCTAAGACAGCCCCTAACGACATGTCTAGACCTCCTAGAGCCTTTTACCTGAGGGACTGGACCTTGCTGTGGTTTTTCAGTTAACCTTCGTACCACTGTGATTTTTCCATCACATTTGCCTGGCACAGACAGGGTTCACAGAACCTGGTGGGATGTTATCATTAGGACAACTTACTAACTTCTAGGAGAAAACCCTGTGTAAGAAATGATCTGTCGCTTTGGACCAGGCCCTATCTTGTGCAGGTCCATTCTTCTTTTCACCCATTTCCACTCAGGTTCCACATGTCTGTTGGATGAGGCTGCAGAATGTGTGACAGTCATAGGAGTTTCGTATGGTTGCAAGGTATACTTCTAAGATGATGTGATACAAGTTTTAGTTTAAATCAATATACTGGGATCCTCCATTGTTTCTGTGGTTGTTAATGCATCACCAACACCAGTGGGACAAGTGATTACAAGCTTTGTGCTTTGAGGTAATTGCTTCTTTGCATAGGAGAATTACTTCTTCTTTAGGAGACCTGGAGAATCCAGAAAAACAGATGCAGTTGGAACCAGGCACTGTGCAGCAAGAGCACAGACTGCAGATGCCAAAACATGACCCTAATAAGCTGGCTTTTGAAAAATATATGTCTCTGGGCACTGCCCAGGGAGAGTCTAGATCAATAGGGCTGGGATGGAGCCCAAAGAATCAGTACTTTTAAAAGCTCCCTACATGATCAGGTTGTGCTTCTGGTGGGAAATTGCTGTTCCAAAGAGCAGTCATCACAGATGAACTGTCATTGGTTATGATCAGGGATATGAAATAGTTACGGGAAAGATCTTTCTTGAAAGAAACCAAATAAAATCATTTGAGGAAAAAATGACTTTTAGTGTTCTATATAAAAAAAAGAATGTAAAGTATCAACTCCTGTCCCTCAGTCTCCCTACTTTCTCCACCACCTAATCAAGGGAACCAATTCTAAATAGAAAATACTGCTCAATATTTGTTGATTTATTGTCTCTGTTGTATAGCATAGCATATAGGCTGTAGTGCTTTTTATTTTTGTATTGAACAGAGTGCTATGAAAGTGAGAATTACACATTCTTTGGTAATGATAGATTATACAACACCATAAACATTTAAAAAAGTGATTTTGATGCTTTTTTGGCACACAAGATTTATACGTTAACTGTCTGATATACTAGGTTAACTTCTCAGAACCATCTGAGTAGAAGTTTTCTGCAACGAATTTAGCTAATTTTAGAAAAATTGTGAAATGTTTTTGGAATGCTGTCATCACTGGTTCCTGACAAACACAGTAGAGTCACCAGCCACTTCTCAGACCTCTGATGTTAGGTCTCCTTTCTGATGCCTCATTCTGTGAATTTTTAATTTCTCACTCTGGGTCATACAAAATTCATTCAATTTACTCTTGTTTTGACACCTCCATTCTATATATATCTCTCATCATTATCCTGATTTTAGGAGTTATTTGTTTTCCTTTCTGTTTTTAAATATTTATAAATAGTTAAGATGTGCTAAGTTTTCCTGTTTTATACTCATAAAACACTATTTTCAATCATTGTTTTACTTTATCTTCCACAAGCATTAAGGTGCTTTTTTTTTTAATGAACTCTCTTGTAAACTTGCAAATCTTTTACCTGTAAAAACTCACAAGAGTGATGCACAGACTTTTAGGGCATCCAGAGTAATATGCTGAGAAGAGACCCATGTTAGGCAAATGTTCAGGCAACTTCATTGTCTTAGTTATAACAGTGATGGGGTTATGGAGTTTTCTGTTCAACACAGAATCTTGCATTTTGGGAACTGAGAAACTGGAGTAAGAATATGGCTACCAGACAGCAGAGAAAGCATGGACATGCTTTGCATAATGTGTTTATTTAATAAGGATTTACTGTCTTGGGAGAGATAGTGAAATAAAACACATGATCTATGAACTCAGTTGGACAAGGGGACAAGCATACTACAGCCCAGCAAAATATTGGAACATAAGACTCTAAAAGAGATGACAAAAACAGAACTTTACCCTCCAAAGGAGAAACAGAAAAGTACTGTGGTGTCATATTATGTCCCAGCATGATCAGGAAAGCGTTCATAAAAGAAAAGGGAATGAGTTGAGCTTTACAATGTGGGTGAGAATTTGCTAGAAAAAAGGTGGAAAATAATAAATGCCAGGGGAGTCTTTGGAAACAAGGGACCTGGTTGGGCACAGCTGGGTAAAGGATTAATGTAAAGGAACAATTGGAAATAAAGTTAAGGATATATTATGACTTTTATGATACAAGTAACAGAAACTCTGGTTAAATAAAAAAAATTAAATGATAGGGATTATCATACCACGACAGCTTAAAATTCCAGGAATACAATTCAGTTTAGATATGACTTATAAGGACCTGAAAGTGTGACCAAGATCTGGTTTCTCTGTTGTTGTTTCTTGACTAGATATCCCCAGGATTTGCTCCATTTCCAAGTTATAAGCTTTATATCTTTATCAAGGAGATGAGAGCTTCTCTTTGGTAAGTTCTATAAAAGAGAAATAAAACATTTTGTCCCAGAATCTCCAGCAAACATCTCCAAATGCCATCTCTGCCTATTCTTGATCCAATCACTGTAGATCAAGAGGATAGGCTATATTGAATGGCTTTTCCCAGTCAGTTTCATTTCTAGAGCTGCATTGTGACACACCCACCTGAACTGCCAAAAATGGGAAAGAAGCGAACTTACTGAGGGAAATTTAGGGTGCTGTTGGTGGAAAAAGGGAGCATAGATGGTGAAAAGTCAACCACCAGAAGTCCTGCATGGGAAAATAACTTGGGCCAGATGTATAATGTAGGGACTAAGGAAGCTTAGATGGTTTTCAGTAGAAACATGACCTCATGCAAAGGGTAATCCAAAAGCATAACATTAAATAACCTATGACCTAAGAATTATACTGTTAGGTATTTTACCAAGTGGAACTCTTGAACATAGGCAGTGGAAGACATGTACAATGATACTCATAGTAACACTTTATAGTAGAAAATCTGAAAACCATCTAAATGTCAATCAAGACTAGAGCAGATGAGTAATTTGTATATTCACAAAATAATACCCCAGGCAAAATGAATATATATATATAGCAATATGTAGTGACATGAATAAATCTTAGTAATAAATTATTAAATGAAAAGTAGATTCCCAAAGAGTGTAAACATGGCAGTATTTTTGTAAATTTAAAAATAAATGTTTTTAAAGTATATAGCTTTTAAGAACATATTGCTTTTAAGAATGCAATAAAATTATACAAAAAGCGATGAGACAGAAAATAAAGTGAATAGGTAATATACATGACTATGTTACATGGTTTATGAAAAAAGAATAAAACAATAATAGATGATAGAGTATGCTGGAGTGGGATGTTATTTTATATATCATGGTCATTGAAGTCTTCTTAGAAGGTGCCATCTAAGCAGAGAATTGATGGAAATAAAGGAGTGAGCCAAGTGGGTGGCAAAGGAGGAAATCTGTTCTGGGCAAAGGGGCAGTAGATGCAAATGCAGTAGGAAATGCAATGGGAGTGCGCTTGGTGTGTTCCAGGAATTTCAGTGACGCCTGTATGGCTGAAGGAGTGGGTATCAGGAAGAATGGTGAGATATAAAGTCAAAGCAGTAGAGGAGGTTCAGATCAGACAGGGCTGTCAGAGCCATTGTAAGGACCTGGCTGTTAACCTTCATGAGATAGGAATTAACCACCATGAGATAGGAGTCCATTGGAAGCCTTTGAGGAAAAAAGTGATATATTGTTTAAAGGATTACTCTGGCTGGTTTGTGGAGGAAAGGATGGAAATGTCAAGCAGGGAATCAGGGAGATCAAAGATCAGTTAGAAGGGTTTAAAGTCATTCCAGAGAGGGATGATGGTACCTCGGGAGATGATGATTGTTCTGGATATCTATTACTTCGGAACAAGTACACCCAACTTTAGTGGCTTATGCAACAACCATTTTATTATATGTCACATTTTTGTGGATCAAGGATATGGGCAGGGCCCCCCACTGGGCAATTCTGCTTTATGAAGACCAAACAAGTATCATTTGGAGGTATTCAGTGGGTAGCTTATTTGAAGCATCCAAGAAAGCTTCACACACCTGCCTGGTGCCTTGGAAGGGGCATCAAGAAATCTGGGCTTAGTTGAGTTCCTCTATTCTTCCATGTAATCTCATTGCCTCTCTACATGGTCTTTCCAGTGTAGTATTCAGACTACTTACATAGCAGTTTACCACTATAAGAGTAAGTATCCCAGGAGACCAAAACTGGTAGTTGCCAGTGTCTTAAAGCCTGGATCTAGAAAGTGACACAACATCGCTTCTGTCACATTCTATTTGTCAAAGCAGTCACAGAGCCCACCCAAATTCCAGGGTAGGGGATTTAAACCTTACCTTTTTGATAGGAGGGCTCTCAAAGAATTTGTGGCCATATATAACCTGCTGTAGTACAACAGATACAGGCTTCGAGAAGACGTTAAATTCTAGATAACTTTAAATGTTTAGGTTTGGACAGTGGATTAGATATGCATTTGAGAGAAAAAGATTTTTGATCTAGACAACTGGAGGAACAGAGTAGTCGTTTACTGAGACAGGGAAAACTATGGGAAGGAAAATCAGAAGTTCCATTTTGTGCATGGTAAGTTTGAGTTGCCTGTGGACATACCAAATAGGCTGTCAGATATATGATTCTGGAGTTCACTAGAAAGGTCTGGGTAGAGGCTATATGTATATAGATGGTATTTAAATTAATGGGCCTGGATGAGTTTCATTTAAGGAGGAGAGTAGGTGGAGAAGAGGAGAAATCTAACTACTGAGCCTAAGGGAAGTTCAAATATTAGCAAGTATTAGAAATGAGGAGAAACTAGCAAAGAAACCAAGAAAGAGTAGGTCATGAAGTAGAAGTACTAAGGGAAAATGTTGTCTAAGAAGCCTAGAGAAATAATTAGACGGAGTAGGGAGTAATCAAATTGGTTACACACTGCTGATTACATAAATGAGGACTGAAACTTGAATATTGTCTTGGAGCCTAGACTTGATGACCCTTATAGGAGCTATTTTGTTTGAGTCATAGGAACAAAAGCCTATGTGAGTGGCTGTAAAGAAAAAACATGAGAGCAAGAAGAGGAAGCTTGCATGGACAAAACCATAATACCCTTTCTAGTATGCCTCTTGTCTGCCAGAAAGAAACACCCCTGTTCTCTGTCTGGCTTCTATATCTGAACAGGATAATGGAGGGCCCTGGGCATTTGTATCAACTTAAGGGCAATTGCTGAAGCTAATGTCTGTGACTTTAAATCTGTGATTTCAAGAATGTCGACTGCAGTTGTTTCTGGCCATTGAATATGTTTCTATTTGTCTCCCTCTGATGCTGTTAAATATACAGAAGGTTTCATCACTTGCAATTTAAATGCTTGTTTGGAAATGTTTTCTTACTATTATGTCAAATGGCAAGAGAGGAAAAAATTCCAATTTCAAACCCATGAGGAAAAAACTGAATTTGAAAGCCTCTGGGCTTCTACTTCCCGGCTGGTCACAGTTCACACCATTATCTGCTGTCTTATTAATATTTCCTGCCTTGTCTATGAAAACATTTGTGTTTGAGCTGTTGATATCCTTGTGGCAAGGCTGCAACTTTTTCTCTTGTGCTAAACTTAGTAAAACTTGAGAAACAGCACAGTGAGTGTGGAGGACATTGACAGGTAGGACACCCAAGTTTCAGACTTGGAACTCCCTGGAGTAAAGAACTCACTGCTACTCATTGGCTGATATTGATGACAATGATGTTAACGGTAGTAATATCACCTCTGCAACATGACAGCAAAAAAAGAGGTGCCATGCTAATTATGTTACACATACTATCTCATAGAATCCTTCCTATAAATTGAGGAAGGAATTACTCAATGCCAGGACAAATAACTCAATAGGAATTACTATTGCCATTTTACAGATGAGAAATAGAGGCTTAATGAGGTTAAATAACGTGTCTAGTGTCATACATCTAATCTGTGCAGTCAACTTGGGAAAGTAGGCAGAATCCAGAGCTTGTAAGGCTTGAATGCTGTCTTCCCTTTGCTAACTTTAATTTATTTAATGAAGTAAGGATAACAACTGATATACTTATTCCTCATTGTGAGAAACAACATATATATATATATATACACACACACACACACACACACACACACATATATATACACTCTTTAAAACTATAAAATACATATAATTTTGAGATAATTTTTACAATGAAGGTTGGAACATATTAATTTAACCCATCTGATTGACCCATTTTTTAAGGTTGCTGATTTCTAGCACTTTTACCTTGGTCTTTTCTTTAAGGTTCCTGGATTTCTAATTTCAGTAAAATGGAGTGCCAAATTAAGTGACTTGCCTTTCAGTTTTCACACCTGAAGTCAAATGATATATATGTTCCCTTTTCTATAAAAATGTCACATGTTAATAATTAGTAAATATAAATTTTATAACAGTATTTAAATAGTATCAACTTGTCTAGTTTCTGAAGTGGTTCTCAATTCATATGTATTCTATGGTTTTTAAGCTAAAAACAGTAAAGCGTAGAGAAGCATATACAGGATTCAAGAAATAAAAAGTGTTACTTCATTTTCAAAACATGTTTATGTTCATGGTAAACTTATAGACAAATAATGGGGAGAAAAATCCTCAAAACTATTTTTAATAAAATTTTAGGTTCTCTCTCTTTCCTGTGTTAAGTTAGCTAAGATAATTTTCATTTAATTTATTCTTGTTCTGAAATTATTTCACCCAGAGGAGTACAAATAAGAGGACTTTAGGTCATTTACACCATGTATCTACCAGTTTATGAATTCTGTGAAACTAATTTATACATCAAAAGGTATTGTGAAATCACACTGCAAAACATGTGATCTAGTTTCTTTTTCAAATCATCATAAACATAGGCTTAACATTGCAAGTTCGTTGTTTAGTTTGAAAAATTTGGAAAGGACTCTTTGAGTTTAAAGGTAGTTGTTTAGTAATCTAGAGAACAGTGTAAACATGACACAGAATTTGACTTAAGAAATTTGACATTTTTAAAATGTATTTATTTATTTATTTATGGCTGTGTTGGGTCTTCGTTTCTGTGTGAGGGCTTTCTCTAGTTGTGGCAAGCGGGGGCCACCCTTCATCACGGTGCGCAGGCCTCTCACTATCGTGGCCTCTGTTGTTGCAGAGCACAGGCTCCAGATGCGCAGGCTCAGTAATTGTGGCTCACGGGCCCAAGTGCTCCGCAGCATGTGGGATCGTCCCAGACCAGGTCTCGAACCCTTAGTCCCCTGCACCGGCAGGCAGACTCTGAACCACTGCGCCACCAGGGAAGCCCCGACTTAGGTGATCTTGAAGTGTTCTACAATCAGGATTTAGTCTATCCTGAAATCTCTCCAAAGCTGTTAAAGGTCCCAGTGTTCTTTAGAGCAGGATATAACATATGATCCTCTCCGTCACTGTGTGTACTCAATAGTGCTGCGGCTGTACTCGTACCACAAATATTAATGGAATACATTTACTTTTCTGGACAAATGGCTATAGTCACACAAAATTAAGAGCATTTATGTAAGAAATGAATTTGAGAGGAGTTTTTTGTTTTGTTTTACTACTTTTTCTAATTCTGAGAACTTTTTTGAAATTTATTTTTTATTGAGGTATAGTTAATTACAATGGTGTGTTAGTTTCTGATGTACAGCAAAGTGATTCAGTCATACATATATATGTATTCTTTTTCATATTCTTTTCCATTATGCTTTACTATAAGATATTGACTATAGTTCTCTGTGCTATACTGTAGGACTTTGTTATTTAACTATTCTATGTATAATAGTTTGCATCTGCTAATCCCAAATTCCAAATCCATTCCTCCCCCACCCCCTTACCCCTTGGCAACCGCAAGTCTGTTCTCTGTGTCTGTGAGTCTGTTTGTGTTTCATAAATAAGTTCCTTTGTGTTATATTTTAGATTCCACGTGTAAGTGATAACGTATGGCATTTGTGTTTCTCTTTCTGACTTATTTCATTTAGTATGATAATCTCTGGGTCCATCCACGTTGCTGCAAATGGCATTATTTCATTTTTTATGGCTGAGTAATAATACATTGTGTGGTGTGTGTGTGTGTATGTGTGTGTATGTACATACCACATCTTTATTCATTCATCTGTCTATGGATATTTAGATTGTTTCCAGGTCTTGACTATAGTAAATAGTGCTGCTGTGAACATTGTGGTGCATACATCATTTCTAATGAGAGTTTTCTCCGGATATATGCCCAGGAGTGGGATTGCTGGATCATATAGCAACTCTATTTTTAGTTTTTTTTAGGAATATCCATACTGTTTTCCATAGTGACTGCATCAATTTACATTCCCACCAACAGTGTAGGAGGGTTCTCTTTTCTACACACCCTCTCCAGCATTTGTTATTTATAGATTTTTTTAAATTTATTTTTTAACATCTTTATTGGAGTATAATTGCTTTACAATGGTGTGTTAGTTTCTGCTTTATAACAGAATGAATCAGCTATAAATATACATATATCCCCATATCTCTTCCCGCTTGCGTCTCCCTCTGTCCCACCCTCCCTATCCCACCCCTCTAGGTGGTCACAAAGCATGGAGCTGATCTCCCTGTGCTATGCGGCTGCTTCCCACTAGCTATCGGTTTTACATTTGGTAGTGTACACTTTTTAATGATGGCCATTCTGACCTGTGTGAGGTGGTACCTCATTGTAGGTTTGATTTTCATTTCTCTAATAATAAGTGATGTTGAGCATCTTTTTATGTGCCTACTGGTCATCTGTATATCTTCTTTGGAGAAACATCTATTTAGGTCTTCTGCCTATTTTTGGTTGGGTTGTTTGTTTTTTTGTTGTTATTGAGTTGTCTGAGCTGCTTGTATATTTTGGAAATTAAGCCCTTGTTGGTCACATCATTTACAAATATTTCTTCCCAGTCCATAGGTTGTCTTTTTGATTTGTTTATGGTTTCCTTTGCTGTGCAAAATCTTGTAAGTTTGATTAGGTCCCATTTGTTTATTTCTGCTTTTATTTCTATTGCCTTGGGAGACTGACCTAGGAAAACATCGCTATGATTTATATCAGAGAACGTTTTGCCTATGTTCTCTTCTAGGAGTTTTATGGTGTCATGTCTTATATTTAAGTCTTTAAGCTATTTTGAGTTTATTTTTGTGTATGGTGTGAGGGTGTGTCCTAACTTCATTGATTTTCATGCAGCTGTCTAGCTTTCCCAACACCACTTGCTGAAGAGACTGTCTTTTCCCCATTGTATTGATATATTCTTGCATCCTTTGTTGAAGTTTAATTGATTGTAGGTGTGTGGGTTTATTTCTGAAGTCTGGGAGGGTTTTGCCTCCTGCTTTGTTCTTTTTCCTCAGGATTGCTTTGGCAATTCTGGGTCTTTTATGGTTCCATATAAATTTTAGGATTATTTGTTCTAGTTCTGTGAAAAATGTCATGGGTAATTTGATAGGGATTAAATCTGTAGATTGCTTTCGGTAGTATGGCCATTTCAACGATATTAATCCTTCCAATCTAAGAGCATAGTATATCTTTCCATTTCTTTGAATTAACTTCAACCTGCTTTATCAGTATTATATAGTTCTCAGCATGTAAGTCTTTCACCTCCTTGGTCAGATTTATTCCTAAGTATTTTGTTTTTTTGATGAGATTTTAAAAGGGTTTGCTTTTTTACTTTCCCTTTCTGATACTTCATTGTTAGTGTAAAGAAATGCAATTGATTTCTGTATGTTAATCTTGTATCCTGCTATCTTGCTGAATTTGTTTATCAGTTCTAGTAGTTTTGTGTGGAGTCTTTAGGGTTTTCTATATATAGTATGTCATCTGCATATAATGACAATTTTACCTCTTCTCTTCCAATTTGGATACCTACCTTTTATTTATTTTTCTTGTCTGATTCCTGCGACTAGGATTTCTAATACTTTGTTGAATAGAAGTGGTGAGAGTAGGCATCCTTGTCTTGTTCCAGATTTTAGCAGGAAGGCTTTCACTATTTTACCATTGAGTATTATGTTGATTGTGGGTTTGTCATAAATAGATTTTATTATATTGAGATTTGTTACCTCTATACCCACTTTGGTAAGAGTTTTTTTATCATGAATGGACGTTGAATTTTATCAAATGCTTTTTCTTTATCTATTGAGATGATCTTGTGGTTTTTATCTCTTCTTTTGTTGATGTGGTGTATCATATTGATTGATTTGCATATATTGAACCATTCTTGTGAGCGTGGGATGAATCCAGCTTGGTCATGGTGTATGATCTTTTTTATGTGTCGTTGGGTTCGATTTGCTGTGTTGCAGCTAATATAATGCCCAGAATTGACTCCTCCGAGAGAAAAAGCTTAACATTTTTATAAAAACGTCTTTTCTGATAGTAAGAAAATGCCCACTCTTATACACTATCCTTTTCCAGTTATTATCCTAAGTTGAGCTATAATTACTTAATTATGCTGCTACTTTGTTCTTGTATTGTTGCCTGGAGAAATTGGAAAATTGTTACTAAACTTTAAAATTAGTGACTGTTTAAGCTGAGACATTGTTTTTTTCCTGCCTTTGAACTTGAACTGAACCATTGGCTTTACTTACATGTTGAGTCTGTTGGCTTTAGGAATGGAGCCTACACTATTGGCTCTCCTGGTTCCCAGGCCTTCAGGCTGGCAATGGAAGTACACTATTGGCTTTCCACCATTTCTAGCTTGCTGGCTGCAGGTCTTGGGACTTCTTGGTTTCCAGAATCACCTAAGCCAATTCCTTATAATCCATCTTTATTTCTCTTTGTACGCATCCAATTTGTTATGTTTCTCTGACTTAATACAGACACTGTTTTTAAAAGATTTGGTTTACTTATGCTGACAGATATTTTTTTAAGCATGGGTGAATTCCAGGAAATGGTTCAAAATGGGTGAATGATGGCATATTCTTGTGAGTTTCGTGCTAATATGATTCACATATAACTATATATAGCTATGTGTACAGACAGAAGCAGTGTGTGTTCCAAGGATGTGCTTTGAAATTTTAACAAAGAAATCCAAGCCAAAAGGTGTTGTATTTTCATCTCAAGTGTCCTTGTTTAAACTCCTGCAGTTTTCAGGAAGTCACTAGCATATGTAATCTCAGTCAGCAAAGGCTGCGAACTGAAAAATGCCGAAGCTTGAGAAACTGTTGTGTTGAGGTCTAGAGGATGACCTGGGCCCATCCATCCTCGCCATGGATGGTGACTTGATTAGCATATTAGTTCAGTTTTGAGAAAATAAAATAGGAACAAAGAAATAATAGCACTGTTTTCTTCCAGATAACTTTTAGTTGCGTGAGTTTCTTCTATTTCGAAACACTGACCTCTGTTATTTTTGGGAAACACCATTTCATGATCACTGTTCCCTGGAACACTCTCAAATCATTTTACACAAGTCAGTGAAACATTAAAGAACACACAGATGTTTGCTTTGGTTAGTAATGTTTGATATGCCTTCTGCCTCCTTTAATACTGAACTTCTCATAAGGGAGGTAAAGAAGGATGCAGAAGGAGGAATGACAGGCAGAAACCGCAGAGTAAGAGGTCTCATCTGTTGAGTAATGGCCATGTAGTAAGCACTATGCCAAGAGCTTTATTACTGTTGTCTCACTTAATTTTCCAGCAATTGGAGATGGAGATGCTATTGTTATGCTAATTTGTATAGATTTGGAAAACTAGGAAGTTGTCAACTTACATAAATTCACACTGGCAGAAAGTGGCTAAGGTGTAATTTAAACCCAGTTTTTGTGGAATTCAGAAACCAAACTCTTAATTGGTACACCAACTTGTGAATGAAGAAAAGAGATAGAATGAAGAGAAAGGGGAAAGAGAGGATAAGAAGAAAAAAAAAACTGAATAAAAAATATTTCATTGTAAAAGGTGTATTTTTCATTATAAAATATTTGGTAAAATAAAAGAAAATATGAAAAAAGTCAGCTGGACAGCCACAATCCAAGGATCCTCTTTTATATTTCCTCTCAGTTACTATGCTATACATAAATTTGCTTCATTGTGTTCCTATTGTATATGTGCTTTAGTTATTTTATTCCTCACTAAACATTATACCATCAGTATTTTCTGAGCTACTATAAATCTTTGTGAACACTTTTATGTTGTATAATATTACAACATAAAATGAGCCATAAAATAACTATGTTTCTATTTGAAAACATTTAGTTGTTCTCTGTGATGCACACTACAAATATGAACACCAGTATCCGTACAGCTTCTTCCCAGTTTCGGATTAGTCTCCTACCTCTGAATAACTATTTTATATGAAACTCCTAAAATGGTTGATTCTTGACAATTTTTATTTTAGGGATGGCATGTTAACTAGCCTCTCATATATAGTATTGCTACAAATGAAAATAAATTTTGAAAACCATTAACATCTAAACATTTTCACTCTTACATAGTAATTTTTCTTGTGTGAAATTGTATGTCATTGATTTTTAAGATAAAGCATCTAGATGTTATTTTTCCTAGAATCTTAGAATACTGGTGAGATCCTTTTCTACAACTATAATACCTGTTTTTTAAAACTTCTTCCTTAGCCTTTGCAAGTAAGTATTTTATCAATACAGATTAGGAATATTCAAATGGAGATTTACTCTTTCACAGAGTAGGCACTGTGTTCATAAGCTTTTTATTTTATGCCATTTCTTATTACCTTCAGATTACTTAGGCTTCCATTATTATATTACTCAAATGTAAATCCCAAACCTGACTTGGTTCTCAAAATCATCTATGGAGTTTTGAGTCCAGAGTAATTGCCAAAGCACACTATTTTTTTTTGCCTTGCATCTCTTCACCTCTTTACATTTGAGAGAAAGGGCTACAGTTTTCCTGGGAAAAGATTGTTCACTGAACTTCTATCCTAGCAATGAAGTTCTAGTTTTTAAAATTGTGTTTCTTGTTCTAATTGTACCATCAATCATAACTTGGCTTCCTAAATTTCCATGTATTCTGTCAAAATTAATAAATTCTATATGGAATTTTGGAAGAGGCTTATTTTTCTAGTTTTATGGCTGCGTTTTAAATAGTAGGCATCCCTTGAATTTGAATATGTTTACTGTCAATAAATTATTTGATGGTTTAATGTCCTGGCCTTCTCTAACTGCAGATAATCACATATAATGAATATTAAGTAATTGGTTGGACACAATGATTCAGTGAGGAAAAAACCTGCTCAGTAAAAGCTTTAATACAAATGTGAAGCAAAGATGTAAATATAATAATTGTAGGTATACTCTGACCTATTAAGTGCTTATATTTTCAATTAATACAGCAACCTTAGGGGCTAGGTACAATTATCATCCCCATTTTATAGATGGGAAAACTGAATCATATAAGAAAAGGCAAATAATTCAGGAAAGAAATGGACTTATTTTTACTTCAGGAGTATGCTATTTAGCAGATAAGAGTGAGATCTCCCAGTTAGCAGTTTGTAGAATATTTGTAGATGTGTTTATTGGTGGGTGACTAGGCAATGAGCCACAGGTTTCAGATGGCCATAGGTTTAAGAAGTGGTGAGGAGGGAATTCTAAGAGTGAAACTGAGTGAACAAAATGTGTTTCAGAGGAGTATTTGGATGGAATCAGGGGTTTACAGTGTTGTGCATTTTCTGCCAAAAATATTCATGTTTCATCAAAAATGAAAAGAAATTAAAAAGCAATAAACAATGACAACAAAACTATGTTCTTCAAACCCTGTTGGAGGAATATAGTTGAAAACATAGATGGGGAAATATTGTGGAGGGCTTTAAAAAACAATCTGGAGTCTTTTATCAAACAGCTAAGATATTAAGTACAGTACATTCTGAATGATTTTCTTATTTCTTCCATAATGGTAATATTTGGTATGGGAATATGAAGTTCAGAATGGTTATTTCCAGATAGTCTCTCAATAAAAAAATGCCCAAAGAGTGTGAGAGATCTAAGATTGCCTTAAATCTAATTGTAAATTGACATTCCAAAGGCCAGGCATCCTGCCAAATCAATTTTCATTGTCTATTGCTGTATAACAAATCTTTCTAAAACTGGATGGCTTAAAACAGCCATCCTTATCCATGATCTCTTGCGGTTTCTATGGGTCTCAGCTGGAAGACTCACACATTGGAGGTTGGGATTATCTATAGTCTCATTCACTCACAGAGCTGGTGCTGGGAGCCTGCTATAGTTATTGGTTGGTATGCCCACATGGGACCTCTTCATTTAGGCCCCAGATTCCTTATGACAGGGTGGCTGGGTTCCAAGAGCAAGTGTCTCAAGTCAGAGGGTGAGACCATCTGAGGTCATTTTCCTTTTTATTACCCAGCCTCAGAAGTCATTGAGCACCTCTTCCGCTGCATGTTATTGATTGAGGCATTTACTAAGGTCCACCCAGGTTTAAGGAGGGGGAAACACAGACCTTACATTTCACTGGAGGATTGCCATCACATTTTAATAGAAGTGTGCAGGAAGGGATGTGTGTTCGTCTGTGTGTGTATCACCATGCTTAGAAAATACAATCTGCCATTCCATCTGAGGGTTCTAAAAATTGCCAGGGCCTGGCACACCAGGTAGGAAGCAATGAGTCACACTTGTCTCCTGAAGATATTTTATTAAGCATTGCAGGGACTGGCCAGCTGACACAAGGGGAGACTTTACTTTGTTTTTCTTTAGCCTGCACATTTTGGTGAGTGTTTGTTCTGAGAAAATGGGATTTTACTTTGTGGAACATGACTGGAATCAGGTCAAAAAATAAAATAACTGTCAAGGATGAAATAACTGTCAAGAATGGCATTACAGTTGTCTGTAAATCTTAGGAGGTTTGGGCATGTTGAACTGCCAAGGCTAAAGATTAGTTGCCTGGCAGAAAGACAACTCTGGAGGTTGGTGGATGCTTTAGAATGAAGTTATTCGTTGTTCAAATGGAAACTACCTCTTAAGTGCTGGGCACCCTGTCTGGAGGCTATCCACTAGTTACCTAATATTAGGGAGGATTCTCAGACTCGTTGGCACAGCAGCTGTAATCAATATAGGCATTTAACCCAGGCATTCCAGGGACTTGATGGAAGTTTCAAAGGTTATCCTGACTTTGGTTATTGGTTTAACTGGATGCATTCAATATCTGTTATGGACCAAGCACTGTATGCCACGATGAAAGTACAGAAACGAAGAGTCCCCTCTGTCCTGTACTGTATCTGCCAAAAGAAAAAGACATGCAAATAGGTCTTCACTACAGGATGGAGGAGCCCTGATACAAAGTAAAAGAAAGGGAGGTCTGTGGGGCAGAGATCATTTCCATCATGATCCGGGCAGAGAGGGGGCTGAAACATGTCCTGCTGGAATCCAAGCCCCTGGCCTTTCCACCCCACCAGATTGGTCTACTGTTGTCCTCAGTCTCTCAAAAGTTTGCTCTAAAATAAAACAATGATGCAGTTACCTTTTTGCCATGGAAAATGAAAGGTTAAATTGCTGAAACAGTTTAAAAATCAATGGACTCTGCAATGCTAAATAAGAACAAGACAGATAAGTCGATTTCACTTCTGCGCTTGCTGGAAATATATTTTCTTATTGATAGGGGCCTAATTTTTTACTATTTAAATTTTAAGTCAATAGAATAGCAGCACACATCACTACACAACAGAATTAAGAACACTTTGCTAATTTAGGGAAATGAAGAACAGGGTGTTTCTTTTTGGTTAAAAATAAAGTTTAATTTTTGTTTGTCTTCCCGATGATCTACATTTCATTGAGAATTCCAGCTACAGTTCAGGTTAGTGTTGCAAGCTGAGCATATGTTTCAGCCTGAGCATAGTGTTTCAGGTACTTCTTAACACATTACCTTCAGTTCTGGGATTCCTGTCATTTTGAAGTTTACTCTCCAAGAGGAAACAAAATACAAAAATATATTTCAAATTGATTTGTACAAAATTATCTTGATTCTGAAATGTAATATGTAAAACAACTCTGGTATTAAGATATTTATCTTCTGCTCTCCTTTACTTTGTTCTTTTAAAAAATATTTGGACAATCTAGTCCTTCTCTCTATGTCTAACATAGGATCCTTATGTTATTTATATTAAAACCCAGTTCTAATAATGTTATTTTCTAAAGAGAAAAGTCCTAGTAAACAACCTGGATTAGAATCTTGGCTCTACCATTTCCTAGCTAAATTATTTAGCCTCTCTGGGATTCAGTTTTAGCCTCTGTAAAATAGGGATAATAGTAAAGCCCACTTTATAGGGTTATTATAAGAATAAATAAGCTTTGTATTTTAAAAAAGAATTAAAATTAAGCTCATTACCCTGATTTTCAAGGCCTATTACTAATTTAAAGACACTTTCTGAAATGTATCCTCTGCCTTAAAAATGTATGCTCCAATTAACCTGGAACATGCCTAATTTTCTGAATGTTGGTTATTAGCTCCAACTTTCACACCTTTGCAGATGCTACTCTCTTTAATACCTCTATCTACTTTTGCCTTATCAGAATCTATTAATATTTGATGTAACATAGCCTATTCTAAGGATAATATCCACAAATTTTCAAAATATAGGAACGTCCAGCACCATACAAACTTTATTGTCACTACACAGGCTTAGTCTGAGGCTATGGATTTAGAGCGGTGATCCTTAGACTAACTGGACAAAAGGCAATGAGCGTAACTGGATCTGGTTCTGAATTTGCCTACGGAAAGGTACCTTAAAACTGATAATAGTTTTCCCTTATCCATATGATAATAATTATGTCCTCTTTCTCTACTCAGAAGCATTTCTGGGATTCATAGTTGATTGATTTCTTATCTAGGATCATCAGCTAGTTCTTTTGTAAACACTTTATTGAAATATGATTGACATGTACATATTTAATGTATACAACTTGATGATTTTGGAGATATGTGTATATTTGTGGAACTGTCACCACAATTAATGCCATAAACATATCCATCACCTCCAAAAGTTTCCTCCTGCCCTTTTTATTATTATTTTTTCTGTGATTAGAACACTTAATATCTACCCTTTCAGCCCATTTTTAAGAGATACCTTTACTCTCATGTTCGTTTCAGCTAGTGTTTTTGTTCCATATCTAAGACACGATTTTCAGAAAACACTTGACTGTAAGAATGTTTTCCTCTCAATAGAATATAAACAAATGATAAGTCTCTATATCAAATATTCTATTACCTTAACAAGGCCTTGTTTCCCAACCTCTCCCCAGCTGTATCCTTTGAGAGCCAGCACAGGTTCTTGATTCCTCCCCTTCACATTCTTCTCTTGCCTCTAAATGCCTATGGCAGCTTGTGCCTGTGTTACTATACTCATCTGGTCTTTTTGTGTCCTGAACTTATTCATGCACTTGACTTGTCTCACTAAGAAATAGTGAGTAGCTAGAGAGGGGTTTGCCTCATCTTCCTGTTTATCACAAGTATCTTGTCAGTAGGAGTTTTTAAATAAATATTTTATTTTATACTTATTCTGTAATTATTGATAATACTTTTATGTTCATTCTATAGTGACTGATTCAGTGTTCAAGTTTTAGAAAGTTTTACTTTTTTCAGAAAACTTCAGACTTTCGAGAGGTAGCCAATATACCTAGAATTCTTAGCAGTTAAAATTGATGCTTGAACTGTTTTGGGGCGAGTTTGAAGTCAGACACATCTGTTTTCATATCAGTATGTAGCTGCTTCTAGATCTCTGACCCTCCCCAAGTTCCAGTTTATGCAATTGTAAAATGGGGAAGAATATAATTGTAAAACGGAAAAATTGTGAAATGGTTTGGTGAAGGCAGAACAAGACCTTAACTATAAATTCAAGTTACTGGCTCATAATGAACATTCAATAAGGATTAGGTAGGGACTTCCCTGGCGGTCCAGTGGTTAAGACTTCACGTTCCAATGCAGGGGGTGAGGGTTTGATCCCTGGTCGGGGAGCTAAGACCCTCCATGCCTCGAGGCCAAAAAATCAAAACATAAAACAGAAGCAATATTGTAACAAATTCAATAAAGACTTTAAAAATGGTTCACATCAAAAACAAATCTAAAGGGCTTCCCTGGTGGCGCAGTGGTTGAGAGTCCGCCTGCCGATGCAGGGGACACAGGTTCGTTCCCTGGTCTGGGAAGATCCCACATGCCGCGTCCGAAAAAAAAAAAAAAAAAAAAAAATCTAAAAAAAAAATTAGGTATTATTACTATGAATAAAAATGAGTATATATATGTATGTTCATAATTATTCATCACAGTTCTGGTATATAGTAGTGCACCGTGAAGAAAGCTTCTCTGATCCCCATCTGTTGTATATATTTTGTATTCTTTAGATTTAATCTAATAGTATTCCAAACTATTCTAATACCAATCTAATAATAGTATTGTATGTTTCCTTTTTATGGTAAGTCCTTGATTAGCAGAGAATATATATGTGTATCCATGTATTTCTCTTCCTTCACCTGTGACATTCATTGTATTAAAGACTGTATAAATATTTTTATAAACGGATATAACCCTAGATCTGTTTTTAACAAATGGATAATATATCTCTGGTTCACAGTGTTTTCAGAACTCTCTATGCATTGTAAATTATCTACATATTATAAAGTGAAGTGTAAATTGATTTTTATTTAGTTAATTTAACAAATGCAGTAATTGGTTTGGGGGGGTTGGGGGCAAAATCAAATAGTTTATTTGTTCATTTTTTGTTTGTTTTCTGAATTATGTGTAGAATTACTTCCTTTTGTACCATAATCACATGCATAGTCTAAGTGTCTTGGGTATATAACTAATGTTGGTTGCTTCCAACTTTCATGATTATAGAAATTGCTATATAATATTAGAGTAAGAGTAATTTTAAAATAGTAAACTCTTAGAGATTAATAATGTTGCAAATAAAATTGCATAAAAAGGGTTTAAATTAATTATCTGGATTCTTTAAAAGAACAAAATAAAGTAAAAGTTTTAGAATGGTGTCTTCAAGAGACATGTTAAGGGCTTCCCTGGTGGCGCAGTGGTTGAGAGTCCGCCTGCCGATGCAGGGGACACGGGTTCGTGCCCCGGTCCGGGAAGATCCCACATGCCGCGGAGCGGCTAGGCCCGTGAGCCATGGCCGCTGAGCCTGCGCGTCCGGAGCCTGTGCTCCGCAACGGGAGAGGCCACAGCAGTGAGAGGCCCGCATACCGCAAAAAAAAAAAAAAAAAAAAAAGAGACATGTTAAAACATCTTTGCAAGAGTAGCTTATGTTTTCATTTGATGGGTTTAAGAGAAAAATCCTAGGATTGCTGTCATAGTCTTATTTCTTATGCAGTACAACAGCTTGAATCTTTATATGGTATTCTGGATGTCTATCACTTTCATCATCAAAATGTCTGAGAAGATAAGCTGGCATAACCATAACCATAAAACTATGTTATAGTTTCAGCATACATAATGATGAATATGTCATACTACTCTTCTATAAATTTTGGTAACAAACTTACCTCGGTTGACATCTATATGCTGCTTCCAAAACACTCTCTTTCAAACATAAATTTCAGATCAAAATACTCTACTTATTAACATGAAAAATATGCTTGTATGCCTGGGGAATGAAGTGCAGAATAACTCTTGGAGTACAGTGGTTGCTTAGTAAATGTTCTTGACTAAATTGATGGTTGATACGACCAAATTGTAAAATGCTATATTCAGGACCAGCCAGTTTGTTTTTGTTTTGTTTTGTTTTGACATATATTGCATCAACCAATATATTACATTTATATGAAGTGTTGAAGTGTTTGAATCATAGTAAATAATAATTTTTTTATCTCGTGACTTTAGGAAGACAGGCTTTTGGTAAATGATGGAACCATAATCTTTTGCAGGGGTTTATTTCAAAAGTAATTTGATATACTACTGGTCTGCACATTATGTATACTTTTTTTTTCTTTGCTGCCCACTCTCTCAGTAATTCACTCTTAGGAGGACCATAATTTATTGTTTAAATGAGACAATATATCTCTACATCTTAGTTAATATTTAACTTGGATTTTCATGATAATGGTTATTATTTTATAGGGCATATATTTTGTTATGTTATTAATATTTTATTACTACATTTCCCACATAATATTCCACAATCTCAATGAAAAATGCTAACTTCTAAAGATATATTACTCTGTTTTCTGGAATAGCATGAGATAATTAAAGGTAACCTCTTGAACAGTTACAAAAACCTAAGACATCTACTTTATGATTTCCTTTTAAAATTACTAACTTGAGGAATCATTTTATTCTCAAAGAGTCTTAATGTGAATACGAGATTTCCCTTTAAGAATCTTATTCTTTCACCAATTAGTGTTTATCTTTCATATAAATACTTTAAAGAGTTCTAGGTCTCTAATACTGCTTTATCTTGACAGCAGTCCTAATTCAAAGAATTTAGCTTTGCAACTTAACTCTTAATGTTTCCATCATTAAAAAAGTATTTCCTGTCAAAATGTAGTATTTTTAAGTACTTTTTTTAAGTGGAAATACTCATAGTAAGGTCAAAGATTGGCAGCTATTGTGAAAATTTAAGAGGTTTGTCATCAATGTTAAGGATGGCTTTGTTCTCAAGTGTCAGCAGTTACTTGGCTTTGCTGAACTGACCATTGAAATATAGAAAAGTCTCGTGACTTGTACTTTTATCTGTCTATCTGTCTATTTACCTGTCACATAATAGACATAACAGATATCTCACTTTTTGATCTCTTGTCTTTGTTTTTAATCCATTGGCCACTGTGACTGTTTAAAGCTATAGTCTTGATCTATGCTCATGAGATGTGAGAAGGAACCTGTTGGAGCTTTTAGGAAAGTTTCTTCTCTCTTCCTACATATGGTACCTGAACTTTATCTGGAGAGTGTAGTACAAGAGTGTGAGCTCTGTATACCTGCCTGAGGGTGAAGTAAAAGCACTTGAAGTGAAGATGCATGATTTTCATTAAACTAGAGCCTGATTATGCTGAAAAGCCTAGATATTTAGCCAAATTTGATTTAAAATTTTATAAAAGTTTTATAAATAAAATATCACAAATACCATTTATATACCCTGGATAAACCTTCTTAATCCCACTTTCCTTTTTCTTGTTCTCTGTACCTAGATATAAATGAAATCCTGAATTTGGCATTTATTATTATAATGTAAATATTTTCTGTATTTTCTCCATATGTACAAATTTATACATAACATGCATAATTTTTTGAATTCTGTCTGATTTGCAAACTATGCACTTATTGTGCAAATAATTTTTCATATAATGTTCGTTTCTTGAAACTTCTGGTTATAGTTTATATATTTTACTGCTGGAAATTATTCCACTATAGAATATAAAGGGCATTCCATTATAAAGATATATCACAGTTTATTTATATACTCACCCATTGATTGGTAGTTATAGTTTTTCAAGTTTTGATATTAAGGATATGAAAATGTATTTAATTAATATTTTAATCACTGTTTCCTCAATTACAAATATTCATTTGCCATTTGGGTTTTCTCATTTATTAAAATTTCTGTTTACATAATTTACATTTTTCTACTGGATTATTCATCTTTTTGGTATTGATTTATAGAAGTTTTTTTTACTATATTTGAGTACTAGTACTTTATAAGATACATGTTTTGAAAATATCTATTTCTATTCTTTTGGTTGTTTTGAATATTTATAGTATCTTTTGTAATTTTTAGTCAAATTTATCACCATTTTACTTTACACTGTGCTTTTCGAGTCTTGGGTAAGAAATCCATTTATATTTCAAGGTCATAATTTTACTATTTTTTTCTAAAGTTGCTGAAGTTTTGCCTTTCATGTTTGAGAAATCAACATAGATAAATAGGTAGATAGATTAGATATAGATATAGATAGATATAGTAAGGCCCAAAGCAATATATATCTTATCAAATTATTCCCCTCTTCTTTCTAAGTGAAATCTGAATTACTCAAAAAATTTTAAAAATGTTTTATTTGGAATTAGATATGGGTAACAGATGTGTATATACTACATTACTCATATGATTAAAAGACAGAGTAGTACAAATATTCATTTTTATTATCTGAAAATCTTTACTCCATTTTCTTTCCTGTTTCCCTGGGCTATTTCTAGAATAATGGTTTAAACTAGAGGAAGCTTCCACAGTTTCAATTCTGTTACTGTGTTCTCAGTTACATTTTTGCACTGTACTTAGCTTTCCAAATCTCAGGCCCCACGAAGAGCTTAGTCACTTTGATATTGAGGCCTGTCCTCTCCTTTGCCCAAATTCCATAAATAAGGATGTTTAACCTCAGATAATACTTCTACAGTCTAATCCCAGATGTGCATGGCATGTATCACAAGCCCATTTTAGTACCTTGAACGGCTATGCTGCAAAGATAGGTGGAAAAGCAGTTCCTTCCCATTTAATGTATAGATTTGTAGGGGAGTAGGTTTCCTCCATTGCTGTCCATCTGTTTGCTAGTGCCAGTTGGATAAACTCCCTTGCGCTACAAAGGTAACTGGTTCGAAATTCAACTGCCTTGAAATACTCTGTTTCAGAGCTATACTCTCCCTTTATTTAAACCCTGAATGTTTGATGTGGCAACATGAGTTTTTACTTTTGTGATGATGTTAACTACAGTTTATACATACCATAAAGTGAACAAAAAAGTTTCAATACATGCATATTATTTGATTTGATTCTTTTAAAAAATATGCTATTTTGTGTTCTAAAATGCTTATAGTAAATGCAATTCTTCTATTGCATTATTCAGTGAAATATGCATGTACCATTACTTCCACACAATCTTAAATTCTTTTTAGTATGAGTATGAATGCATGTATTTTTTTAATTGAACACTGAGGTGGCATGATCATAGTTTGCACCTGAAAGCTCACATTTTCATTTTATCGAAGTGATAGATTAGTTAAAAGATCCCTCTGTACTGTTTTCTGAAACTAAATTCTTATTGAAGAAAGATATATAAGCATTGTGTATACTTTGTGAAGATTATGGGAAAAGCATCCAGTTAGCATGTCAGCAGAGATTGAAGGGCATATAATGTTGTTATTTACCCATGAATTTACTCATGGGGCATGGATATAATACATCTTGCCCATGCCTAAATACAGCGAAGGAAATTAGTAATTAAGCATGAATTTTAAAACAAGGAACATATTTTGTTGTTTAATTGCTGGTTTTCTGAATAATCATAAAATGCACAATTAAAGTTAGTATTGGTATTTTCTAAATGAGAAATATTAGATCATATGGTTGGATTTTATCATTGTCTTAGCACTTAAGCTGAAATTGGTTTAAACTTGAAAGTTTATAAATTTATTTTTTTCTATTTTCTTCTTTCCCTTAAATCTTAGAATATCAATCTTAAATTGTCTTATGAAAATTCATGCTTTTTTTTTCAATTATTCTATAAGCATACTACTAAACTTCATGATTTAAATCCCCAAAAGATATTTCCAAATTATTTACGTGAAAGCTATTTAGACCATGCATTTTACCTTCCATTTAGGACAAAATAAACAAACATAATCCAAAATTTGAATATTTTATTCAATTCATATGATTGCTTTATAGGTATGATCTATTATTTAATTAAATTCAGCTTTTAAAATATATTTATATTGTAGGCTTTTCTGTGCAATTCCATTAAGTTCTTTGCGCAATTCCAACAGCATAGTGATATGCTGTACTTGATAAATAGTTTTTCTTTTAGGCAGTAATACATCATTTAGGTGATGGCTATTAAAAATGAGACTGAACCCTGCATTTTAAGTCTTTATATCCAGACACATGATTCATTTGAGAAATCTGGACTGAGAGTCAATAGCCCTCTGCCACTTAGCCTCAGAGGTGAGATTTAATTAAGTTTGTTCAGCAAATAAACAAATATCCTTTAATTCTTGGATTCTGGTGGTAGGAAGATGAGTAAGAGTTTATCACTTCCCTGGAGGAACTTTTAGTGCATCCAGTTGCATACTGATTAGAATTTGAGTGGAGCTTTCCTTAGCAAAGTACTCTCACACAGGGATTGAACTGATGGATATTTGTAGATAGTGGATTATGGGTGTATGTTTGATTCCTAGTTAAATCGGATGGTTTCATACAGAGACATCTTTTTCTTCTATAACCAGACTGTGACCCTCTACATGTGACACATTGTACAAATGTATGATGTTGATCATAAGGGAGACAAGATAATGTGACAAGCTCAGTGTAAAACCCATAATGATTTGTGAAAAACTTATTCAACTTACAGTCCTTATACTGTGGGTATTTTTGCATCTTGCTGGAAGGATAAGCAAATACTCCAGGCAGAGTTATCAAAACAGATTGTGGATATTGATTAATTCTGTGAAGGCCAAAAATGTAAATGCACATTTGTCAAAAATTCAGGTTTGGTACTCTTTGCTCTAACAAATTCAGATCATCTTCTGTTATTTCCCAATAGCTGGATCCAAATATAAAGTTTAGACATTTTCCTTCTAGAATGGGTAATGATACTCTGGGTAATTGAAATACAACTTGATGATTTACTCCAATATTTACCAGATAATTTTCAAACCTTTTCCATTTTGCTCTTAGCCTAGTCTGAGACTGTGTCTGAAATACATGAGGGGAATGAAGGAAGGACTTGTTCAGTTTGTATTTGGCAGAAGAGTTTTGTTGATGAATAAGGCCACAAGTTATGGCTGGAATGGTTTGGTAATAGATTTTTCCAGGGTGCAAAGCCAGACAGTCTCTGCCAAACAGCAAAACAGAATCTATACTGTCAAAATGGAAAAATGGAAAAAGTGGTAGCAATTATGAAGCTGAGGAATTCTGGCAGCACACTTAGAATTTGGCACTTGTACTTCGCTGTGAGGAAGAGCATATGGGCACCAACTATTGCAGCTTGGTCTGCTGCTGTATTGCTTGGAGAATATTTGACGCAGATTAATGACAAAGCTTAGGCGCTTGGTTCAGAATTCTTCTTTTTTTTTTAAATTTGTATTGGGGTAAAGTTGATTTGCAATGATGTATTAGTTTCAGGTATACAGCAAAGTGAATCAATTATACATATACATATATCCACTCTATTTTTAGATTCTTTTCCCATATAGGCCACTATAGAGTATTGAGTAGAGTTCCCTGTGCTATACAGCAGGTTTTTAGTAGTTATCTATTTTATATATAGTAGTGTGTATATGTCAATCCCAATCTACCAGTTTATCCCTCCCTCCCCTTATCCCCTGGTGACCATAAGTTTGTTTTCAACATCCGTTACTCTACTTCTGTTTTGTAAATAAGTTCATTTTTACCCCGTTTTTTTCTTCATTCAAAGTGTTCTGAGAACTTCTATCAAAAAAGATTTTGACATGCATTGTTGCTGCAATGCTTTTCCAATTTAATAATGGAAATGATAGCAAATACTTATTATGTGCTTTAAAAAGTCTTAAATCCTTTTCAGGTGTTAGCTCATTTAATTTTCACATTGACCCTATGAATCAAGTTGGTCCATGAACAACATGGGTTTGAACTGTGTGGATCCACTTATATACAGATTTTTTTTCAATAAAAATGTACTACGGTACTACATCATCTGTGGTTGGTTGAATCCACAGATTCAGAACTGAGCAGAGTGAAGACTGTAAGGTTATATGAATTTCTGACTACAAGGGGATGGATGCCCCGAACCTCCCAGTTGTTCCAGGATCAACTGTACTTTTTTTAACCTCCCTTTCAGGGATGAGAAAAAAGAGAAAGTAGGAGAGTTAAGTACCTTGCCTGGGACCACCATACTTCTACCACCATTCTCCAGTGTCCTGGTGTGAAGAATGAAACAGTAGTGTTTAACGGAAAAATCTCTATTCCTTTCTGTAGGTCCTTAAGGCTCTTTTTTTTTAGTGTTTCTTTGGGGTAAATATTTCGGGACGAGGAGGTCAGAACAGAGATGCATAATTTCCATCAGAAGTGTTAATATAGAGAGGCTAATTTTTATCACTTCTTTGCTTTTCCTCTGCAGCATTATAACTTTATGAATCTGATTCTTGACAACATCATTAGGAGTATTCATGTAGATTTAACGTGAAATGTGGTTGGAACATTTGATTGTTCTCCTTATTTTTGACTGTTAACTTTGTTAAATGTTTGAACTGTAAAATTTTTCAATATTAAGTAACAAAAAGTGCTTGCAGAATACTATTCATTAGGTTTTTTAAATTAGTGTTTTGCTTCCAAACTTTATAATTCATTATTAACCAAAATGTTTCCTATAATCCGTGTGTATGTAATAAAAATGTTGGTAGGGATTCTGGGTGTTTTTTTTTCCCCCAGCAACTAGAAGTACTCCTGGCATATAATTGGTGCTCAGTGAGTATTTCATAAATTGGCATTCGTTATGAATGGATGAATGATGATGTTAAATGCCTTGAGCTTATTCATATGTATAATTTTGCTTTTTCTCTACTACATTATCAAGGTTCTTACTGATGAAGTAAATCAGTAGTAGCACAGGAAGCAGGAGGAAGCTGAGAAATGTGTGCCTTCATCTCAGCATTCCTAGTACTGACCAAGCATAGGGCTCTATAAGTAGTGAGAGAATGAGTGAATGATTGTGCAAACTGAATGACTGAAACTCCTGTCCTTTTAATTATGCCTAGTTTGAATATGTCTCAAGTACAGCAACTGCAGTGTTTGGGGAACATATTACCAAAGGCTTAAGGCAGGAATGAGGGACTGCACACTTGGAGACTGAGTGTGACTCTCATGGACATGGGCTCAGTACTTAGACGTCACAGGCCCGGGGCTCTGTACTCACTGTTCTCTACTTAGAGTCCTGACTGTCACTGCCAAGAGATCACTTTGCCTCTGCTGAAACCAACTCTGTGACTCAGATTTAGTGTAGTCTTTCGTTCCCATTACCTACTGTAGTTTCTCTGAGGTTGGTTCAGCCCACTGACACCTCATACAACAAGCCTATGTTTCCTGAGACAAGGCATCCCTTCACATATTTGAGGATAGCTCTCTCATTTCCAGAGGCTACTGTATACCACCACACTACTGGGGGGTATTTGTATCAGTTTTTGTGACATGGTTGACTGCCCCTTCTCTTCCTGATTACTGTTCCCAGAGGTGGTCCTTATTTGTCTATGTTAATGATACACTGGGCAGCAATACTAAAGCAGTATTTATTAATGAATACGTGTTAATCTCAGGAAAGTTCCCACTGACTTGCTCTAGTATTCTGTACTCAGGAAGAATAGATGCTCAGGGACAGTTCTTGAAGACTTGATTGATTGACTTATCTATCCTGCAATTCTTATGTTTTCATTCATGTTATGTAGTCCTTCACATGCATTTCCTCCATATACATGCTTTACATGTTAACTCCTCCTCTCTTCCATTCATGTGTCCATCTCCATCAGTACAGCCTATTCCTTCATACTGACTAATGCCCCACCCCCCTCTTCATCATATCCTGCACCTGTTCAGTTCAGTGTGTTTTAGAAAGTCTAAAGTAAATATACTATTTTTAAAAGTTCTCTAATTTTTTTAACAGAAGCTCCATAACCTACTCCCACCTCCCCACATGATGAAACAGGGAAACAGTGCTGCAGGCAGACAGTGACAACAGGACACCAGGAAATGCCCGAGAAGGTCAGCTCTACTTTGACATGATGTTTACAGGAATTTAGACAACACGTAATTGCATTTCTAAGACACATGCAAGTCCATTATATATAATTTGTTATTTGGAATATACACAAAAGTTACAATTGATAATTAGATCTCTTTGAATATTAAAATTTTAAAATAATGACCATAAATAAGATGATTAACAATCAATACTAGTTATCACCAGATAAATTGTCATATTTCAGTCTGTGTTGTATGTTTAAATTCCATAAAGGGAAATACGTATAATAATATCATGAAATTCAGCAATGTTTTCTTTGTTTGTAAGGCTTTAAAAATATTCTAAGGAACATTTATGGTGTTTTTAAGTTGCAAAATTTAACTTCCAAGGTGTCAGAATTAACGAGTTTGTGTTAAAATATCCATGTTTTCTATGAACAAAACTAGTTGACATTTTGATAATTTATATTTATTAACTATAGGGAAGTCATGTTTCACCACTAAAAAACCAACAAAATTATATAAATGATATGATTATTAAGAATCAAATATTGAGTTAATGCTCATTTTTTTCTGAAAAGTTGATTTGTGGTACATAAAACTCATTCATAATTTAGGGGTAGTCTTGCCTACACCATATGTGACCATAAGAAGGACCATTACTTTTAACAGATGTGTATTCCTAAAGTAAAAACATGTAAAATCAAGGCATTCTTTTGTTGCAGTTGTCTGTTTTCCCACCATAAAGGCTTCCAATAAAGGTTTCATTGGTCTCAGTGTTTTTCTATGTATGAAAGAGTATGGGTTTATTGCTCATTAGCCCCCTGATGCTTCTGAAGCAATAATTTAATTTCATTGATTCTATCTATATAGGACTCTATCAATTGTGTTAATATGAAACTAAATTCTTCCACATCTAGATAAATCTGAGAGATGCTGTGATCAGTCAGCTATTTAATTCGAAGAGTGAATTTATTCTATCTAAAACCAAAAATAAAAGATATCTGGACACTGTCAAATATTGGGGATATATTGACATGTTTACAATCACTGTTTTTCTTTAAACAGTTACATACTTTTCTCATTCATTTGGGAATACTCTATTTGAAGTGAATTCCTCTGAGTAGTATTGATTTTGTACTTGAGAGCTTATTAAATAAACTTGCTATATTAGTGTACAGTGAATTCAATAATGTACTTAGTAAACTATTTTCATTTGTGGAATTGTAGCAATCATACTGTTTTTAACAGTTAGGAGCTGTGCTGTGAATTAAGTCTTTATCTTTACATGCCCTAATTGGAAAATAAGAGGAAATGTTATTTGGAATTAAGCTACACTTGTCTTCTTAATCAAATTCTACTTTAGACGTAAGTAAATTAGAAAGTATAGAGCATGATGTAAATGTAAAAATATACTGAAAGGAAAGTAGGGATAAGTTGTTGACTAAATCAGGATAAAGAGATTAAAAAAAATCTGTCTATGTCTATATTGATAGGCCTGAACCATGGAGAAATAATTTCTTTTTCACTTTCCTTTCCTTCTTTATAAGTAATATGAATTCACCATTTAGCTATATGACTTATCTAAGATCAGATTATGTGGTGAAAATAATGTAAGACCAGAAATGAAGATTTCTCAAATTCAAATTCTATCTCTAATATTAATTTGCTCGTTAATATTTTGCAAGTCATTTATTTAATCTGAGTACCCAAGACCTTCAGCTGACTAAATGGACCATAGAATTAAGGATTTAGTTTCATGTATTCTGTTGACATGAGTTTTGCAGAAAAAACAGAGCACTGTAGGCTCAGCATTTTTTCATTGAAATAAAATCTCAATTACCTACATCCAAACAATATCTCTCTCTTTCCAGTGAAGCATTTGCAGCCTTTATACTTCTGGTGTACTTGTCAGACTGTGATAGAACCTCTCAAGCTCATAATGTTTCTAGAAAAAATATTCAGTTCTAATATTTAATTTCTTCAGCAGAGTTTAGTTGATTAAAAATGGTAAATTCACTGTTGAAGTAATTACAAAGTTGACAGTTGACTAGTAAAAATAATAGTATAAGATTTGCAGTGTCTTTCCATAATAATTGTAGGTGCTTCAGATTTTAAAATATAAGAACTTTTGCTACGTTGAGCAAAAGAGAAAATCCAACATTTAATGTTGCTGTTGAGTTTAACCACACTCGTAGTTCCTGAGAATTAAATATATATATATCTCATAGGTCAATTGAATAGCAGTTGTCACTCAAAATAACTTGTTATTATGTTAGCATACTAATGAAAATTACATATCCAAATAAAAAGGAGGTAGGAAAATTTGGGGGACCGGTGAATCTCAGCAATAGGAAAATTTCTCCTAAGGGTCTAATTTAAAATATAATAAAGCGGTCTTTTTATATCTTTATCATTTTTGTCAAACTAAAAAAAGAAAAATTTGAACCAATCTAGTAGATTATTTAATTAATTCAGTCATTCAGCACTTATTGCTCATGCATTTTGTACTGGGCACCATGCTAGAAATAAGAGATGTGAAGATTAGTAAGACACAGTTCTGCCCTTGATATGTTCAGAATGTAGCAGAAAAGTTAAAAAAATAAACAAGATAAGACAAGTGAGTTGGAGGTAAATCAGAGAGAGCATACAAAGTAATGAATTGAGTTTATGAAATAAGGATGAATAGTGACAGTAGAAAGAAGCTAAACTTAATGTGACTGAAAAACTGAAATAAGTATTAATAGTCATTGGAATTTCTGTAGAAGGAATGAACAGTGAATTGGCAAGCCATGGCAAAGTCTACTGATTTAGTTGGTGAAATGAAAAGAATAGGAGAAATACCTATGAGAACTTTTGCAAGATTGTGCAAATCCAGAAGAAAACGCGGAATGAAATTTATCTTAAATTTATTTGTCCCAAAAATGACCTTGAATATGATAACCGCGAAGAATTACAGAGCACAGTGACAGCAAGGCCAGCGGGCGCAATGGTGAAACAGGAAGGTCAGGTTCATGGTTCTGTTGCAGTTCTCCCCCAGATAAGTGCAGTGATTGATAACCTGGGGGGGAGTGTGCTTGTGAGATGCGGTTGCTTGATTTTGTTGTTAAATCAAAATACTGTGGAAATTATTCTAGGGAAGTATTGTTTACATCCAACTTTAACCGGCCAACAAGTAGTCCTATGATGTAGGTCAGCGAGCTTGCTACAATAGCAGTGCTGTAGGTGAAAACTGCCAGAGAGCACTTTTTGGTTATGGTTGTTAGAATGTTATCTGTGAAGGTTCTGTTCATGCAACAGGTGAATTTACATTTCCCCTCTACCTCATTGACTACTTCTCCTTAGTGTTTTTTGCTGAATGCTTCTTGCTTCCCCAGCATCTAAAAGTAGCCCAGATATTTAGTCTGAGTACTTGTGCATACACCCATGCTCACTTGCTCTCTCTCTCTGTCTCCCTCCCACTCTCCCTTCCTTGTCCTCTCCCTCCCCACCACCGACTCTCATGCTGATTTCATCTAGTCCCATAGCTTTAAACACCAAGTATATGTGAGTGACTCCCAAGTTTTTATCTCCTGCCCTGAACTTTTCCCTGAACCCACTCATCATCTTCATTGGATGTTTAATTGCCATTTTAGATATCGAAAGCAAAACTTAAGAATCAATACTTAGACCCAGAAATTTCTTGTTTAGTTTCTTCTATGTCATAACTTCCTCCATCATCTAACCAGTTGCCTGCACCAAAACTCTTGGCATCATTTTTGTTTCCTCCCTTTCATTCACCCCTCACGTCCAGTCTTTCAGAAAGTTTTGTCAAAGATGCCTCCAAAATACATTTTAAATCCTTCTTTTCACCATCTCCACTGTGCCCATCTAAGCTACCCTCATCTTTTACTCTTTTAATTAATTTTTATTGGAGTAGAGTTGATTTACAGTGTTGTGTTAGTTTCTGCTGTATAGCGCAGTGAATCACTTATACATATACATATATCTGCTCTTTTTTTGGATTCTGTTCCCATATAGGCCATTACAGAGTATTGAGTAGAGTTCCCCACTTGTAGGTCCTTATTAGTTATCTATTTTATATATAGTAGTGTGTATATATCAATCCCAATCTCCTAATTTACCCCTCCTCCCCTCCCCCTTGGTAACCATAAATTTGTTTTCTACATCCGTGATTCTATTTCTGTTTTGTAAATAAGTTCATTTGTACCAGTTTTTTAGATTCCACATATAAGCGATATCATATGATATTTGTCTTTGTCTGACTTAACTTCACTCAGTATGACAATCTCTAGGTCTATCCATGTTGCTGCAAATGGTATTATTATTTTTTTATGGCTGAGTAACATTCCATTGTGTATATCTACATCTTGTTTATCCATTCATCCATCGATGGATATTTAGGTTAATTAGACTGCCTTTACACAAATATCTAACCAGATTCTGCTTCTTCCCTTGCCCTCCTATAGTCCATTTTCCTCAGAGCAGCAAAAGTCAGATTTTTGAAATGTGAAAGGTTCAGTGTCATCTCACATGGAAAACTTTAGCAGCTCCTCATTGCTACTAGAGCTCCTTCAGTCTCTTTACCTTGTGATCCATGCACTGTAATCTCTTCTAACTCCAGAACTCATCTCCTACTGGTCTCCAGTGCCCCTGCCTGGCACTCTCCCATGCAAGCTATTCTTTGGGCTCCTTGGGCTTCCCAAACTCATTTCTTCTTCTGAGCCTTTGCAATTAGCATGTACATAGCTGGCTCTTTCTCTTCTTTTTAGTGTCAGTTCCTGTGTTACCTTTTTCAGAAGTACTTTTGCTGACCACCCAGCCTGGGCTCTGGCTGTCCCTGTGTGTGCCTCTAAATCCCTCTCATGCACTTACCCTCCTGACATACCACTGTCTTTCATAGTGCTGTCTGTAGTTTTCTTCACAGTAGTCACCACTCTGTGATATCTCGTTATGTATGTGCTTTCTTATTTGTTGACTGTTCCTGCCTGTCAAATGTAACTTCCTTAAGGGCAGTGGCCTCATCTGCCCTTTTCATTACTGGGTCCTCAACATCTAGAAAAGTCATGGCACAATAAGTATTGATATGTAGTGAAAGAAAAAAAATTCTCTCTGCAGATCCATTCATTCTTCTTTTTACATCCTCAGATGCTTTAAAGAGGTTACCAAGAAATAAAGAAGCTACAATGAGCTGAAGAAATGTCTTACTCACTACTTTGATACTGTCTTCTGAGAACAAAGCATGAAAAATGTGCATTTCTTAGAAGTTGGCATTCCATATTTTAACAACTTTTTGCAGTCTTTAAATCTAGTGCTTTTTTCATGATTTCCTTTTTGCCATTTAAAAGACCATATGTCAAAATAGAATTCGATTTATAGAAACTTAATGTTAGCACTTTGAAAAGTATGCAGTAGGGAGAAAACAAACAAACAAACAAAAAACACATACTGTTCACTCACAAGCACAACACATTTTGTATCTTGGAATTAGTATTAATGTATAAATGATGCTTCCAAAGAAAAATGAAAGGTAATATAAAATAGAGCTCTGACTGCAGAGACATTTTATTATTTTCAACTATTTACAGAATATATCAGTATTTGAAAATATGCTGTCACTGCAGTTGTTTTAGGACAGGGAAGAAGGAAAAATGTTCTAATCATCAGACTCCTTACTAAAGAGAAGAAGAGACATACAAATGTGTAAAAGTTTTATAATAACAAAAGTATCAAGAGTCAACATAAACACATTGTGATGAATAAACCATACCTGCTGTTTCCTAGATTTTCCTTGGTAGTTTTATGTAATGTTTATTTCCTAGTTTATTCCTAGTAATAGGGATTCTACACGTGTAAGTGAAATGATTACCTGGGACACAGTGGAAGGCAGTTAAGTATAATTGTTGAAATATGAATTCTGAGTTTGGAATGCCTGAATTTGAAGCCCAGCTTCACCTCTTAATAAGTGTGTGCTCTGGCATGTTACTAAGTTCTTCTTTTGTAAAATGAGAATTAATGAATAAACACTTGCCTTTTGGAATTGTTTTGAGCATTAGGTGAGATGAAACATGTAGAACACAATGTCTGCAGTGTGATAAGCCCGTAATAATGTTAATGAATGTTACTCTATTTTTTATCATCTTTACACTTACTCATGCTATCATATATTATTGTCATCTTTCTCATGACTCAGACCTCAAAGACTGTATTGGAATAAGGTTTCATCAGAAGAATAAGAAATAATTACATTAATAGGTTATGGATGGCTTAGATGTCTAGAGCACTTTTTAGTGCTATTTTCCAATATAGGTTAAATGGTGTTATATAGGGGAAAAGTAGACTCCATTATTTTAATAGTTTGAATGCTGCATTAAACAAATTTAGTCAGGTTTATATACATCAGAACTTTTCAAAGCCTTTAAAATATTAATGTAGAGCTGCATTTCACTTATATGAAGCTTTTATCTTTTACAAGTACGTACCTAATGTTTGAATAATTAAAAAGTTGAAAATATTGATATGGACTATGATCTTCCAAGAACAATATAAATTACACAAGATTTTTTAAAAGTTGAGAATGTTTTCCACAGAGAGCCTATTACTCTATCAATTCACAGATAGAGTGATTGATTGCAGAGTATATGGTTAGCTTAGGGATCCTTTCAGGCATTTAAAGAACCTCATGTATGAACTTGAAAAGCTTGACTTTTTAGTATTTTACATTTACATAAAATGGGCAAGGGAGTTTAAAATGAAACCGAAAGTGAGTTTTAATTTATACCTTCCTTGTTTTACACATCTTTGAAAGAAGCATTTCCCTGTGACTTAAAGTAAGTCAAATAATATGATTAAAGGAAATGGGTCTGTGGGCAGAACAAAACTGATTGTGCTTCTAGTTGTCTTTTCTGGGAATCTGTTCACTTTAGTCAGATGTTCTGTCTTCTACTAAGAGAGGTAACAAAGCATAGTGGCATGAACTAAACGCTGGAGCTAGGTTGCCTGGTTTGAAGCTCAGCTTTGTACTTTCTAGCTGTGTGACCTTGGTCGAATTACTCAACCTCTCTGTACCTTGTTATCTCAACTGAAATTGGGGATAATTAATAGATTATTTCATAGGGTTGTTATGAAGATTAAATTCATTACTATTTTTAAATAATTCAGAACACTTCCTGGCCCATAATATGCACTATATATTGTTAAATAATTAAATTAAGCTATAGAAGCCATTTCATTGCTTTTCTATTTATTTTTTAATCCCTTTCTTCTCATGTGTCTATCATGTGTCACATTCAAGAGGATGTGATAGTATGAAGAATGGTTTTTCTATGGTAAAAATCTAATTCTGCTACTTTGAATCCAGTGATGTTCTCTATCTAGAAGCAAGAGGTTATTAGAGACTATTCCCCAGTCAATGACTATGTGATAATGACCAGACAGAAAAAGAAGTATTTTGCTCCCCTCCATATAAAAACTCATGGTGTTTGTGCTTGATAATTAAACTATATTAAGCAAGAATAAGACTTGTACCTCTTAGTTGGAAAATAGTTTCAGAAATCTTCTAAATATTTTATTTTAATAGCATTACTAATCTCTTAAAAAATATTTAATGATGATTTGGTGCATAGTTAACATCTAGTAAGCACTTTGCTAAGTGTGTTTTGCATCCTTACCCTCACTTTAAACTTATAAAGGAGCCATTGTCATTATCCCCATTCTATGGTTACTAAAGGAAACCAAGGAAGTTAGTGAATGACTTGTCTTACTTAGAATGTACGATTTCATATTGGTTTGCAAACCCAAGGAACCCAACTCCAGAACTCCAGAATCTGTGCTCTTAAACACTTTACAATTCTGTTCTCTCTTCATGTGGAAACTTTAGAACAATGGAGCACCTGGAAAGTCTAAATTTAAGGTTTGTGTATCTGTGTACCAATTTCCCCAAGGCTGAGTAAGCACTACATACTGAAACCAGACTATGATGTCCACAGCAGCATTACTCATAATAGCCAAAAACTGGAAACAATTCAAATGTTCATCGACCGATTATTAGATAAAACATAAACTATTCATGTAATAGAATATTATTCAGCAATAAAAAGTAACCAACTACTGATACATACTACAACAAGCATGAACCTCAAAAAACAGTATGCTAAATAAAAGAAAGCAGATAGAAAAGACCACATAGTGTATGATTTTATTTATCATAAAAAGCAAATTGACTAACACATAAAAAGCAAATTGACAAACTAACACAACACTGTAAATCAACTATACTCCAATAAAAATTAATTGAAAAAAGAAAAAGCAACTTGACAGAGCTGGAAAGTAGGGTGTTGGGGTCCTGTGACTAAAGGTTATAATAGGGGTTGACTGCAAAGGAGCATGAGAGGTCTTTTTGGGGTGATGGAAATGTTAAAGCTGGATTATGGCGATGATTCTATATATCTGCAAATTTACTAAAAATCATTTACTAAAAAAAGAATTCTGCACTTAAATGGGTGAATTTTATCTTATGCAAATTATTCCTTAATAAAGCTGTTAATAAGAGACAAATTGGATCATGGCCCAGGGATTTAGTGTCTTGGACCGTAGTTTAGTGATGAAGGCAAAGCAGACTGAAAATCAAGTTCAAAAGTTTATAATCCATTGTAATTTTTACATTTATCTGCTCTCCCTCCATAATTTAATGAATGAAAGATAAAAAGTCATTTTTTACCTTTAGCATAAAAATAAATTGGCAATAAAATAGGAAGTGTTTAGAATTCTGTACAGACATAATTTCCCTTTGATGTAGTAAACCGAGTGTCTGACTTTGGAAATAAATTAGGTTTCTATACTTCATTTAAAGCTTGTCTCTTCAAATGAAAATGCTTAAATGCAAGTTGCATCATGGTATTAGATTCATGTATAGAGGAATGTCAGCACAGGTAGAGGAAACTGACTACCTGCATCCTGGACAGGTAATTAATATACAGCTTTATAGTCAACAGCCCAATTTCATTATTTTCTATCCTTAGATTTTTACTTATTTCTACTTTATGAGGTATACAAGTCATTCACTTATTATTTCCCCCATTTTGCAAATAAGGCAACAGAGACATAAAGGGATTAAGCCCAAGTCAGGTAACTTTTATGTGTCTGATATGGGCCTAGTACACAGTTTTCCTGAGCACGTGATCCCTATGTGATTCTAATACTCTGCACTCCTTGTTTGCAATAGACATTTAATAAGTGTTGATTGATGAATTTTGTAGATCCATAGTAGATATCATAGCTGGGTTCCTAAGCAGTTTCATTACTATCATGTTGTAAGATTCTCTTAACATCATGTAGTAAGTTGGGACTGCAAGTAATAACAGATTTAAAATATGACTTGTAACTAATACATTATAATAGTCTTTGGTGTGCATTATCAGGCATCTTATAATGAGCAGTTGGAGAAAGTATGATCACCCATCACAATACCCATTTAAAAAGTGTTCCTGAGAGCATCATTTTCCATTCCCAGACTTCAAGCTTTGTGGAAAAATTAGGGAAGTGTTAAAGATTATTTAACTATTGTGCTGGCTTGTCATACATCGAAACAAAAGAAGAGAGACACACTGCTGCTTTTACAAAAGGTAGAATTGGGCTCTGATGTACCTCCAAGTTATTCCTCCCCAGGAATATTCTGACTGGCACATTTCCTGTTGCTTAAAAGCCTTAGATCTCAGTCCATTTCTTATGGACTCAACAACTTATTGTTAAACACAGATTTGTCAGAAGCTCACAAATCTATTCTCTTCCTTTTTAGTCCCTCTCTAAAAAGAAATTAAAAAAAAAAAACTGTTAGTGGTTTTTGTTGTTATTTGAAACAATATCTCTTGATCTATTCTTAGTAAAATTATATTTCTTAATTATATCACCTTTCTGTTGTCCGGATTCTGCTGGGTATATGTCCTCTTTTAACAGCAATGTGACTTATAATCATTTCTTCAGTTGTTCTGTTATCTTCTTGTGTATTTATGTCCCTTACACATGAAGATGGATTGTTCCCTGGAAGGCTGAACATCAAGCCTGGATGATTTGCTTTTTGTTTGCAGTCCTCCTGTTTTCACTTCATGTTTTTTCGCCTTCAGAAACTGATGTGCTGACACCAAGGGAACAAAGATGGGTATCTTTTTCAGAAAACACTATGCATGGGAACCATGTAAACATTTCTCTGGTTACCTTTATTTTGCTTTTACGATGGTTGTTTTTTAGATATAAGTGAGACTGAGTGTGGTGGACTTAATGTAAAGCACATGTATTGGCAAGTTTGCAGACACTTGTTAAAACTCTCTGCACATACGTTGAATAATGGATTCTGTTTCTGTTATGTGTTTTTGGCAAAGCCCAGCACTTATGCCTTTTAAAGTCTAGGAAACATGTAAGTTTATTGGAACTCTTTACCCGCCTAAGGCTGTAAAGGGGAAAGGACTTAAAATATAGGCAAAAGAGATTGTTTTTCTCTAGAATAAAACAGATTTTTATCCTTTCTTGTGTGAAATGGTATCTGTGTCTTTCCAACCAACAGTAAGCATCTTAAAGGAAGGAATGTCTGATTTTCATTGTTGAATTCCCTCAACTTGTTTGAAATGCACACTATTTTTCTTGCTCTTTAGAGACTGCATTTACTTTTTAACATGCATGCTTGATTTCTGCAAGTACGCATTTCTAAAATGCAAATTTAACATACCTAGAAGTGTTTCTACAACATTCTTGACCAACAAAAGGGTCTTAGAATATTTTAATTCTGCTCACTACTCTATTCAATATTTTACATTCATCTTGGTTTATATGCCCTAAAGAGGTCATTAGTATAGCTATTCTGTTATACTTGCAATGCTTACTTAAATTTTCTGATGCTTCCCAATATCTTTGCTTACCATTTCTTCTCAATCCTTTCTGGGTCAGTTTCCATAGTCCTAAAACTTGTCCTTTAGTTCTTTAGTTAAGAACCTAGTAGAAGACGCTGATTATTTTCATTTTGAAAAATATTTGTTTTTTCCTTCATGTTAGATCATTTACTGGGCATAGGATTCTAGGAAAATAGTTATTTCCACTCAGTCTTTTAATAACATTAATCCATTATCTTCTTGTTTCTACTGTTGCATTTGAAAAGTCTGAAATCAGGTGTCAGCATAACTTAGATTCTTTAGCAGTTAATCTATTTATTCTCTCTGTTTGCTTTCAAGATCTTCTATGTTCTTTGGTCACTGGCCATTTCATTATGATGACCACAGATTTGCATTTTATTTTCAAATCACACTCACATCTCATTTTCCCCTTCTATCAGAGGATTCATGTTTTTCGTCAATTCTGGAAAATTCTCAGCCATTCTTTCTTTAAATACTTATTCTCATTTTCCTTATTTTCATTCTTCCTGTCTCCTTCCCTCCCTCCCTCTCTGTCTCAGAACTTTTATTAAATGTTCCTTCTTATTCTGTCATCTACATCTCTTAACATTTTAATATTTTAACAATCTTTACATTTCTCTGTTTTATTTCCTCATGTATTTTCTCTGGTTTTCCTCATTAACTGTTTAATTTGCTTATAAACTTATTTGCATTTATATACAGTATGTTATTCTATGTTTACTTTTTATGCTTTTAGTCACTTTAGACGTGCTTATTTCACAGTTTATCTTTTGTTATTATATTAAGTGCTTGGGTTTCTAATCCTGCTGTCTGTTCTCTGTGTAACACTCAGTTATAGTGGTTTGTTTCCTTACACATTTTGTCATATTTGATCATAAGGTCATCTAAATCTTTAAAATCTCCTAAGATCTTCTGACCTTTATTTTTTCCAGATGCTTCTGTGCTATGACTAGCTCACTGCTAGATAGGCATTTATAATTCCCTGGATTGGGACGGTCATTTTGTGTAGATTCTATAAATTTGAATCCCAAACCCAGGTAAAGTTTTTTAAAAAGTTATCAAAGAAAACCACTTTGTTTCCCTTCACCAGGGGTTTGGAAAAATGTCCTTGTCTTCTAGTTTCAGTAGGTATGTTTGTTTTTTCTTGCTTGCCCCTCACAGAGATACGGCTCTTCTAGCATCCTGCTTTGATGCAGGTGTTGCTACCCCATTATCTGTGGTCCATGAGAGTGCCAAGCCCCAAACCCCTTGGTTATGCAGACAGTCACCTTGCACAAGGTTTGTTTCTGTAGCAGCTCATTGGCTTACATTTCTGTTTCTGGCACCTGGTTAGTTCCTTTTCTTTTTGAGCAAGTCTAATCTAGGTCCATCCATGTCTCTGCAAATGACCCAACTTTGTTCCTTTTTATGGCTGAGTAATATTCCATTATATATACGTACCACATGAGAAGTTTCAGGTTTTCTAATCCATCTAGTCTGGTATATTGTGAGAAAGAGAAGTCTCCCATATCCCTCAGTTGTTTAACTATGTTTTCAGTAATGTTAAGTGTTCACCCACAAATAAACAGCTTTTTAATGTTGGGACTTGACTCATCATAAAGGAGCAAATGATAATAGAATAAGGGATGATGAAGATTTATTTAAAATATAAACTTTCAGAGGGAATTTACTGGACTCCAAATAGACACAACCTCATCTTTATATATCACCATAGTGAAATAAGAGCTAATATTTTAAAATGGATGATTCTGGGGAAAATTTAAGAGCCTTAATTTTATATGTACATACATAATAGAAGTCTGGAATACTACTTTTCTACAGAGCATGAAAAGAAATAGATTGAAAGGAAAGTAATTTACCATTTGAGTATTGCTTTTTTTCTGGCTTTTTTTTTCTTATTGGATGAATCTATTTCCTCTGTCTTTATGTCATCCTATATTTTTTACTGCTTTCAACTCTCCCACACACTTTTTAAAAAGATCTCTCTCAAAAGGAACCCTGATTTAGCAGTTTTGTTGTTGGTTTGCTTTGAAATGCATGTAAAGTAACACATAAAGGCAAAAAAAAAAAAAAACAAACCTGAGATTCCGTAATATGTCATCCTCTTTGTCATCAATATTATGTCATCCTCTTTGTTAGAAATTTTAGCCTGATTCATTACTTCTTCTTGAACTCCTCCTCCAATGTTGGCAGGCATCACAGTAACCCTTTTTAAAATATAGGAATGACATCATAGACAGGTTATTTTACCAAAGTCATTCATGAAGTTATTAGCGATGTGATATTTTCAAACATATGTGTATGCAAAAGCTGTCTAAACAACGTATTTGACCCAATATTTTTTAGGAAAATTCATGACACATAGAGGTTAGAAGAATTTCAATAATGGTAATCAATAAGTAATAACACTGTGAACCAGGCACTGTTCCAAGACTTCCCATTTATTTACTCATTTAATTCTAACAAGTCCATGAACTTCTCTTAAAATCCCATTTAGAGGCAAGGCTTGCTGAGAGGTTAAGCTCCTTCTCAGAGTTATGTACCTAGGAGGTAGTGAAGCTGGGATTAGCAACCAGGTCATCTGCAGTCTGACTCCACAATCTAGCTGTGAACTACTACACTGAACTGTCTCTTGCTTCCCATACACACACACACGTGCAACCTAGTATACACACACACCAACAGACACACACATTCTAATACACACATCCCAACACAAAAACCCCAAAATATACAGAGCCTATGGTGTAATAGTTACCTTAGAAATATCTCTACCTCTATCTGTCTATCTTTCTATCTCTCTATCTGATTAGGAAGAAATGGGGCTAACTCTCTTGCTATTCAGTGTATAATAAAGACCCCCATATAATGGACTATTTGATCAGTGGCAAATGCTTCAATCCTAATGAAAGATGTTATTTCAGAGGAGCTGAGGCATGTGTTTCATAGCATTGAAGCCAAGATCTTATTAATGCAGTTAAATTCAAGGAGTTCTGAAATCATTATACCTCTTACTTTGTTATTATTGGAAAATAACAGATTTCATTTCAAACTTCGGTATCTAGTGAGTTAATTCAGCATTTGTGCTTTCCACTAACTCAGAACAAGCAAACAAATGACATTTACCATGAGTAAGTAACTTATTTTTTGGGGCTTAGCCATTTTATACGTAATGATTACCTATTAACCAATGTAAGATATTTAATTGATTTTGGATTCAATTAATTTATTTTTATTATTTTAATATTACTTAAATTTTTTGGTTACTATAGTTATAGTACTTTGTTTCAATCATAACATTGTTAGGAAAGAAACAAAGCTTAATTATAATCAGTTTTATATTAAGAAGATTATAAAAATGGAAATAAACTTCTAATGAATAGGAAGAACATTTTGCTTCCTATTATAGCGTATCAATGTATATAATATTCTATTTTCTTCCGTAGGTTAACTGACTAGACTAAGATGAGTGAAAAATTATATAGAAATGCTTTCATATGCTCAAAATCCAAAGCCCCGAAATGATGGTAGCATTTCTTACCTTAAAATATTCTCATTATCATTTTAAATCAGTGACTGAATTAAACCTGTGACCCGTAAATACTCCAAGGATGTTTACATTGATGACATTAATGTATCTGATTCCATATGGAAAGAAAAACATGAGACAGGCACACATAAAGGTTTCCTGAAGGTAGTCCTTCTAAGGACTGTGTAGTGACTTTGTAATTCACCATCAGTGCAGTAGCAGTTATGAAGGCAGTATGACCTTAGGAAAGATTGAATTTTATTTATGCACTAATCATTTATATGTGGATAGAGAACAGGATTTACATCTAGAATGACAGCATGTGCCTATGAATGGAGTGCTATGTGAGGCCAAAGGTAGAACATGAATTGTCCTGCTGTTTTCTTCACACGATAACTTTTGGCCAACTCTCATCCTTATTAAAAAGTAGACAATGGGTATTGTCAAATGACCTCACTAATCTCAAAAAAAGCAAACAAGACAAAAGAGAACAAAACACGACTCATCTCCTCTGCTCCTCTGCCTGAATCTTTCACCAGTAAAACCACTGCTAGGCTTTAACCCTTTAGGTGGAGCGAGCTTACTAGATAAGCACTTTTCACTTTGCTGTTCTGGGAATTGGCTGTCTATGAATTGGCTCTCAGTGATTTGGCTGACTTCCTGCAGAGCCTAGAGGCAACAAGTAAGAGAAATAGCCATTGCCTAAAATTTTAAAAAAGAGGCCATTGTAAGGCCAATGCCTTGGCAACCGGAGGAATAGAGTAGGGGTGGAGGTAGGAAGGGAGCAAGATGGTAGTAACAAACAAGCAAACAAAGACAGTCAGTGAGAGCGAGTAGCTAAAGCAAAACTTTCCTCTGGTTTAAAATTATGCTGAGGCTGAGCAGAATATGACCTGTCTTCTCTGTGTGCAAAAAAAAAACCTAAATTCATTCATTCAGAAAATGTTTATTCAGAACTGTGTGCCAGGTAGTGTGTAATGGCCAGAGACTCAACCATTAAAACGTTACAGTGCCTGGTCTGGTGGAGCTAACAGATGAATGGCTGAGGCAAACAGAACGAATAACTATAATGCAGTTAGATAAGCAGCAACAGAAATATGTAAGTACTATGTAGCTCTTAAAAACCGTATGGGAAAGGGAAGGAAATGTTTTTTCTTCTCCTTTAAGTTCTCCAGCTTTTCTCTGGTTGGAAGAGGAGCACCCCACTTCCAGGTGGCATTGTCACAGTGTCGTCACGCTGTCCTACATGATGTGAGGAACACCCCTCATACAGTGTTTCTGTGTGCGAACACTATGCATGCCTCTAGAGTGGAAAACAACATCCTTCCATCTGCCTCTGGCCATGTAGGAACACTTTAAGCTTACTTCTGTATTAGTTGACTTTCTTCCCTTCAGATGAAAACAGCAAGTATAAGAAGGTGTCACTGTTCTCTCTGGAAAACATGCCAGGGACAGATCATCCATATGCAGCTTCACTCTCCATCACGGAACTGAGGAGAGCATTAACGTGAACCTACGGGGTAGTTTTCAGTCCTGACCTCAGGGATGACATCCTTTTGCATGTTGATCATATTTATAGGGTTGTGCCCAGAGCCTCAAAGCCAGGATGTGAAATACTGAGTCCATATGGTTCTCCACGCTTCCTGCCCCTGGCCACCTCAATCCTTCCCTCTTAGGTAAGCCTCATATTGTCTACCCACTTCCCCAGACAGAAATGCTGGTGCCTTCCCCAACTTTCCTTTTCCTCCTCACCCTCCATATCTCATAGTTCAGCAAGTCTTGTCTGTGCTACCTCCCAAGCTTCTCTACTATTTATCCCTTCCTTTGTTCTTTTGTTCCTTCAGGCTGTCGCCATTTCTCACCTGGACACTTGGGACAGCACCTGCACTTATCAGTCTTAGTCTTGTCAGCCACCAACTGGTCCTCTTGATCTTTTCACCTGCAAATCTGAGCCTGTCATTTCCCTGTTAAAAATTCCTCAACAGCTGCCTAGTTCCCATAACAGTGACTTTCATACCTGATTTTAATGGGCACTTTCAAATGATATTTTGTGTAATCTCAATTACCTACAGTTGATTAGATGTGAGGTTCAACGTATGGGATGGGAACGTAAGAGCAGTGCCCACAGAGAGGTTCTTTCCTTCATGCGTCGCTGGGTTACATAAGGTACCGCAGTGTATCTCCAGTGCAGAACAGAGTGCAGCTTGAAAACCATTGAGTATTGAAAAAATTATAAGCTCCCTTGGGTTATCCATAAACCCTTAATTATCCAACTGTCTAAGCTCATTTCCTGCAGTCTGCATCGTCACACGTCCTGCTGCAACCACATTGAACTGTTGCTACTTCACAGATATGCTGAGTTCTGTCATGCCTCTCACTTTGAGCACTGGTCCATCTGTCCAGAATGTGACCTTCTGACAAGAACTCCAAGCAACTGAGTACTCATCATCTGATGCTCAGTGAGCATCACCTGTGCCTTGTCATTCTCCCACCTCTCACCTCTAGACACACTAAAAGTTTCCTTTGCTATATATACGTTCCCACTGCATTTTACCTTCACCTCTATAGCATACCACTTTGTGACTTTTGTCTTCACATCTGTTTCTCTAAGATACTTGAGGTTGATTTTTCAGTACCTAGCATAAGACTATAGTGGCCTATAGTGGATCAATAATAAATATTTGAAACCTGAATGAACAAATAACTTATTTTTTGAATTATTATAATTAGAGTTAAATTAATTTCAAGGAGAAATATAATGTTAAATATTTGATATAGTGATATGTTCCTTCATTTTTAAAATAGAATAAGAATTCAAATGTAAGTTTGTTGATAGGAAAATGATTGAAAGCAAGGAGAGACATTTAGGTAAGAAAACAAAACAAGAAATAAACCTTAAATTGACATATATTGGATGTGAAACTTTCTCCTTCGGCTTCTTTAGTTTATTACCTGTAAGTTTAAGGCATTTGAAAAGAGCCTGTCCAGTCTCCAGCCCATTTAAACTTTCTCTTCCCTACGTGGTTGTACTGTGAGCATGGATAGTCAAAACCACCACCTCTGATTGTGTTACGTTCAAGTTACGTTCAGGTAACTGTTTAGATTTAGTAATGCTGGAAAATGGAATCATGGTTGGAAAAAAAAAAAAAAAAGAGAGATTCACTCACTCTTTTGTTTTGGTCAAAGTATTACAAAGCTTTAGGTAATTGTAAAGTATACTGGTAGTGACTTCGTTGTTATTTTTTTACCTTAAAATTATTAAACTGTATTTTAAATATCTATACTAAGAACCTGATGAATATTACAGAATATGTCCCCAAAGTATAACATCGACCAATGAGCCTTCAATGTAATCTCAGCAGATGATCTCTTTTCCAGGTAAGGCTTCAGTAAATCTGGATGAAGTAGGGGGTGGGGATGGCTTTGGAGTTAAAGCATCTTAGCTGAGGCTGTAGAACTCAGATACCTGGGTTCCAGACCTGTACATTCTCTTACTATCTGTGTGTGTTAACTATTAACTTCTCTAATGTCCAATTTCTACTTTTGGGGAATAGGGCTGATAAATAACTGTCTCATAATAAATATTCATTGAGATAATGTATATAAAGTGCTTGGCTTAATTCTGGGCGCAGGGGAAACATTTAATAAATTCTGGCTATTATTTTTATTTGACTCCAATGTATGGAATATCGGTCCTGTGAAGAGCTCTGATTTTTTTAGCAGGGCTGCTGTGGAAAAGAGGCAAAAGGCAATGTTCAAATATTCTAAGAAAAAGAAGCTTGGGAAATGTCAAATGCTGATATTATAACAAATGATGTTTAATTTTGTTCATGCTCTTAATAAAAGAGCCTGATGGGAGTTAAAGATGTATAAGGCAGATAGATAGTGCAGATTAACATGCCCAGGGAGTGCAAGCAGGGCTTTCCAGAATATCTGACAGCCAGCTGTTGCATTTACACCTGAGTCAACAGAAAAACTGAATCACATTTATATTTTCATTTAATGTTGTCACTTCGGTCAAATATTTCATAAACTTTTGAGCCGAGGACCAGACCTACCTCATTATTTATGATGCATAGTCATATTCTTCATTTGACCTGCCATTTGAAAAGTCATTCCTGTTCCTTTTTTTGAGTAATGGATGATGCCTATCTATTTCTCAGATAGAACGTTGCCGTTGAGGATATTTCATATAGTAAAATAATGTTACTGGTTTGTGTACGTCTATTGGTTTATACTTTGAGTTTATAAACCTTATGGTAATTTAAATTACTTGAAACGAGACCTTTGATAGAAAGCCTTTTTCCCTGACTTTCATTTATCATAAAAATATTCATCTCAACAACCTATTCATCTAAAGCCAGATGTTGACTAAAATCAAATATGTATCCCCATGACTGTCTTCTTACTAAGGTGCCTTACCAACATTTGTATGTCTTGTCATCTCTGGAGAGTGTTCAATATTTTCAACTTCTCTTAACACTTAGACCTTTCCTATTTTCTTTAAAAATTGCAGATAACCTGGCTGTGTTTATGGCCTGTTATGGAGACAAGACACGAATCCTTTATTTAGTGAAGGAAAGATGAACAAACTTGAGTACTTTTTCTCTTTCTCCTTTTTATAGCATCATAAGTGTTCAACCCGTGTGTTATAGCATCATAGGAAACACATTCTAATTGAGCTGACACTTTAAAGCTCGTACTGTGTAGTGCTTAACAACCTGGACATACACATACACAAACACACAGAAATGAGACACTATAAATGAAAAATATTTTAGTTGAAATCCAACTTTAATTTTCCCAGGTACTATTTTTGACCAGCTATTATGAGCAAAAGTCACACCAGATACTAGAAATAATGGAGATGAAAAAGACATAGTCTCCATCCTCAGCATGTTTACAGTCTAGTAATATAATATACCACTATTTGCTGCAAATTACTGGCTTAAACAGAAAGGGGAATTTGAAAGTCACTTAATAACAGGTTCTGGGATAGGTATGCCTGTGGGTACCCCCAGGATTGGTTCATTCAGCAGCCCAATGATATCATCAAGAGGCAAGCTTCCTTTATTGCGCCATTGTGTCATCCTTGGTTTTGGTATCATGCTCACTCTGATGACTAATTATCTGCAGTACTTCCAGGCATTGCATCTTGAATATCAATGACCAGAAGAAGAAAAAACATACCATGTAATCTTGCGGTTATCTTTCTTAAGACAGAGGAGATTTGTTCCTGGAATCAGCCCAGCAGTCTCCTCTTTTATGTCTTATTGTCCACTGTGGGGACCATGATTGATTTAGACTGATTATCTGAGAGGAATAGGTGTTTCAGGAGTTGCTCACAATCCCCCAAAGAGGAGGATAAGTTCAGATTGCAAGTAAGTGTAATACAGACCACAGTGTGATAAATATAGAACGATTATTAAAATATTATTGAAATAAAAGAACGATGTGGGATTTAGAGACAGGAGGAAAAAATGACCACGATATCTTTGTGGTTGTGAGGGATAAAGAGCCAAAAAAGTTTCAGTCATGTTGTTTATAGATTTTTAGAAACTATTACCTCTAACTTTTCCATCTTGGCACCTCTCACAATTGCAGCCATTTATTTTTAAATTATTTTAAAATTTTATTTTGTTACCTCCATACTGGAACTTCATAAGGATAGGAAAAATGGCCATCTTATGCATCAGTGCGTGTCTCTTTGCTAAACGAATCGAAGAATGAATGCATAGCCTCAGAGAATTTGTAGAGTTTTTAGCTTGCAAGAGGGGGACGATCCAGGTAAAAGAGACATCATTAGCAAATAAGTCAAGAAAGCTCAGACAACTGCCTGAAACTTTTGTATGAACCTCAAAATGAAGTTAAGATTAAGGAAAGAATTAGAATAAGGCCCTGACAGAAAAAGCATAGGATGAGAAGTTTTAAGAAGGAAATATTGACTACATGGACAAGTCTTGCCCCTAGGTATTCAACTGCTGTCCCATACGTGTCATGGCATCAATCGTATATTTGTAGGATGCAAAAGAGCTTTGTGATGTCTTCCAATCTTCAAGTAGATGACAGTTAAAAGATTCCAGATATATGAAAATCTACTTAGTTTTCAAAGAGATTTTTAAAAAAATTCATAAACAGAGTCACTTTATATTTGCGTAATAAATATCAGCCTCTGCCAGGAAATTTTTCTGTGTATAATTACACTTTGGTATAATTAATCACTTACCAAAATGTAAGCTCATTTCTTTTTGGTGTGTGGCTTGATAGACTGCATTTGACTGATTCCTTTGACTACTAGGCCTTAACTTATTGATATCCATTGTAATGTCACCCTTCAGGTTATTTCTTTAATAATTCAACTCTCTAAAAGAGTTATCCATAGATAACTGTATAATCTGTAATTGCTTTTGGCTGACTTCTGAACTCTCTTTAAAAACTTATAATTCTTTTTAATTCTTTACAGCCTAGAAGATGTTGCAGGCCTTTGTAAAAGTATCTGAGTGTCATGCTTCATCTTAATATCATTTCCTAAAGTACTTTACAAACAACTGGTATATACAGGTACTATGAGGAAATTACCAGGTTACATAATTTTGTTTGTTTGTAGAGGAGAAGTATTGAGATCCTGACTTAGGTACTACCAGAGAAATGAAAGAGCAATAAATGCATATTTAGTCACATTACAGAGGTAGAACTGAGAGGTCTCATTACACTATTAGATATAGCACTTAGGAGAGGAATGGGTTAGCAATTTACTGAAATTGGATAATGAAGAAAAATATGAGAAGTTTTTAGGAACACTGCTAAATGTATATATGTATACATATATATATATGTATATATATATATACATATTCAGTATAAATATGCAAGCAGAATTTAGAACAAGTTAATCTACATTGCACTCATTAGATATTTTTGAACCATAGCTTCTGTTTTCACAATGGTGATACGTTGCCAAACCTAGGTGTGCACTATAAAAAAATAAGTGATATTTACTGAGCATCTGTGGTAACTTCATGTTTATTATCTCACAGCAGTTATCACAAAAACTCTATAACATAGGGTATCGCCACATTTTTTGTTTTGTTTTGTTTTGTTTAGTAAACAAGGATTCAAGCCTTAGATTAAAAATGCTACCAGTGTAGTAGGTAGTAAAATGGATTAAACATATCTGTCTACCATCAGTAAGCTCTCCTACCTTTCTTTACATTAACAATTTGTTAACATCACATAGACACTCTCTCCCTGAGAAATGATTTTTTGGAATGGCATTGCTTTTCTACTTCTCTCTCAAAAGAATAAAAATATCTATTATTTTTAAATGAATCAGTGTGAAGTGCAAAGCTGAAAGTTTACCCAAAACAAATATCTCTAAAGAGAACCAACACTAAGAAATTTGAAGAGGTGGGTGCAGATCGAGTCAGCAAGGGGGAGGGTTAAATATGGGCTTGGTTGATGGCGCGCTGATAAATGTTGAACCACTAGTTCTCTTGAGATGGGGAGGCAAAAAACCCTGGTTTGTAACATTTGCTTCTTTTCTTACTTTCTTGGTGTAAATGTTCCCACCATGACTTATATGACTTATTTCAAACTACTAACCTGATGTCACTGAATGTGGAATTGGGAAGAGATGCATAGTAGCACACCATATGTAGAATTTCTACCCCACACAATAGATATAAATGACCTCGAGGATATATATAATAGTCCAGTTAGGATTGAAGAGTTTTGAATATTTATTACCTTTGTTTTTAATATGATTAATTGTAATTTTACATAATTTAATTTTTAGTAATGTCTGTGTTTAACAATAGGCTCACAAATTCCAAAAAAATTAACAAATGGTTCTTGCAAACCCGTATGAACTGGCTCCAGCACACCCCTGGATTAGGAGAAGACCTAATTTAAGTCATGTAGAAAATAAACTTGGGAACATTTTAGCTCTACCTCAGTATAGTTTTCTCCTATTCTTTTGAAGTTCAGTATGAATATCAGTTTTAAGGTGATTGAACTTTAATGGCATAAGTTTTTCTAGGAAGGTTTCAATGTATTGCTTGCTGATTTAGATTGATCATTCAGATTTATGGTGTATGACAGTCAGGGCAGCCCACATAATTCAAAGCTAGCATGAAGATCAAGAGTCGTTTTGCCACAGGGATGGATGAAGGCAGCAGAATCTTTTTTGAAGATCACTGCCATTTCTGTTACTACTGGGTGTACAGGAGATATGAGTTATCCAGTGTCTTACTTTTACTTCAGTTCAAAAAAGAGCATGAAAACTGGGTTTAAACATAAAAGGAAAAGATGTACCTTCAGCCACTGGCCATTTGGAAAATAATTTAAATTACCGAATGCCATTTAAGGCTTGAGGGTATATTATATAATTTACAGTATAATATATAGAAAATATAGTATGTTGTTTTCTGGGTTGTTAGGATAATAGAATATTTTACACATTAAACTAGAGAAAGAGTTAACACTGCATATTCTTCAGGCATATGTCCCACTGGACTTATAAATTTTGTCTTCTTATGAGATAAAATGATAGCAACAACTTATTTGTTAATTATGTCCTCAATAAGGTATTCCTTAATACATTAAATAATGTAATCTATTATAATCTTCTATGAATAAATTCCCTCAGCATTCTTCTGTGTTTGTAATATCAACTCTTAATAGTATATGGTATGTATTTTTGAAAATTTTGTTTAGAAACTCTGTAACTAGGTCTACACATGCAAAAAGAATAAAAAAATTTTTTAAATCATCCAAAATTTGACTAACCCAGATCTTCAGATGACTTTTATATGAATTATGTGACTACTTTCTAGTTCTTTCACTTGGCTTTGTGTAAATGCAGTCTAAGACTATTTCTATAGATGCACACTGATCTAAAGATCAAGTTAATTAACTATTTTGACAATCAATTTAGATGATTCTGTGAGAAAAACACATTTACAATGGTATCTGCGTTTTCTGGACTTATACTCTACGTAGATATCATACATTGGATCTGTGGTAAATGTCCTTGTCATGTAGGTTTCTATGTAGTACAGCAGTTAAGATGCTCTGCTTTGGAGTTATGTAAGCTTGTTATTTTCTTGTATATATTACTTTCTCTGTAATATGAAAAGGGAGAAAAAAAAGAGTAACTTTACAGTGGGGAAACCTGACAAACACCATCTGAAGCCAAGTGATTCAGATGAACATCAACAGTGATGTCATATTGATAGTAAATACCCTCTATATGATGTGATGACAGTGGCACTTTACCTCTGCAGTCTTTACGAAAACACATTTCCTCAGTCTAACCATGAGAAAAACACCAGATAAATCCCAATTGAGTAACATTCCATGAAATACTTGGCCAATAATCCTTAAAACTGTCAAAGTCATGAAAAACAAGAAAAGTCTGAGTAACTGTAACAACCAAGAAAGCCTAAAGAGACCTCATGACTGTATGTGATGTGGTGTCTTAGATGGGACCCTGGAACAGAAAAAGGACATTAGGGAAAGACTGAGGAAATTTCAGTAAATATGAGCTTTAGTTAACAACAGTGTATCAATATTGGTTCACATATTGTTTTTGATTCCTCTCTCTCCTCAAACTTTCTTCTCTCTTTCTGATAATTCCTAAGAGTTGATTATAGAATGTCCCAGGTTGATCCTACAGTGTTTTTATCTTTTCTTTCCTATTTTCCATTTCAGTCATTTTATTCTACTTTCTGGAACTTTACCTTCTAATCTTTTTACTGGAGTTTTAAATGTGGTGATAAAATGTTTAATATATGGGAGCCCTTTCTTATTTTTCATTACATATTTTCATAGAATATACTGCCTCCACTAAAAAGGAATATTGTTCTCTCTTTCTGTAAAGATATTCATAAAGATATTTGAGGTTTACTTTTTATCTCCATAGTATTTCTTCTAAATTCTTTCCGCCTGTTTCTCCCCTCCTAGACCAGTGAGAGTGGGCAATAGGTTAAGAAGATTTTCTTTAGCTCTAAGATTTTTCTGAGCTTTTTGGAGGCAACTATTATCTGTCAAACATGTTATGTACTGTGGGTCCAGGGGAGAGACTATTTTTGTCTTCTGATGAGTACATTGTCTAGCTTCCCATGCAAAGGAGCAGAGGCTGAGTAGAGGAAGGAGTAGAACATTTCAGAAATAGTGACCAATTTATACTAATATATAGAAATAAGAAGCAAGATGGGAAGTGGTAGTTAGATATAGTTGCAACGTAGAGTGCAATTGTAGGAGTGATGAAAGATGAAGTTAGAAAGGTAGGTAGAGATTGGGTCACAGAGGATGTTTTGTATTCTTTCTGATCAGACTTAACTCTGAGGGGCTAATTCTCAATCTAACTGGGGTTTAAATGAGTGGGAAATCAACTTTTCTCCCATATAAGGTAGGTAGTCCTGTGCATCTTCAGTGCTCATCTCCTACTTTGTGGTCCAGGATGGCCTCTTCAATCACTGTGTCAACATTTCAAGCAGCAGAAAGGAGGAAAGGGCAGCGGATCAAAAACTCCTCCCTTAAAGATATTTTCTGGAAGTTGAACACACCACTTATCTTCCATTGGCTACGTGTCCACTGTGTGTCACATCTACCAGTCACACAAGAATCTGGGATATGTATACTTTTGGAAGAGGGTGGCTATGTGCCCAGTTAACATTCAAGTATTCTTTCACTGGGAGGAAGGGGAGCTTGTTAGGGGACAATTCACAGGCTTGTTTAAAAGTTTGGAATTTACCTAGACAGTGAGGAGGGGACGCTGAAGAGGTTTAGGCCAAGGAATCTTTCACTTTAGAAAAATGTCACATGGCTGTGACCTGAAGGATAAAGTGATGTGAGATTAGAGGTGGTCTGAGCAGTCAGACAACCATGAGAAGCACCTAAGTACGAGAAATATAACTTGTTATGGCTGTCAGTAAGGGGCAGGAGAGAGCATCAGTGCTAGTGACATTAACAGATTGCATTGATTTTTGGCTTTTTATCTGTAGGGTTGTACGTTTGATTTATAATTATTTATAGAAGTACATTCACCATAAACCTAGGCCTAAGTCAAATAGATGGTGATCAGTGCTCTTGACTACAGATACCCCTTCCTAAATTTTTTTTTTGCCCCTATTTCTAGATAACTTTGTTTCTCTAAGGATGTGTCTTGTGATTTTTTTAAATGACACATACACATGGTGAAAACTTAAATACAAAGATATATCAAAAATATAACTTTCTTTACATTCCAAGTATATTTTTCTTTACATTCCAAAATTCCAGAACATTAGCAGTCCTAATGTCTCAATACATATGGTTTATCCTTGTATAAAACCTTCATACACACACACACACATTTGTTTTTCAAAAGTGTATTATTTTCAGAGGATTTCCAACATAAGCCCTTTGGCTTATGGAGTTTAGCTAGGTATGCAAACTCAGCATAGCAAAGGTTATTGGGAAATAGATTTAAATATGTAATCTGTTCAGTGTCCATATGCTCAAGATTGAGCACATAAATATTATGTGTCTAAATCTAGTCTCAGTGATCTCTACTCCCCTCCAGCATTCTATAATATTAGCACCACTTAAAATTGAATGTGATTCTATTATTTATATATGTGCATATTTACATTATTATTTTCACTATACATACAACATGGACTTTCAAAGTAAGCGAATTACTTCATCTAGTGCTTAATCAAATAGTAAATCTTTTCCAAGGCTGGAGGAAAAATGTGCTTGAATTATAAAACTTACTGTGTTAGGATTATGGAAAGAGGTTACATTAATCTCCAACTTAGAATCTTCCTAAGGGATTTTCACTGTAAGCTTGATCCCACCATATGCACTGTTGTATTTCTAGTGTTGTTTAAAAATACAGCTTCTTAATCTTTCTTAGTCAGCCATAGCAGTACATGCAGACCTTTCTACATCAGTTTTTTCGGAGCTGCACTGTGTATACTTCAGTTCCCCGTTGATGGACATTGCATTTTTTTTTTTTTTTTGTATTTTTATTTTGCTTTGTTTCTTTTAGTTTGTGAGAATTCATTTTTGTTCCTTTTCTTATTTCTTAAAAAAAGTGCTTTAACAAATGATACTTAAATTAACATGCTTATATACATGATGAGAGTATATCTATAGTTACACATATATACGTATATAACAAATAGTACTTTAGTGAACGTATATGTATAAATACATGCATACACACACAGATAGAATGAATTCCTAGAGGTAGAACTGAGGACCAAATGGTATGTTTATTTTTCATTTTAATTCATTTAAAGTTACCCAACAAAATTGTTATGCCACGTGCTTCCACACAAAGATTTCATAGTGCCCCAGGTTGGTAACATAAATGTAAGGTTCAGCTGCTTGTGCTGAGACCAAGCAACCTTTTTGTATTCTCTTTTCAAACATTGGCTACCAAACTATCTAAATAAAATACCCTCTTTGGGTTACATGCTTGCCAAGATAATTATTAGAAACGTTTTCACTTTTGCTATTCTGATTGGAAAATGGTATTTTAGTGATAAGGTTGAGTGTTTTTTTTTTTTTTTTAAATATGTAATCTGTTCAGTGTCCATATGCTCAAGATTGAGCACATAAATATTATGTGTCTAAATCTAGTCTCAGTGATCTCTACTCCCCTCCAGCATTCTATAATATTAGCACCACTTAAAATTGAATGTGATTCTATTATTTATATATGTGCATATTTACATTATTATTTTCACTATACATACAACATGGACTTTCAAAGTAAGCGAATTACTTCATCTAGTGCTTAATCAAATAGTAAATCTTTTCCAAGGCTGGAGGAAAAATGTGCTTGAATTATAAAACTTACTGTGTTAGGATTATGGAAAGAGGTTACATTAATCTCCAACTTAGAATCTTCCTAAGGGATTTTCACTGTAAGCTTGATCCCACCATATGCACTGTTGTATTTCTAGTGTTGTTTAAAAATACAGCTTCTTAATCTTTCTTAGTCAGCCATAGCAGTACATGCAGACCTTTCTACATCAGTTTTTTCGGAGCTGCACTGTGTATACTTCAGTTCCCCGTTGATGGACATTGCATTTTTTTTTTTTTTTTTGTATTTTTATTTTGCTTTGTTTCTTTTAGTTTGTGAGAATTCATTTTTGTTCCTTTTCTTATTTCTTAAAAAAAGTGCTTTAACAAATGATACTTAAATTAACATGCTTATATACATGATGAGAGTATATCTATAGTTACACATATATACGTATATAACAAATAGTACTTTAGTGAACGTATATGTATAAATACATGCATACACACACAGATAGAATGAATTCCTAGAGGTAGAACTGAGGACCAAATGGTATGTTTATTTTTCATTTTAATTCATTTAAAGTTACCCAACAAAATTGTTATGCCACGTGCTTCCACACAAAGATTTCATAGTGCCCCAGGTTGGTAACATAAATGTAAGGTTCAGCTGCTTGTGCTGAGACCAAGCAACCTTTTTGTATTCTCTTTTCAAACATTGGCTACCAAACTATCTAAATAAAATACCCTCTTTGGGTTACATGCTTGCCAAGATAATTATTAGAAACGTTTTCACTTTTGCTATTCTGATTGGAAAATGGTATTTTAGTGATAAGGTTGAGTGTTTTTTTTTTTTTTTTTTTTTTTGCGGTACGCGGGCCTCTCACTGTTGTGGCCTCTCCCGTTGCGGAGCACAGGCTCCGGACGCGCAGGCTCAGCGGCCATGGCTCACGGGCCCAGCCGCTCCGCGGCATGTGGGTTCTTCCCGGACCGGGGCACGAACCCGTGTCCCCTGCATCGGCAGGCGGACTCTCATCCACTGCGCCACCAGGGAAGCCCTGAGTGGTATTTTTTATTTATAAGAAATATACCTTTCCTTATTTGTGAACTCTTCCATTTCCTTTGTGAATTATATCAGTGGAACATGATAAGGGAATAGGTATTGAAGATCCAATGCTAGAAAAAAAGAAAAGCATTGGGAAAAAAAGACCAAGATGGCTCCAATGAGCCATCAATGGAGCCTGAGTGTAGGTAAAAAGCTGGTAGAAGAACAGAAATTTTCAGAAACTTTATAAGGCAAAAGAGATATCCTTCTCACTGTTCACATCTCCCCTAATTTTCCACTGATAGCACTCCAGCCTTCCCCCATAACTTTGCTCATTTATTGTTTCTGTTAACTCTGGCCTGTGGTAATGATGAATACTTAATAATGTGATACTTAATAACATAAATGCTCAGTTTCTGTTGGTGATTGTGTATATTGGCTTGTTGACATTGTCTATCAAATTTACTTGTACAAATAATCAAAGGGATAGACATATATAATGTTGACAGGCATTTTCAATGGATAGGTTTTCTTCAATTCAGTAACTGACTTTTTACAAAAGAGATTTTTATCGTACTTAATAGTTTAGTGTGTAAAGGAAAGAATAGAAGGAGGTGAAGCTATTTATTCCAGATATATATAGAAGCTTTTGTATAAATAAATTTAGAAAAGGAGAGGAAAGAACAGGAGAAGTGGTAGATTAGTAATAATTGAGGAACCAATTTAGTGTTTATTTTTTCCTCTAACATTTCTTCATTTAGTTTATGATCTACAAACTCAGGAATATGGTATGTTGGATTGTGTATTAAAATCCTCTAGTGTTGAAGAACATAATACAATAAAACCATGCATTATGTGTCCCATGATAATGCAAATTTGCATGATAGTGATTGAAGATTGGTTTTCATTCTCAACCTGGCCCACATTTTTAAAGGAAGGTGGTCTAATGAGGAGGCTGGATACAGAGAGAAGAGTGAGACCCCTTCTGGAGGAGCCAGGCAAATTGAGGAACATTCTCATATTCTTGGTATTCATCCTTCCCAGTGCTCTCCATAGGGGAGATGAGGCAGATGACAGCTAATCAGGAGATGCCTGAATTACTGTCACTATACAGAAAATCCCAAATAATCTTGGAACTAAGTATTTTTCCCTCTTCTACATTTAAGACAGGGTAGTGGTGCCAAATTCCAGCTTGAGACTGATAGATTTGGAACACACAGCCAGACCCATAGAATTACAAACCCTCTAGTTGTTTAGACTTGTCTGGTTCTTTTCATTGTCCTTGTAATATCATCACCACCTTTTACATGAGTGATTCTCTCGGACCCTACTTACCACGTTATGACAGAGTTTTGTTGTACTTTAATTTCTGCTGACTGAAAATCTATAATTATGCTCTCATTGGGCATCATGGAGGAAGAAGTCAACTGACTAGTTAAACTGTGTGGCTGACTTAAAGTTATATATTTGCTTGTCTTTGGCTCAGTTGTCTGTTCACCTCTTATGACACCTCTTTTCTTAATAGATGAGAGGTTGAAGGGTGGTTGGTAGCTATTATGTGGAAAAAAATATTTTTTATCATAATCTCTTGTCACATTAAACTCCAAAGAAAATAGAAAGTTTTTCTCATGGTAGTAATTACTCTTTGAAAGAAAAAGTTTAATTACTTATCAAACATATCAGAATAGGGAAAAATAGCTGTGAATATAAATGTCAGTATCTAAAATTCAGTGTAATTGTAACTGCAGATAAACTCTAAAAGGGGCATATTTAAGCTAACATTTATATACAACTTGCCAAAGTAGCTTTTTACCAATTTTTAACATAGCCACTTATGTAATATTTTTGTCTGTTAAAACAAGTGTAAGCAATTTAAATAGTCACTCAATTGTGATGCCTTCCTTGCAACTCAAGCTGAACAAGTGTGTACTCTGTAGATACCTTGATTACTTACAAGAAGAAGGGACTTTATATCATACATATGCAATATTATTTTTTGTTTGTTTGTTTGCAGTACGCGGGCCTCTCACTGTTGTGGCCTCTCCCGTTGTGGAGCACAGGCTCCGGACGCGCAGGCTCAGCGGCCATGGCTCACGGGCCTAGCCGCTCCACGGCATGTGGGATCTTCCCGGAATGGGGCACGAACCCGTGTCCCCTGCATTGGCAGGCGGACTCTCAACCACTGCGCCACCAGGGAAGCCCATACATATGCAATATTTTGTGCTTAGTGTTTCAGTATTAAACTGTTTGGAAATGTATTTCATACAATCTACATATATTATGAGATTACCATATGTCTGGTGAAGAAAACAGATCCAAATGCTTTCAGTAGAAATACTTGAGGTTAATAATAAAAGACCTTACTATTTTTGTTTCCCAGGGCTTTAGCATGAGAAATGTCTTCATTTACCTTAGTATAGTGAAATGAGTTTTTAACAGAAAAGCCTACATTGTTTGAATGAAGATTGCACGTCATGCTATTATATATATATATATATATATATATATATATACACACACATACATATATATATGGGAATATCCCTATAAAATTACAAAATCAAATTTCTGTATTCGTTTGTATTTGCTAAGTGCCTAGTATGGTTGACTTACTACATTGCTTATAGAGCTATAAAGGTAAGTTGGAAATGGCCCATATATTGGACCTCTGTATATTTTGGTGTTTGAGGGGAACAAATAATTAGCACTTCTCTTGCCAACCCCGGTTCTAAACCAATTAAGAAATTAAACTTCACCATAAGCAGATTGAAGGGAAAATATGACCTACGTTACTGATAAAAGGCAGCTTGCAGAATGACACTGTGCAGTGTGTGTGGAGTCAGCTCACAGGGCTATGAGAGCCCTGCTGGTCACACGCCTACCCTGTTCAGTGACATCGTGTCACTAGCTTGAAATCAGTCTTGTTGGGAGTACTTAACACCACTGAAATTGGTAAATAACACAAATCAGGGGCTCCCCCCCTGCCCCGAGAGCTGCTTGTTAAACACTTAATGGTGTACTACTGTCTGAAAGCATGGATTAGTCCAAATACGGCTTCCTAGGGTTGCTGATTTAGCCCCACACAGTGGAGGCTGGAAGATACCTTCGTTGCACCTAGAGTGGAACATGAATGAACTCTGGAGATAGCTCACCCATGAGAAGAAGGGAAAAGAAGGACTTAACTATACATGAGTGCTTCATTACTCAACTCATCCTGATGTAACGAAGCTAGCGTAAGGACAGTGTAAATACATTTATCCTTGCAGGCAGAACAAGAATTTTATAATAAACTTATGAACTTTCTATCATCTGGTCCCCAAATATATATTGGCTTGGCCAAAAATTTCATTCAGGCTTTTTGGTAAGATGGTGCAGAAAAATGCGAACGAACTTTTTGGCCGGCCCAATGTATTATAGTTATTTTTAAATTTGAGATCATATTTCTTATGAACAATTTTTGTTGTTATCAACATATTTTCAGTCATCTGATATTAGTGGAAACATATTTTGTGACTAATTTCTTTTCATTGAGAGACATCACTGCAAAGGAAGCTTGCCATAGGGCTCTTCCTGTTTGTTTTCTTAATGGAAAATCTGCATTTTGATAACATCACAAGCAATATAATTAAAATGTTCAAAACTTCTGCATGGTAAAGCAAGCTAATACATTTTGCAGGCTTTGCAGTTTTAAGTATTTTTAATTATTAATATTTTAAGCGTGTAGAAAAGTACAGAAAATAAAATAATAAGCACATGGTACCAATGGTTCAGATTTATTCTTGTTTGTCACATTTGCTTAGGAACTTTTTTTTCCTGTTTAAACCACACAGATGCAGCAAAACTTCTGAGTCCTTTATCCTAATCCAATCTCCTCCTTCCCCTTGAAGTTGTTGCTCATCCTCCCTATGCATGCTTTTGAACTTTTACTACATAGGTACTCATGACAATATGTAGTCTAAATGTGTGTTTTTAGAATTTGCATAAATGGCATAATTTATGAATTTATTTTAAATTATAATTTTAGTGTTTAATGACTATGAAATATAAAAAGCAAAACTGGACTTGAAATCCTTTTCCCTGTTTGATATGACCCCATGCTGTCAAGTATAGAGTCAAGTAAGTTTTTGTTTTTTTATTCGTGTGTTTGCTTTTATTTGTTTTATTTGTTTTTTTTTTGTGGTACGTGGACCTCTCACTGCCGTGGCCTCTCCCATCGTGGAGCACAGGCTCTGGACACGCAGGCTCAGCGGCCATGGCTCACGGGTCCAGCCGCTCTGTGGGATGTGAGATCCTCCCGGACCGGGGCACGAACCCGTGTCCCTTGCATTGGCAGGGGGACTCTCAACCACTGCGCCACCAGGGAAGCCCTATTTTATTTTTTTTAAGATTTAATTTTATTTGTTTTTGGCTGCGTTTGGCCCGTTGCTGCGCACGGGCTTTCTCTAGTTGCGGCAAGCGGGGGCTACTCTTCATTGTGGTGTGCAGGCTTCTCCTTGCAGTGGCTTCTCTTGTTGCAGAGCACGGGCTGTAGGTGTGTGGGCTTCAGTAGTTGTGGCACGAAAGCTCAGTAGTTGTGGCTCCCGGGCTCTAAAGCACAGGCTCAGTAGTTGTGGTGCATGGGCTTAGTTGCTCTGTGGCATGTGGGATCTTCCCGGACCAGGGCTCGAACCCGTGTCCCCTGCATTGGCAGGAGGATTCTCATCCACTGTGCCACCAGGGAAGTCCCTGTGTATTTGTTTTTAATGATGTATTCAAGAGATCTTGTATTCTGTGTGTTCTTACATGCTTGAGAATTTCTGTCAGTTGTCTCTATATTAAAGGGGAATTGTTTAAATGTTCTGGTAATGTACTTTGCCCTTCAAAGTATGTGGACCTGGCCATGGAATATCGATCTAATCCTTTCATCACAGCCTTCCCTGCCATCTTTTGGAATGGGGAATTTTGGTGATTGGTATCTTTCGCGGGTACTTGAGGTTTGAGACGGTTAGATCTGTTGTCTTTATACTTGCATAGTAACTTGGCTGGGAATGATATTCTTGGCTCACACTTCCTTTCCCTCAGAACTTTGTACACATTGCTGTTCCCTCCTCTGTCATTTGATGTTGCACTGGGAAAGTCTGGTACCAGCTTGATTTTTCTTCCTTGATTTTAACTTGCAACTTCTGCTTGGATATCTATCCTTGAAGTGCTGGATATTTCTTAGTGGCAGTTGTTCACCAACAGATTTTACTGGAGCACATTGCACAGTTTAACAGCCAAATTCAGTAATTTCTTCCCTCCAGAGAAATTAAGCCTTTTGAGTGTGTTATTCTTTCTGTTCCATTATGATGACGTTTATTTACTGGGAAAACCAATGTTCTCTATGCTGTATATCAACTTCGTATTTCCTGCACAACTATTATTTTCTCTCTCTGCAATCAACACTGCATTTAGATCTAAGCAAGAGAGACCCTTGCCAGGAACACTGGGCGTTAGAGTGACCCACCGCCACCCTCCTCTAGCTGTTGTGGGAGACCAGGCAGCCATGTCCAGTCAGAGTCTGTATTTTCTGTGTACACCATCCTCCAGTACCCTAGATACTGGAATTCCTCTACCATCGGCTCCAAACACATTTCAAGGATGTGTAGTAGCTTCCTGTCATGAGCTTTCTCAGTGTAGACCAAACCACTGGTATATTTATCTTTAGACTTATTTATCTTTAGATTTATTTTATTTGTTTATTTATTTATTTATTTTGTTGTACGCGGGCCTCTCCCTGTTGTGGCCTCTCCCCTTGCGGAGCACAGGCTCCGGACGCGCAGGCTCAGCGGCCATGGCTCACGGGCCCAGCCGCTCCGCAGCATGTGGGATCCTCCCAGACCGGGGCACCAACCCATGTCCCCTGCATCGGCAGGCAGACTCTTAACCACTGCACCACCAGAGAAGCCCATCTTTAGATTTATTGATCAAAGGTTGACTATTTGTAGAGGCTGTGAACAGAGCTTGGATGTATGAGCCGGAGTATCTACACATATGCATTTGAGGTGCCTCATGGTGTAAGGAAGACTAGGGTGGGAAAAGGAGGGTGATGGGCCAAGGGCAGGGCTCGGGGGCTGGAACTTGTCCATCTTCACTGCCACTCTCTAACGTGGAATGCTGAGGAGTTGTCCAAAAATTCTGTAAATGTTTTTAAATAGTTTATTATCTTGAAATTACCATTATTTAATTTCAGTGTATGGTATTTTCCTCTTACCTCAGACCCTGAAAATATTTCCAACAGGCCTGTCTGAAATCTCCATATTTTCCTTTCTGCAGTCACAGTGAATATGTCAAGCTTTCCCTTTCTGTCAATAATTGCATTGCAATCATGTCTGTTCTCTAGCCTGCTGTCTGCATTTTGTGAGTTTGATAATGGTCGTGTTTTAAAACTCAAGTGTTTCTTTGGGTCTTCAATTCCTCTTCTATATTATTCTTTTGTTGTTTTTTGTCTGTTTGTTTTATTTGACTGTTTCTATAGCACAAAAAGCACTCAAGGGCAGATTTTCTTCCATTTCTTCCAAAATGAGTCTGTCTTTGGCATAATGTGCTTCTTTGCTTCTTTTCTTTTCTTTTCTTGCCACAGTAGCGTTTACAGAGTCACCATGCCAGTTCTTTTTGTCTTGCTTAACTTGAACAGCTCTGCTTCGCACTTCCATTGGGCCTCAAGTAGTGTAGATGACTTTTCCTAACCATGTCCCTAGCATGTCTAAGTATGACTTATCCTCCCAGGCAAGCCCCAGTGTGATGGCAAACTTATTTCATGTTCTCCCTTTGTAGAATTGGTAAATGTTGTGTGCTAGTTCATTCTACTACTGCAATCAGGGGTTTTCCATTGGCCCTTTTTGTGTCATATTATTCCTAGAGTTCAGCCCCTTGCTCACTTTTACTTGTTTCACTGTCCTCTCTTCTGCAGGCCTGCCCAAAGTCCACAACTTTTTTTCATATTTGACACTATTTGTGAAAACTGGAAGACTTTTATTATTTCATTGGTACCATCCTGAGGCACTAAGACCAGTTTAAAGATCTGTACTGAATCAAGTTAAAACAATATCTCTTTTTCTTTTGGTGGTAGTATTTCAGACAGTGAGTTGTGCCTCTTTAGTTTTTTGGTTTCTGCGATTAAGTGTTTTTGCTATTTTTAAATTTTATTTGTTACTGAGGGGGAGGTTCTACTTTACTAAACTTTTTACTATGACCTCACTTTCTATAAGTAAAAGTGATGCATGCATGCTGCTGAAAAGGTTGAAAACATTAGACAGAGCACAAAAAGTAAGAAAATAAAGTAAAAAGTCATTTTGTTTTCATTTTTATTCAGTGCACACCTCCTACCATTGTTTGCTCTTATAACCCAGGAACTTTTCCTTTGTCATTGTTTCCTAGAGATTCTATTTCTTATCATGATGTCTCAAGGAAGTAGGTTTTGTTCTTTAACTAGTGCATGCCAAAACACTTGAAGTTAAGGAAAATGAGCCTAGAAAAAAAAGCATTAATTAGAAAATCATTTATTATGACTTTTCAATGTTAAAACTTCACTTTTCTCCTACTTAAAAAACTCTTATCTCTCTGATATACACATTAATATCCCAGTAGAGTACTCCCCTTATATTTTGGAGAATTGGATTATTACTCTGTTGCTTTTGACAGTTGAATCTAAATGAACTATCTGCATATTGGCACTATTTGCTGAGCAATTCTTCAAAACTGCTTGTAATAAAAAGCCCTTCAGTAACATGCTATGATACCCTCATGTTGCAACCTATTCTGAGGTGGACTGAAATTAAATTTTGTTTACTAATATAAACATTGAAGTTGGGGACTTGATTTACTTTTTAAAAACTAACTCTTAAAAACTAACTAACTAACTCTTAAATAACTCTTGATTTACTTTTTAAAAACTAACTCTGGTATATCTGTTAAAATAGCAAATGTATCAAGAGCTAGACAAATCCTCCTCTGCCATAAGATCCTCATGGCACAGGCCTGGGAAGAATGACCCTACATGCACATCTTTCTATACGTAATGGGGCAATGAAAAGGTTGAGAGAAAATGTTTTAAGAGTTAAAATGACCCTGCAGCAAGTAAGATGCCCTAATTTATTGCTTAAGACTAATTCAAGTATTTTAATTTTGAGAACGGTTTGTCCAAATTTTTTTTCAAAGGTGCAAAAAGAGACTAATTCTATGTTGGACTCATGTAATGGCATAGAGTCTGTTATGCCAGGGATCTCAAGATGGTGAGATGTGAGCTGGATAACACCTGTGTACAGATTCAGTTTGACCTGCGTGATCGTTTTTGTGTGTGAGTTTGAAAAATCTGTAAATTTCACATAAAAATCAGTCTTTCTCTCCTCTCTTGAACTCTTTCGAAAGGGGCAAGACAGTGCCCTCCTGGTGTTACCTTTAGGCAATCATGTCTTCTACTGTCCACCGTTAAGTCCCTCCTTTATTGCCGTGTATTCACATACCTTCCCCAGTTAGATTCGACGACTCTGTTTCTGTGGTAATCTGAAAATGCTGTATTACTTTATAAACATTCCTCATATAGTTATATGTAAATGGTTAACACTAGCTTTCTGGAAAAAAGTCTAAATGGCTAGATATTACAAATTACCCAGATTATTTAGTCATCATCCTCTAATTCTTGGATTATACATGTGAAAATCATGTGTTACAAATCTATATGCATAATACTCCACAAATTAAATTTTGAGATTTCAGCACATTTTGTTCACACTATCTCATAATTTTGTATTATATC
>NW_020174442.1:7696455-7702546 GCF_003031525.2 Neophocaena asiaeorientalis asiaeorientalis | reverse complement strand
TTGCAATACGTGGGCCTCTCACTGTTGTGGCCTCTCCCGTTGCGGAGCACAGGCTCCAGATGTGCAGGCTCAGTGGCCATGGCTCACGGGCCCAGTCGCTCCGTGGCACGTGGGATCTTCCCGGACCGGGGCACGAACCTGTGTCCCTTGCATCGGCAAGCGGACTCTCAACCGCTGCGCCACCAGGGAAGCCCCTATATGGCATATTTTTAAAAATTCTTTTCTTAATGATGTTAAATAGCAGAATTTTTCCACCTTTTCATTAAATTAGACCTCAGTAAAAAAGAAAGTGTCATTTTGAAAGAAGAAACACTATTCCTGGGTTTTATATTAACAATGTCATATGCTAGTTATTTTAAAAATAACAATAGAGAATTTGGCCAAGTACAATAGAATTAGATACAACTGTGGCCACTAGAGGGCTTTGATTTTTTTTTTTTTTTTTAACCAGTGCAAGCATAATTGTGAAGATAAACAGTGAAGTTTATATGTCAACCAAAGATTAACTGGTTAGTGCCAAAGTTTTAAATGTGGCTATAATATATAAAGTATGCAAGAATCTTATCCAGACTATACATAAAATATATAATTTTTGACATTGTATATCCGTGAAGCACTGTTTCATAATTTAATAAGTGAAAAGTAGTCAATAGTACAAACTCACAGATGAGATAAGTTTTCATATGTTCATTGCCTTAACATTTTTGAAGTGTTAGTCTACATTTTGCTTCTTTTAATACCATATATAGAACATGTGTATCTATAGTACCTTTGCATATCTTTTTGTTAGAACTAAACAGTAGAACTACCTTTTGTTATGAATACTCCATTCTTGTTTAAAAAAATCATGCTGAAGTCTTTCAGGGACTTTTCAACAAAATGACAGCTGTGAAAGATCAGTTTTCAAGTACTAGCAGATTTAAATGGCTGTTGGCTCTCTGTGGTGAAGATTTTCGTTGTTTTTCAAAATATGTGTAAATTATCTTTTATAAAATATCTCTGGAACCCTATGACAATGAAGACAGATGCTTGAGAAGCCTATTTTAAAAGAATTCCAATTTTTAAATCTCCCCTCTCTCTTTCATCTCATATATTCTGGCTCATTAAATCAGACATGAAGGTCTTATATTTTAAAATGCAACTCCCTTTACTCCATAAAAAATGGAGTAGAACTCAGGCACAGTGGGGAATATTATAATGCTTGCATACCTTTATTAAACCAAGAATAATGTCCCACATGCAGTTGCAATAAGCACACTTCCACCATAATTGAGTTAGACTAGGTATTTTCAAGTTAGGAAAGATATTCCAAGGATGGGCTTTAGAGATTTTCAAATGTTTCCACTAATGCAAAAATAATGTAACCTTCTCATTTGCATCATTTTCCATAATTTTCCCTATGTTTGCTTATGACAATAATAATCCTTTTTAATGACTTGGTTTATGGCAATGTCTTTCCACTCCCTCAAGTCTCTATAAAATCATAGGTGCTCACGTCACTTTTCTGTTTGAACTTTGCCTATTACTTTCAGGTAAAGGCCAAACTTTTGGTATTTAGCATGGTATTGAAGACCCTTCGGTGTTATAGCACTTCCTCACCTGCATCTCTTTTTCTTTCTGTCTCTATACACTTTCTTCTTTTCCTAGCTTGCCCCTTCATCTATTAAACATCCCCTCAGATGTGCATGCATACACACACACACACACACACACACACACACACACACACACACAGCACACATACACAAACCATACCCCTTTCAGTCTGCCACATTGGATGGCTTTCTGCTGGAAATCTCAATTGATCTTTCAAACCTCCTTTCCTTTCCTTTGCATTTTATCGTGCCTGGAATTATCTTCGAGCTTTTTCTACCTGATCCTTCCAAAGTCCATTAAATACGTTCTATTTCTGACGTTATTCCTCCCTCCGTGGCAGAATTAATTGTTCTTTCCTCTCTCCTCTTAAAACATTTTATATGTAGTCATACTCTAGCATGTATCACAGATACTACAGACCATTACTCTCTCTTTCCTCTTTTTTTTTTAATTAATTAACAATGTGGGGAACTAATACCAGGAAGGAAGACCCAGTTTCACCATCACACAACTAAAGAGAGCCCAAATTATAATTACATCCAAACGCCATACCTTCATACTCAGTTGTGTTATCAATATCAGCATTTCTGGTAATATTACTTTGAAGGTTTGATAAATGCTATTATTTCTATAATTATATGAGATATCAAGAAAGGAGTAATAGAGTTTTTCTGATGTTTTTGACAAGTAATTTAATGTTCACATAGATTCTAAAATAACTTAGACAAATAATAGTCTAATTTACTAAATTCCTCTTCCTTTACGTTATATAATAAACATTTAACTCACTATGTGAGAAAAAGTAAAAACATATGTCAAAATGTCATTTTAATGTTTAAATATTTAAATATTTCATTAGTGATATTGATAAATGAAACGCTTTACAATTGTATTTTAATATATCATTTCAATGTCTTCCCTCTAACAGAAAATATCTTGTATTTTTAAGATATGTGTGTGTGTATATATATATATATATATACACACACACACACAAAGAGATTAGAAATCTCATGAACATAGTTTATTTACAACCGAAATTCATCACCTCAAAAGTTCACAAACAAGCACCAAACCATAAGCAATAGGGACCTAATGTAAAAATATTTTGTTATAGTATTTTTCCTTTTATCTATTTATGTTGATTTATTCATTTAATATATATTTCTGTTTCAGATGTAATGGAACAGGATACCCTGCCCTCTGGGCGCTTACATTTTCACCAAGGAATCTGACATTAAAGAGCTAATTACACGATCAGTCACTAGTGTGGTGCATGCTGTGAAGCACAGGTGCAGGAGCTCTAGGGCTGTGTTGCAGGACTTCAGGGCAATCTGGAAGCTTTCCTTGAAGAGGAGAAATGTGGGTGAATTTTTGAAGAATAGGTCAATGTGTGTGTGTGTGTGTGTGTGTGTATGTGGTGTGTGTGTGTGTGTGTTTTGTGGGAACAGTAAGGAGTAACCAGGACTAGGTAGAGGATGACTTATACAAAGACCCAGAGACGGGAGCTTAGCATCTTCTAAGCACAGGAAGAAATGAAAAGAGCAGAGTGAGGGGAAGTGGCACAAGGGCAAGCTGATGTACAAAGCAGGACCCGGATCTTAGGAGGATTGTGATTTTATAAATATTTGGCCTTTATCTTAAGAGCAGCAGGAAACCACTTAAGGTTTAATAATTTATGTTACACGTACAGATTTAAGGAAAGCTCTGTCTGGCTGCAATGCAAAGACTGGATTAAATGGAAGAGAGAGTGGATTGAACAGAGAGGTTGTTCTTACAACCTTACTCATGATGCTTACAGAATATTTTTTATTGAGCTAGTTTACCATCAGTAGGGAAGGTAATACACAACCTGAGGTTTATTTATCTACACTTTTTTTGGTTTTTTTTGTTTGTTTGTTTGTTTGTTTGCGGTATGCGGGCCTCTCACTGCTGTGGCCTCTCCCATTGCGGGGCACAGGCTCCGGAGGCGCAGGCTCAGCGGCCATGGCTCACAGGCCCAGCCGCTCCACAGCATGTGGGATCTTCCTGGATCGGGGCACAAACCCGTGTCCCCTGCATCGGCAGGCGGACTCTTAACCACTGCGCCACCAGGGAAGCCCCTCATCTACACTTTTTAAAATGCAGAAAGTTATTAGAGTTTGAGAGCTATAAGCTTGTGTTGAAGTTTACAGGTCCATTATTGTGAGTTACAGTCTCCTCCTGGACATTATTAACATAATGGAATCATTCTGATGTGTATACTCACAAATTGCAAGTGAATGAGTCTTTTAAATCTGTTAAGCTGCTTATAGCAATTGTGATGAGGGAGGTTTCCTTTTCCACACTTTACAGGAAGCCTTAGTATAAGCATGTTTGTTATGAAGACAGAAATTAAAGTTAGCAATGGCATTTCAACCACTATAATGTGTGAATAGTGTTTATTACAGGGGAAAGAAAAGTCATAAGTACTCACTTACTAAAACTGACATGCAAGTAAAAGTGGGACTTACATGAAGTGATCATCGCATGTAATATTGATACATTTTACCTCTATGGAGCTGAGCTGTGCAATAGCACTTTATCCCTTAGTACTCAATTGTCTTATGTTTATTTTATACAGTAAGCATTTGGGCATATGACATTAGAAATGGTGTGTGAAAATTTGGGGGATTTCTACTTCCTCCAAGAGTACCTCAAAAATGCTTACAGTTCGATGAGGAACTGATTTAAATGAAACCAGTTACTTTTGTTTTATAAGTTAAAAAAATTAAACACCTTGATTTTGCAAATTGTAGAGTTACAAATTTTGGATCATTTAGTGCTGTAAATAACATAAACTGTTGATACTTGTATAATTTTCCAAGGTTGCCAAGGCCCATGAACCTTTTTGGACAAATCATATCTAGAATTTTATATTTAGACCTGGTCTTTCTAAATACTATTCATTCCATGGCTATGAAACAATTTAACTTAAAAAGAAATTACCTACTAAAGCATGTATGTCCATCTTCATTCTCTATCAAAGCACTAACTTTATGCATTTTTTTGGTTGGTGCCACAAATCCAAACCTTTTGGGAACCAATCTTCAAAAGTGCAACTGGTGTAGAAACTCCTAAACATGCCCTGCAGGGCTCCCCACAACATGGCCTCTGTCTGCCTTTTCAGCCTTGTCTCTTATTCATGTGCCTTATGGTACTTTATCCTTTACCAACATATAAAAAATTATATTTCATATCTTTATGCCACTTCACATGCTATTCCTTCTGCCAAGAAATGCCTTTTCCTCCAGGTTTCATTTTATCATTCAAGACATCTCTCATTTTCACCTGATTTGAAACTATCTCTGGCCAGTGCTACCAACTGACCTGCTTGGAAAGAATAAATCACCCCTTTCTCTGCTCTCTTATGCTTGTCAGTCCTTTTACCACTACACATGGTACACTGTGTGGTAATTATTAGTTTGCATGGGGAAGGACTGTATCTAGTTCATGTTTTTTTTCTTTGATTTTTTGGGAGAGTATAATTTCAACTATTATCAGGCAGGTATTTGCACATTCATCTCTATCTCCAAATCAAATTCTACATAAGGATGTATAAAATTCGCCTTCTATATCATCTCCAGCCTATGTCTAGGCCTATTCCCTGGCGATAACCCCTTTTAACATTTGCTTTTGTTTTTCAGGTAGTCAGCTGTCTAAACAATATGCTCAAACACTTTTTTTAAACTGCAAACCATGTCATTTGACTCATCTTTATGGAAGATGAAGAATTAGTCTTTTTTGCTTTTGCCATATGTTGAGGAGAAAAATCAGTAACCAGCATCTTAATAGTAAAAGTAGAATGAAACACTGATAATGAACTCATAAAGAAATAAATTTAAACCTATATTTCTAAATTTGAACCTTTCAAAAGAGAATTCAAGATTCAAATCGTTTCTCTTTTTACACACATTATACTCATCACTCACAGTTCAATAGTTCACTTCTTTTCCCTATCCCTAATGTGTGACAACTTTCCAGTTGTATGATCTATTGAATGTACTTCATTATTTTTTCTTGGAGAATTCTGATTTCCTGTTTTAGCTTAGAATAATTGCTTTGGGGACTCAAGTAAGTTGTCATTCTTAAATTCTTTTGTTTTCATACTTCTGTGTTAATTGCAATGGTTTTTGCTTTCTGTGCCTTCCTCCTTTCTTGGATTCCATTTTACTGAGCTACAGAATATCCTTAACTTTTAAAGAACAGATACAGGAGAAGTAAATTATCTTTGTCTTTAATATCTACAAATATTTTAATTTTTCATTACAATAAATTGTTAAATTAGTCAGGTATAGAATTGGGGTTAAAATTACTTTGCCAGAGAACTTTTGAAGTTACTGGTAAAATGACTTTCATCATCCATTCATACATAAGATGCTGTGATGATTATTTAATTTTCACTTCTTTCTGAGTTTTCTGTGTTTGTTTGGTAAATGTTTGACTTTGTTTTCATTTTCATTCATCCTGTTTAGCA
>NW_020174442.1:7615970-7696363 GCF_003031525.2 Neophocaena asiaeorientalis asiaeorientalis | reverse complement strand
TTAGCACTCAGTTGACTCTTTCCCTCTGAAGCTCCATTTGTATTGTCAACTGTGGAATTTTCTCTTTATTTTTTTTTTTGGTTATAGGAATCCCACATTTTTATCTTTTTTCCCCATTTTTTTCTGGAACTTCTCAGTCAGTCATTAAGGCTCCAGGATTGATTTTCTTGCTTTCTCTGCCTTTAAATTTTTTCTTGTATTTTCCTTTTTATTTTATTATTTTTTAATTATTTTATTTATTTATTTTTGGCTGTGTTGGGTCTTCATTGCTGCACGCGGGCTTCCTCTAGTTGTGGCGAGTGTGGGCTACTCTTTGTTGTGGCACGTGGGCTACTCATTGTAGTGGCTTCTCTTGTTGTGGAACACGGGCTCTGGGTGGGTGGGCTTCAGTAGTTGTGGCACGTGGACTGAGTAGTTGTGGCTCACAGGCTCAGTAGTTGTGGTGCACAGGCTTAGTTGCTCCACGGCATGTGGGATCTTCCCAGACCAGGGCTTGAACCCATGTCCCCTTCATTGGCAGGAGGATTCTTAACCACTGAGCCACCAGGGAAGTCCCTATTTTCCTTCTTAAAGAAAATAATTTTGCTTTATGATTAGGAATATTTCTTAAATTTTTTTCTTTTCTTTAAAAATAATCTTTTTAAATTTAGTATTTATGTTTTATACTTCAAATATTTTTCTTTCTTGATGTCTGTTCTTTTATAACAGTGCATTATTTTATAGCTGCAATACATTCTGAAACTTCTCCAAGTACATTAATTGGAATTACTACAAAGTTCTCTTACTTTACTAATAATGACAGCTTTGCCTTCAATATTGATCTTTTCATTCATCTTGGTCCTTCTATTTTGTGATGTTGTTTACCCTCAAATATCTCTTGATCTTCAGACATATTCATATTATAAAGATGTTTTAACAGCCTCTCCTACATATAGGGAAAAGGAGGATGATGATTGAAAATTCTGAATGTGTCAGATGGGCATGAAGTACTTTAGAAGACAAGCTAGCTGCTCTTGCCCCATTTCTACCACCTTCCCAATGGAAAAACATAATAATAATGAGGGAGGAGAGCTTTGTTTTGAGATCCTACCAACCACACTCAGTGCCTTCTTCTTATCCAGAGGCATGTTCAGATTCTTTACAGCAAGAATTTCAGTGTACCTTAAGGGTGTGAGCTTTTAGCATGTTGCCAGTCTTGTTGCACCATTTGACACAATTTTTTTCCATTGTGAAACATAGTCACTCAACAACTTCACACCCTAATTTTGCATTACTTCTCACTTCCACTCTCTCTCTATTCCACTTTCAAGTTTGGAATCCTTCTGGGACTCCATCAGTACTTTGACCACCTTTTCATTAATTCACCCATGTATTTATAAAACTCTCTGGGTCAGCTTATACCACACTTTGAGAAAATATTCTGAATTTATTACTGTATTTATTTCTTTACTCTCATTTAGATATGATTTGGGGAGGAAGGCACTAAATACACATGATCAGTCTCTATTAAACTGGAAGCCTTATTTTTTTAATCCTCAGTGTCTCATACAATAACAGATTAATAATATTTGCACAATAAATATTTGTCAAACCCAATTGAACACACAGAAAAATAAGAAAAATTACATTGTAGTATTTAGTCTCGCTAAATAAAATTAGCTTATTTTCTACTGATCAGGCTTGGCTATGAATTATGATTATTGTTTATTTTTAAATCTAGTTTACTTTCAGAGAACAGGGTATAAATTGCCACTTAAATGAATATTACAAAAGCAAACAACAAAACACCTTCAAAACATATACTGTATTCTGTTTCAAAAAATGTTTCAAATAATTTTTCAGTAAGAATTTTTAAGCAAGTTTATAACCTTCATATTTATTTCCCAACAAGGATGATTAAAGGTATACCAGCGTGTTTGTGTGTGTGTGTGTGTGTGTGTGTGTGTGTGTTCTGTATGTGTGTTTTAATCTCTATTTCAGAGGATGCTAATTGCCTTGGAATGTCCTTTCTCCCTTCTTATTTTGAGGGATAACCATAGCTTTTCACTGAGTACGTTGGACCCCAGATAAAAGCGTACATTTCCCAGTCTCCTCCACTTAAGCAACTTACTATTGGCTGGTCAAACATAAGCAAATAAAATGTATTACTCCTGAAACATCTCTTTAAAAAGGAGTAGGTGTGCGTTCCCCACTGTTATTCATCCTTCCCCTTGAAATACATATGCGAAGGCCAGCCCTCCAGCTATGAACTTGGACTTAAAAATGGACACCAAACCCTCGGAATAGCAGAACAGAAAGTTGGATAGAGCCTGGGTCTCTGGCAGCTTCAAGATAGTAGGGACTTCCCTGGTGGTGCAGTGGATAAGGCTACGCGTTCCCAATGCAGGGGGCCCGGGTTCGATCCCTGGTCAGGGAACTAGATCCCACATGCATTCCGCAACTAAGACCCCGCACAAACAGATAAATAAATAAATAAAATTAAAAAAAAAAAAAAAAGATAGTGCCTTATTTATCGTGGATTGCTTCCACTATCTATGTTATATACTCTATCAAATACACCAAGGACAAGGAGAATAAATAAACATTAGATAAGACAACTCTGTTATTATCGTGTCTGGGATATTGTGATTGGTCAGGTCTCTAAGAAACAATAATATTGTTAAGGAAGTGGCAGTTGCTGTAGAAATCCAAACACAGCTTTGGGAACTCAAGGCAATTCTAGTCATTCCTTGGAAAGCAAGCATTTAGCACTCACCACCTGAGCAACTCTTTCATATTGGTCACTGGACCTTTTAAAAAAAAAAAAATTTTTTTTAAACAAATAAATGTCAAAGCAGAATTAACCAAATTGTGAAATAGTTTAAATGTTTTCCACTTATTACATTGTTTTTAGCACAAGTATAATTAAATATAGTTCTCCCATTCACAAAATAATTACAAGAGTTATCTATACATATTAATTCATATTTAGTACATCACTAGTACTGTGGTCTAGCAGTGGAATACAGAGTTGTATAGTACATAATGAACAACTTATTTCCTGTCAATAGATCAACCAGGTGATAGATAGATAAAATATATATAGATAAATACAAGTATAGATTTAAAATTTTTTATATTATGTCAAAAATGGAGGGCTTCCCTGGTGGCGCAGTGGTTAAGAATCCTCCTGCCAATGCAGAGGACATGGGTTCAATCCCTGGTCCGGGAAGATCCCACATGCTACAGAGCAACTAAGCCCATGCACCACAACTACTGAGCCTGAGCTCTAGAGCCCTCGGCCACAACTACTGAGCCTACGTGCTATAACTACTGAAACCCACACACCTAGAGCCCTTGCTCTGCAACAAGAGAAGCCACTGCAATGAGAAGCCCGTGCACCGCACGAAGAGTAGCCCCCACTCACCACAACTAGAGGAAGCCCGCACACAGCAATGAAGACCCAACACAGCCACAAATAAAAACAAATAAATAAATAAATTTATTTAAAAAAATAAAAGTAGAGGTGAAGCTCTTGGGTCAGTCTGCATTCAGCCATGGACCATGGTCTGACAGCTAGTTCACCCATTGCTCTCATTCATGTCCCTTTCTTTTTACTGCTGATGCCACACATTTAAATTGCGGTTGTTTTTATGAATAAATATTAAATATAGAAGAACTCATAATTTGGTGCATATTTAAGTTGGAGTTAAATTCCTCCTTTCCTTTCATTAAGTTTGTAATTCTTAATGAACTTCTTGAAGTTGTGATTTGTTACTGAGAAGGCCCTAGAGAAAGATTCACTCAAATTGAAAAAGGGTTTTGTTTTTAAGGCCATTGAGCTATATATTTTGTGGTTTTTAACTGAAATATGTAGGATTTAGGAAAGATCTCAATACATTTAGGGCTATACTGATGAATATTTAAAGATAAATATGTAATTCAACCATCTTAGTTGTTTTGGAGTGTGACTGAAATGTTCCCTGTGCCAAGCTGTGGAGCTAGGCTTTCAGAGTCAGATAACATAGGCAGAGAGTTCACTAAGCCTCACCAACTCTTTATGGCTGCCTTCCTTTTTTCCTACTTCATCCTTTCCTGTGTGCCTTTCTGGACAACCCAGAATTGGTGACATTGAAGACCTCGAAAATCAGACCCAAGATGGGAAAGCTGGGGAGAGATGGAAGTGAGGGCAAGAAATGACTTTTCTCAGAGGTTCTACCTTTATCCAGTTTATTTACTCAGCATTTTATTATTGAAATTCCACTCTGTACAATCACTGTACTCTCTGCCAGGAGTACAAAGATGGAAATACGTGCTTATAAGGTCTGAGGGAAACACACAGGTATAGACAATTCTGATATATAAAAGCAACTGTAATAATAAAATGGCAAAATCCAGTGAGAGCATAAGAAAAGGAGCTCCTAATGTTTTTATTTATTTATTTTTTAATTTTAGGTAAATCTTTTCATCCTGAATTTCACTCTAATGCCAACCCTGAAACCTTGAAGTATCTTTATTTTTATTCTTTGCAGTTTACATTTACAGAAGTAGTATAGGCTGAATTTTGTATTCCCACAAATAACTTAGATCATTAAGTCAGTTAATTTCTTCCAAATCTGCTTCCTTTTTATGAAAATATTTAGGGATATTTTCCAATATGAAAACCTTAAGCTCATGTGATCCCTGAGCCACAATTATCAGTATTCCTAATTATTTATTCCACGATCTAACCATAGCTTCCTTGTATGTGAGGCTAAGGAAAACCTCTGGAATCACTGAACGCATTATTCTTTCTTTACATCTCCCTCTGTTTCACTCCCATTGGCACATTCCTCTGTAGATCTGAGTAGCCACAATTACTAAGAAAGATGACTAAATTTCAAGTTTGAGATACACATTTCTCCTTTGCTCCTGATGTTAGGTGTGGATGTTCTTAGACTTTTGATTGATGTCATGCTGTCCTCTCACCTCCAAATATGTGCAAACAGTGTGTCCCTCTAGTCCTACTTTCTTTCATTTTGCTTTCCCCTTAATTCCATCATGCCTGTGGTCATAATTCCTTTAGTTGCAATATGATACTGTGAAATCGTTTTCAGCAAAACATAGAAGTGTAATTTCAAGGAATACAGTGTATTCCTTGTATGGTTAATTTACTCATCTCTCACTTGGCTGCAATAGCCTCTAACTCAACAAGCAAATAAACTGCAGCAGCTTTCAATGTGTTCTCCACATGGCAGCTGTTAAGAAATTCTCCTTTTATTTCTTTCTAACTTTATTTAAGTAGTGATATTTATTTTATTTTCAAATTATAAAAGATTTTACACATGACATAAAATAAATACTGTATCAAATATAACACGAATTTAACAAATGTTAACACTTTATCATAATTACTTTATATCAAGTTTTAAAAGAAATAAAATATTTCATCTATATAGCTGATGCCTTCTGACAGTCTTTCCCCTTCTTTCTTGCCTAAACTTAATGTCTATCATTTATTTTCATGTTGTATAAACTAAAACATCTGTGCTTCTACATATAAACAATACATACATATTGGATACATATAGAGATATATATTTTTAAATTTTTATGTCCAACTGAAGATTTTTGAGATTTATCCCTGTTGATAAATATAGCTGTAGTTAGTTCATTTGAACTAGTTTGTATTTACATACATCACTTACTAATAGATATTTAGGTTGTTTCCAGTTTTTTGCTATGGCAAAACAAACAACACCAAAAAAAAAAACCTAAAAGAAACATCCTTGTGCTGTTTCAACCCTGTGCACATCTCTTAGAATTTCTCCAGTACAGTCTAGGCTTTGTTCCTAAAATACCTGTATGGTAGGGTAGGGTAAGCACCTTATACAATTTATAAGATATTGTCAAAAAATTTCCCAACACACTGAATTTACATTTGCCCTGGCAATGTACAGAGTTCCCATTTACCCACCTCATCACCAACAAGTAGAACCATCAGGCTGGTTCGTTTTTCCTAAACTACTCAGAATGAAATACTTTCTCATTTTTCTTCAGTTTGCACTACGTTGATTACTAGTGAGATTGAGTATATGATTTTTGGAAATTTGGAGCATCCCTTATGTGAATTACTTCTTTATAACTTTTATCCCATTGTTTGAGCATGTGTGTGTGTGTGTGTGTGTGTGTGTGTGTGTGTGTGTGTGTGTGTACATGAACTTTCAATTTTGTTTCATTCATTTTTTTTTCACCTGTTTGTATTGATACAATACTATTTGATTAAAACAGATTTCAGGGTTTTTTGCTCAGTATTACTATAGCTGCATCAGTTTTCCTTTGGTTATTTGCCTGCTATATCTTATTTCTTTCACTCTGTATTTAATCCTTCTGTGTCCCTTCTTGAATAAATTATTTTAATCTATTTATACTTGTTACGATTATTAATATTATTTTTTAAGTTTGGTTTTTTAAACTATCATATGGGTTTGTTTCTATTTAGTAGGCTTTTTTGGTTGTTTTCTTATTTTCTGCCATTTTTAGATTTGCCAAAATTCCCTTTCTCCCTGCATCGGCAGGCGGACTCTCAACCACTGCGCCACCAGGGAAGCCCCCTTACTCACTTTTTAATCCTTATTTCGAAAGTTGTGAGTTTGTCTATTGCCTCAGTAGTTGCCGTACAAGTTTTCCCATACATTCTTAACTTAATGAAGCCTAAAGCTAACCAGTGTCAGATAGATATGATATGATTCCTTACACACACACACACACACACACACACACACACACACATACACACACACATAAATTCAGTGACCTTTACATGAAAAATTAGTATGTGCAAATGTCCTGGGGCAGGAAGCTGACTGGCAATTATGAGGGTCTGAAAGAAGACTGGAGAGGTTTGAGAACAGAAAGGAAAAGGGAATCTTAATAGATTTGAGTATGGAGGGTCACTTAGGAGTGCTGTCTTGTACTGGCTAAAAGGGCCAATTGTTTTATTTTCGGAAATCCTGTGAGCCAATTGTGAAATAACTATTATTGAAAACAAAAGTATATAAACCTATATTAAGTGGATTACATTAAAAAGAAAGATTGTTTTCTAGTCATTTCTAGTCATTCCTAGTCATTTCTAATTATTTTACTACATTTTACTATTTATCTGTACTCCTGAGTTTATGTCTATTCTACTGGTATGGTGGAAACACTTTATAATGATGCACCCCTGCAGGTTTCTTCCCAATTTCACATTTAGTGATGTTGCCTTTACTCACTTGAAGTCAACCATGGCAGGAGTTTACACCGTGGAAACTGGCAAACTCTTCAAATCAGGACTCACTCACACCTCTAAGAACCCGTTATTAAACACTTATCAGAACAACACTGAGTGAGACTGTACAGGACCTTAGAGACCATGTTAAGAATTGATATATATCACAGGAGAAATGAGCAGGCATTGAAAGGTTTTAAGCAAGGAATGACAAGAGCACAATTCTGTTTTTAGAAAGACCACTGAGATTACAGAAGTGAGAAGCGAGGCAGGGTGACTCTGGGTGGCTCCCATGGTAAGTAATAGTGGCTCAGGCTAGAATCAAAGAAAGGAAGATGGAGAAAAGTGAGTGGATTTAGGAGCTAAAACTGAAGACCTAGCTCTCATGGTACTAGTGTGAACCAATCACATAAGACACTCATGTAGAAGAAGTAAAATCTCTGAGTCCTCTCTAACTTCTTTTTGGTAATGATATTTTCATTTTGAGCCCAATTGTGCCACCATGTGTCAAAGAGCCAACTTCACAGTTGAACAAACTTAGGCCTGAATAAGAGAGGAGGGAAAAGTCTACCAATGGAAACGTGAGATGAGGGGACTCATTCCATTGAAAAATAAATTACTTTTAAAGTAATCCATAACTTTTCTTTCCTCCTATAGGCATACTAGTACATGTATGGTAGCCATGAGAATAGCCTCTAAGATCTCTGACTGCAGGGAGTGTAAATGATAGAGGGTCAACTTCTGGTTTCTGAAATTGAGCATTTGCCCTGAGGCCATGCTTCCCACAAGTTGCCCCAGACAATGACTTAACAGGGCAGAGACACTAAGCAACCCTGTTATAAGAGGTGCCAGATTCAACCAGAAGTTACAGAGGACTCAGATTTTACTTCCTCCACATGAGTGTCTTATGTGATTGATTGGTTCACACTAGTACCATGAGAGCTAGGTCTTCAGTTTTAGCTCCTAAATCCATTCATTTCTCTCCATCTTCCTTTCTTTGATCCTAGTCCGAGCCACTATTACTTACCATGGGAGCCACCCAGAGTCACCCTGCCTTGCCTAAATTTATTGAATGAAAACATTAAGAACAATGGAATACACCACTCAGTATTAGTCAAGGTTCCCATAACAGATTATAGCGAGACAGGAAGATATTGTTTGTAGTATATTTTGCTTCGGGTCGTTCTTCAACAAAATTACCTTGTCCTTTCCACCAGGTGGTTGACCAGATTGATACCCTGACTTCTGACCTACAGCTGGAGGATGAGATGACCGACAGCTCCAAAACGGACACCCTGAATAGTAGCTCAAGTGGGACAACAGCCTCCAGCATAGAGAAGATCAAAGTGCAGGCCAACGCCCCCCTCATTAAACCCCCAGCCCACCCATCTGCTATCCTCACCGTCCTGAGAAAGCCAAACCCTCCCCCTCCCCCTCCACGGTTGACACCTGTGAAGTGTGAAGACCCGCAAAGAGTGGTGCCCACTGTCAATCCGGTAAAGACCAATGGCACCCTTCTGCGAAACAGAGGCTTCCCAGGGGCACCAAACAAAATTCCAAACGGAGACGTTTGCTGCAAACCCAGCAGTAACTTGGACAAGGCTCCAGTGCAGCCTCTGATGCATAGACCTGAAAAAGACAGGTGCCCCCAAGCAGGGCCTCGGGAGCGAGTTCGGTTTAATGAAAAAGTCCAGTACCATGGCTATTGTCCTGACTGTGACACCCGGCATCACATAAAAAATAGGGAGGTCCACTCACACAGCGAACCTGTCCACCCACCAGGAAAGCTTCCTCCCCATGGCCCTGCCCAGCCTCCTCCCCCTCATCTCCCTCCTTTTCCACTAGAAAATGGGGGGCTGGGAATAAGCCACAGTAACAGCTTCCCCCCACTCAGACCTGCACCTGTGCCTCCTCCCACTGCACCAAAACCACAGAAGACGATCTTGAGGAAATCAACCACTACAACAGTGTGATGTATGCCATTTTAAAAAAACATTTTTGTTTTTTTTAATTCTTATATTATAAATATAAAATAATACATAATGAGCACTTTCTACTCAAGCAATAAAAAGCCCAAATATATTTATCCTGCATTCAGCAGAGTGGCATAAAAAATCACTGGGTAAGTATGCAGTATGTTGTTTATGTCCTGGCTATACATTGTTTAAAAGTTACATCGTGAAACCACAGAATAACGGAATAGCTGAATATATTGTTTTTTCAATTGACCTGTGTCAAACTGTGACCTGTAGATTTCAAATATTTTGATTTACCATAAGAGATGGGATTAGATTCATTTTATTCATGCCTAACTCATCTATGCATTAAGAACATGCCATACTCTGACCTAATGCTTTCTAATAAGAAATTTTAATACTGAAAGACTATTTTATTATTTTTTCTAAAGATGTTTGTCACTAGTTTTGCATTATTAAATGCTGAGGATAATACCAGAACATTTATTTTCTATACTATACAATTATGACTATATGTTCACCTATATATGTAATGAAAGATTGTGGTCTGTGGAAATATCATATGTCAATAAACAATGGTAAATAATGGCAAAACCAAATGTTCCTCAGAATTAAAATGAAGCAGCGGTTCATTTAATTCCACGTTAGTTTACATCAAAATGGATAGCAGCTCTGACAGAGTTTGGAGATCACAGTGAGTATATGTCAGAATTTTTCAAATTAAATATCATAATCCAGATTCTCAATAGAACTGTAAATATTTTCATATGATTTGCCTCCATTTTGGTACCTCAGGGATGACCTGTTGCAGGCCAACCCCTTTAGGTCCTCCCCACTCTCAGCATGCCTCCAGGTCAATGCATAAACCAGCTCATTGAAGCTGTAGGATGACTTTGCTCCTGCATCAGCAAGCTCTCTGCCTTCCTGAGGGATTCCCCCATTTACAGGAGAATCCTAGAGGAAAATAAAGATGTTTATGGAACAGGATATTTTTAGCATTCGCCTTAAGCTGATTCTCCCTCAGAGCTGAAATACGCCAGGGTTTTTGTTATTCTGTAGAAGGAAGAGAGGAAATCCTTTCCTCCTAACATCCAATAAATGTGCTTCTCTTTAGTCTAATTTGCCAACTAAAGTCACACTTACCCATGGACAAAAGTTCACTTCGTAACTACCATGATTTGGACTGATCCTATGATTTGCCCTGGAGTTAGAAATGAGTTTACTCCCTCAGATTCATGATGACAGGTAAATGCCTGAGCAAAATGTGGTCATTAAGTGGCAGGAGTAGAAGGAGTCATCTTTGGTGGAGATTTGATTATTATGCAGCTTAAAAAAGAATACTGTAATACGGAATATTTGGCTTTTGATCATAAAACTTGAACTTTTGCTACTACAGGAAAGTAGTCTTCAATCATATTTCTTTGCTGCCTTTTTCATGTTATAGCATCATAATTTGGAGTACTGTTTTTGAACAACTTCCTATTTAAAATGATAATATATTTTAGGCATAATTCCCTAAAGAAAATAGGTTTATCTTTTAAAGGAACAATCAAATGAGTAAAAATAGTGACGTCACGTTGAAAATGTACTCGACATGAGTTTTGTTCTGTGTGTGTTGGACATGAAGATAACGCAAGCAGAGTAAATCCAACTTTTCAGAAAGTTACAAAAGGCAAGACTAATAATCAAAGGCCAGAATCTAAAGTTTATTAACTATATGATCAGTGTGTTTAATAGATGTGAGCCAGGTAAATAAATAATTGACATTTAATACCAAAATAACACATATATTCTTAACATTGTAATATGTTCATTTAGTCTTGATATAAATAAACCCAGGATTTTATCACCTTTCTAGATTTAACTATTTACATCCTTTCAAATGTCTATCCAGTGTGAGGCCTTTTGATATTATAAAGTCTTTGAAGACATGAAGTTTTTTCCCTTCAGCCCATCTTTCTTTCACAGGCAATTACTGTGACCTAATAATTACATTATAGTGTGAGACTTTGACCCTTGTTGATGTCTGGGAACCAACCTGGACCTCAAAGTAGAGCTTACTAACAGCCACATATCATCCACTGGGCAGATAACTCATTTGCAATAAAGCAAGTTGAATAAGTTGGATGATTTAAGCTGGTTGATTAAGGATATTTGAGCCAGGTGCCTACACACAACCTCTGAGGTTCAAATCCATTTCTCTTCCTCAAATTATAGATGGAGCTACCCCATGAAAGACCATCTTTTTATGTTTGATTAGTGACATATGCCAAAACCACAACACCTGTTTTTATTTAACACATTTATAAGTAACTGTTGGCCTATAAAGCTGAGTTAAATCTCAACATAAAAAAGTTATAGTTATTGACCTTCTTCTCTTATTACAGTTTATTTATTACATAGTCAACATTAAATGTTAGATTACAGCAGTGTTGGGACATTCCTTTTAGTTTATTTGCTCCATATGTTCCTTTTTTTTTTTTTTTTTTTTTTTTTTTTTTTTTTTACTAATGTATAGAATATATTGGGCCAATAGGTTTTTTTGCCCGATAATTCTGAAACATTCATTGGCACTTAGTCATGTCTCTAAATATACATAAACTTGTAAAACATAGAAAGCAATTAACATAGAGTGTCATAATATTTGCCTGGAAACTTGTAATTAAAGTGTCATAAGTGGCAGTGCGGTTTTTGTAATCAGCCAACGTTGCTTTCAAAATTTAAATTCTGAAATGCAAGCTCTGCACATCATGCATTAAATCATCATAAAACATGGTCTATATTTTCTCTTCATGAAGATACCAAAGCAGAAACACTTTTTTCAAATCTTTAAGGGCAGGTTCTTTTTTCACAACATGGCTTTAACTCTTTTATTCACACATAGAGTAGTGTACCAAAAAGCTGGCCTCAATACTCCTTTGAAGGTGATGTTTCTACAAAATGTAAAATAGTAGTACTGCTATGAAAACATCTATTCCTAGTGAAAGGTAGAACATATGGTTCAAAAAACTGTATCCATTAATTAAATTGGAATAAGAAAAATTTTCTCTTGTTATTTTATTTTTTTATTGTTTTTTTTTTAAATATCTTTATTGAAGTATAATTGCTTTACAATGGTGTGTTAGTTTCTGCTTTATAACCAAGTGAATCAGTTATACATAGACATATGTTCCCATATCTCTTCCCTCTTGCGTCTCCCTCCCTCCCACCCTCCCTATCCCACCCCTCTAGGTGGTCACAAAGCACCGAGCTGATCTCCCTGTGCTATGTGGCTGCTTCCCACTAGCTATCTATTTTATGTTTGGTCAGTGTATATATGTTTGGTAGGTCTCACTTTGTCCCAGCTTACCCTTCCCCCTCCCCATATCCTCAAGTCCATTCTCTAGTAGGTCTGTGTCTTTATTCCCATCTTGCCCCTAGATTCTTCATGACTATTTTTTTTTTTTTTAGTTTCCATATATATGTGTTAGCATACGGTATTTGTTTTTCTCTTTCTGACTTACTTCACTCTGTATGACAGACTCTAGGTCCATCCACCTCACTACAAATAACTCAGTTTCATTTCTTTTTATGGCTGGGTAATATTCCATTTTATATACGTGTCACATCTTCTTTATCCATTCATCTGTTGATGAACACTTAGGTTGCTTCCCATTTTTGTGATGAGAGGTTATTGTATCTCCACTGATGAAAGGCAAAAAGAAAATAAAATTGACCAAAATTCTCTTCCATCTCTCAGTGGTTTTAGGAGTCATAAAGGGAAATAAAACTGATATATTTTTTAGGCCATGCTTAAGCTAAATATAAAATATCTGCTCAAAAATACAGGGCATGCGAGAAGAGACATTCCTCACTCTTCAATTTGATAATATATTCATACCTCTTCTCATTAGTTTAATAGTAGTCTATGAAAAACATGTCTGCTATTAACTGAAGTGATTTAATTAACCTAAAAATCCTTGTTTGAATTATGCCCACATCTAACTATTTAATGAATAAAGGAATAAGGCACTGTATTATATGGCTTTCTTTGGGCAGATCAGTAGTTCCTTTTAACATGACCAAGAACAGCAGCTACACAGTCTCTGAAACTATGCAAGGCCTTTTATCTACAGGTTCTAATTATAGCTCTTTTTGGATGTTCTGTGAAGAAAAGGCTGAGTAGTTCCACATGTAAATGCACTGGGAATGGTGTAATCAAGTCATGAATCACTGCCTTGACTGAATTTTTTCCCGTGGGATATATGCAATAGTGCAATGTTTTTGTGATTGTCCTGATTCAGTTTTTTTCCGCAGTTTCTCTGTTGGTAGCACATTTTGCTGTAACGTACACTCAAATTTGTAGCAAAATATTGCATTGTTGTGCATTGGTACATACTGATGATTTCTAAGTGAGGAAATGATTTATGAACAATAAAATTCTGTATCACATATTTAAGTGCACAGAATCTGACAATTACTAGATAGCAAAATCACATGACATTTTCTAGGAACTGTGACACTGTATTCAGATTTTTAGACTAAACATTTTTGAATTTTAGAGTTGTGTAAATTGCCTGATTCTGAACTAATGACAGATGTGAGACTACCATTAGGGCAGGCAGCAGTGTTGAACATAAAACTGCATTAGCCGTATTTTAGTGGAACATCAGTTATGTAGGGTGTCATTTCATTGAAAGCACTTGGATTTATCCATCTGGTCTTTTTCGAAAAACCTAAAGAAGGTCTGCAAATAACCCTCTCTTTAAGATGTAGTTAAATCAACAATGGATATAGAATTATGTGAAGGTCAAGCGAAAATACGTAGGAAATATTGCTTATGACTTATGACTTCTAGACTGATCAATGATAGGTAAACTAATATGTTAACTGCTTTCTGAAATTTTACATACATTATTTTTTTCTAAGTCTCATATGAATGTATAAAATAGATATTATTATCCTTATTTACAAGTGAAGAAATCCAGGACCTCAGTTTCAGTGTTTTGCCAAAACTGACCCCTTAGTAAGTGGCTGGCATTTTAGTGCCAGCAGGACTTCCCATACTTTTTTTCCCCACAGCATCACCATTTAATTGTGTTCTTCATAGCTCTGAACTTTGCAATTTTTTCCCCTTTGTTCTGAGGAGTTATTTTGACACTCAGAAGGGGTTACCTAATGTTATTTTGACATTCTCAATATGTTTGATCTTTGCAGAATTTGAGAGGGATTTCAGGCAATTTCACTACCGTCAAAAATGAATGAGCTATTGAATAATGCATACCTCATTTTGTCATGTATTATACCAGAGGCTTTACCTTTCCGGTAAAACCTTTTCTCTTAAGTTCAAAGGCTGTCTATTATTTTGGATTTTTTTCCCTGAGAAGTTCTGATTCCACAGTATTAATGCCATTTGAAACTAACTGTGTCATTTGTATTACTGGTATTTCATTTGTGAGTTTCATGTGTCTAAGGTTGACCCCCACAGCTAAAAATAGCAATAGATCCACTCTGTGGAACCACCAAAGAACCAGTGCATTAGAGCTCTAATAAAAGCATTTCCATCCTTTTGTTATTAGACTATAGATATGATTTTTCCACTATTTGATAATGTAGTTGTCAATTCTCCTCACCACCAAAGGGAATTTGGACCAGCTAAATGAAACAATGTGTGCCCTTGGGTAAGTTAGAGTTGATGTTGACAATATATTATATCTAGTTGATGTTGACAATATATTATATCTAACACTTATCAAGGGCTTGCATTGTGTCCTTCTTCTATGTGTTTTGTATGTGTTATTTTTCCCTCCTAATATTTTGCCCTCCTAACAACACAATGTCTTAGACCCTATTATTATCCACATCTAACAAATGGGGAAACTATCTCACTGCTGTTCAAGGTCATAGAGCCAGGAAGTGGTCAAGCCAGGATTTTAAGGCAGGCAGTCAGCCTCCACAGCCCACGTTCTCCACCACCTTTCAGAACTGCCCAAAGCACGGCCCCTGCATTGTGCACAGGTCATCTGTAGAGCTTACAGTCATTTCACTGAAACTTGCTTGAAAGTTGTTGGAAGATATAAGAACATAAGTCAAGATAGACTAGTTCATAAAACTAGTTCATGCTGTGGTAGCAAACAACTCTAGTATCTCAGAGGCATCCGAGTTATTTCTCGTTCATTCAATGTTCACCCTGAGTCCAGGAGATTCTCTAGGGCAGGTGTACCTCAGGCAGTCATTCATCGATCCAGGCTGTGTTGAATGTGTGGCTCCACCACCCGGTCATGCATCCTCTTCCAAAACCACCACAACAGAAGGGAGACTGGAGAATCTTAGCTGTGCTTTTTCCTCAGTCCTTGTTCATGTCATTGGCCAACACTAGTGATGTGGCCCTTCCTGTTGTCCCCATGTGCTCAAGAAAGGGAAGGAGATCCACATATAGGTGAGGACCAATCATGCCAACCATGGTTTCCAAAGGAGTAATTTTTTGGCATGTGTATAATTTGAATATATTATAGACCTCATTTTCTTTCCTTTTCATATTATTTGATGTTTGTTTAATCTAACCATAAATTGTGATGCCATCTTAGTTTAAACAAAGATGGAGAGACAAGAAGTGAAGCTAACAACAGCCTTGCTTAAAACTTTATTGGAGGGAATTGACAGCATTTACGAAGATGAGGGATGAATTTTATCACAGCCATTAGCTACCATATTTGAATTCTGTCTGAGATTACTCACCAACCTACATTTTTTAGTTAAGCATTTGAGAATTGCATACTAAATTTTCTTTAGTTAAATTTTTGAATAAAGACTTTTTCAGTAAATTATTATATAAATAATTATCCCCATAAGGATAGATAAACCTTATTTGATGATACATATTTATCCCAAATAATCAAGATATATGAAACTCCACTACAGAAATTTGTTATTGATAATGTAAATTATAACATGTGTTTATAATATTAATTATAGGGCAGTATGTTAGGATAAAAGTGTAAGTTTGAAACTAGAAGGCCTGGATTTGAGTTTCAGCTTTCCCATCTCCCATGTGCTCTTGGTGAAGTTGCTTAACCAGGTCTGAGGCTTGCTTTCAAATGACGATAATGGTGCCACTCTTTTCTACCTAATAGAGTTCTTGAGTCATTAATTTTGTCCCTGTGTGTATTCTGGGCTCACCCAATCCTCCTTTACAAAGTAAGGGGCGAGAAGATTAAGACCAGCAGAAGGATGCTGCAATTTCATAAACCCCAAGTGAATGTCTACAGCATCAGGATCATAAGCTTCCGCTCTTCTTCGGCAGCAGTGCTGAAAGGTAAAGTGGATGAGGCAATGCCAATAGGCAGTTTTAGGATTCAAGAAGTCTGTAACCTTCAGCACAATTGAATAGGCAAAATCACCAAATCATTCCACCTTATTCTTTGCATAGGTCAGAAACACCTCCCAAACTCTTCCTCTAAGTTGGAACTAAGTAAATTTTGTATGGCAGCATAGCTAATTATTATTTACTCTTATGTCTTGTTTAAATTCCATTATGTTATTTGTATGGGATGAAAGCTCTGCTGACACAGAATGAGTTACACACAAAGTTCAGTCATAGCTTCTGCTTTATTTGCTCAAATTCCCACTATTTTTCAGCTCATGTCTCTCTTCTGGACACAAAAATATAAGTGATGTGCATTTCCCCTGCCTTATTTTGTCTAAGCCTTCATGAGGTCCTCACTCCCCGAACTGCCTGGTTTCACACATTTTATTTCTCCTAGAGTAACATTAACATTGATACACTAGCCATACCCCAATAGTACCCAATTTCCTAACATTTTTTTCTCTGTGTTTCTCCTCTAAAGGATACCACCTTCCAAAATGTTGTTATAAGGCCCTAATGATTTAATGAATGTGAAAATACTTTGCTGACAGTAAAACGTCACAAAAATGCAGGCACTGTTATCAATTTATAGTACTTCTTACCAAATTACCATGTTCCTTTTTAATCTGGTGGGTTGATTTGTCTTTGCCTAGGTTGATGCTAATGATATTTTATTCATCTCATTTATAAAGTAATTATTTTACATCAATTTTTATAGTTACTATTATCGAGTAAGCCTAATGATTTTCTTAGAACCTTGTCAGTTCACATGTAGAACTCTCATTATTGATTTATTAGATTTTGTGAATTAATAAGTCAGAAAATGAACATGATAGATATTCAAGATGACTACAACAGAGAACACAGTTTATTAAACTGTTTTGACAAGTATAACTTAATTTTAATTATTTATAGTAATATGTAATAATAGCACGAGTAAATTCATTTAGAATATAATTTGTCAAACTAAAGTCTAATACCACTGAGCTTTTATAACTCCTAAAAATGGTCAAATAAGAGATTAAATCATCATTTGTTTGAAAGAAGAATGTCTGTGTTTGTGATTAAAAATATAGTTTGTCAGTGATATTAGCAAAATTTGACAAAGCATTAACTCTTATTTTGCTTTAAACAGTCTATGATATACCTGAGTACATGTTTCAGTGAGGTACCTTCCAAAAGGACCAAGAACAAAAAGCTCTTTGATCACAGTGATTTATGGCTTAAGTATAAGTAAATAAATATAGCTAATAGTCCAAAATTATCATCTGAAACTATTACTTTCTAACAATTCAAACTGCTCTTTAGGACAAAAATGGAATATTTGGATTTATTTTACCTATTTTTTCCAAAACTTCATAGTTGTATCAAGTAATGACTGCATTTTGCTTGATATTTGAAGTACACTACTGATGTTCTGGGGTTTTTTTAATAGATTTTTTTTTCTGAGTGGATTTATTATCAGTATTACAGAGAATTAATATTAAAAAGAGCTCCTCTATACGACTTCCCAATAGACCTTCTGATCATCAAAGCTCCCATTTTCAGCCGGATTTAACTTCTGCTTCTCTCTTGTTCCTTTTATTTATTTTTTTAATGTTGAGCCTTCTTTTAATTAATTTATTTTTAGTTTTGGCTGTGTTGGGTCTTTGTTTCTGTGCAAGGGCTTTCTCTAGTTGTGGCAAGCAGGGGCCACTCTTCATCGCGGTGCGCGGGCCTCTCACTGTCATGGCCTCTCTTGTTGAGAAGCACAGGCTCCAGAGGCGCAGACTCAGTAGTTGTGGCTCACGGGCCTAGTTGCTCCGCGGCATGTGGGATCTTCCCTAGACCAGGGCTCGAACCCGTGTCCCCTGCATTAGCAGGCAGGTTCTCAACCACTGCGCCACCAGGGAAGCCCTCCCTTGTTCCTTTTATCCAAGTAATTTGAATTTTTTTGCCTCGTCTTGTGTGTGTGTGTGTGTGTGTGTGTGTGTGTGTGGTAATGCCATTCCCACTCCCACTCTCCTCAGAGAGGCTTTTATCCCTTACATCCTGACATTACATTGCCTCCTGCTTGTCACTCATACTCTTGCCTCAGCTGCTAGTCCATTCTGCAGATATCCAACAGAAATTTTCCTTTCATCATTTTATCTCAATCCAGAAAATTTTGAAGCCTCAGGATCATCTGCTATTTAAAATTCTTAACTGTGGGCTTGGCAGTTCTAGCAAAAACCTTTCCAAGGCTGCTTTTACGAGTGCCCAATCTAGGAAACTCAACACTGAGAAGGCTGCTTGGGCCAAGTAGTCAAAATGACTAACCTCCCGGCAGTCCTTACTCAGTTCCTGTTGCTGCACCATCTCCTGGCCCCAGCCTGAAATAATTTCTCCTGTTTCAAGAGGGGGGCTTTTGTAAATCTTGTGCTGTAGACTTCCACTATTTATTTGAATCCTTTCATAACAAATAAAATAAATTTTTTAAAAAACTGGTAAAATGGGTACCACACAGGTAAAAATTCAGAAGTATAAAACTTAAAAATGCCTTTGGAAAAAATAGCCAACTGTTAATTAAACAAATATGAAGTTCAATGTATATCACCTCTCAAATTAACAATATTGTGGAAAGGCAATTATTTACCATCTACTCTCACTGGCAAAAAAACCCATAGGATATTAGGGTAGAAGAAACTCAATATGGTTAAATCCAGTCCCTTCACTTAATACGTTATAAAATTGACCTCTTAGTAGGACAAATAAACTCATTCAAATTCATGAACAGAAATGGAAGTTTCCTCACTTGATATGAAATTTATTCCTGGGAACTTAAAACAAGCAGTACCCAGTAGAAGACAGATTGCTGCATATTGGTGTGTGAGAAATGGAATCTTGGCAGAGAAGAAGAAATAAGTAAGAAAATTTGAGCTAGTAATGTAAAGTGTTATCACATATGCAGAAAGTGCTAGGCAAAGAGAAGGGAAGCAAAAAGAAAATTGAAATAAGGTAAATAATTAAAATCTTGTACCTAAAAAGTGAGCTGAATACAATGGAATAACATGAAGGCTATGCACTTATTAATACGTGAAAGTTTAGTTGTAATTTTACTGCTTAGACTAAGGTTATATAGTATGCCACTATTTTATTTGACTTTTTTTTTTTTTAATTTGAAGATATACTCTGACAACAATGTGGGAGAAAGCCCTTTATCCTCCCAGGGATGTAGCCAGCTGATAAGAGTGATTAGTGAGAGTCAGGTGTGTCCTATAAATGCACTCATGAGAATGAGGCTTTTAGTTAGGTTTATATTCAGTCTTTCAACTGTATTCCTTTAGGATCCATTTTATCCTCAGCTTTATCCAGATCACTACGATGATGTAGTTGGGGACAACTGAGTACTCTCAGCTGACAAGGACCGCAGTGCCACATTCAAAGATAAAAGAGGTAAATATGATTTGCAACTGGAGTCTTATAGATGGCATTAGATTCTCCTTAAGCCACCCTAAACCTGGCTCCAGTTACTGGAATAAATATACAAGTTGTATGAGTTTTCTTCCCAGTGAGAAGATTCTAATTATTTTTCCGTGGTTCTGTTCAGCACTTGCATCAAATTTATTTCCTAAGCCTAGAGAACTGAAGCCCCATGTTGTTTTGTTTTCCGTAGAGCGCCTGTCCTGTGAACTGAGTCCGGAGCATACTATTGTGCTTGATAAAATCACTTTGATAAAGATCAGCAGCGCTCTCAATATATATTTGTTGATGGAATTCATAGAATGAACAATCAGTTGTGAAGTGTTTTATTGATTACCATTTTCTATAGCTTTTGCCATGGCTCTTAGTTAATGTATTGTTCCTTGTAATGTTTGGGGAGGTTGGAATGAAATTTGAAAAGGCTATTTTTATATCTTTGGTTCAGTGTGTTTGAGTTTCCTTACTGATAGTTAAAAAGTGTGACATTTACTTAGCTTAAAGCTATAAAGGTTAGCTCTCATAAACTTCCTAATCCATGAAATGAGGGAAGCTATTCTGGATCTCTTGTAACCTATGGGCTGATATAAATAGTAGCTGATACACAGTAGTCCTTTAAACAACAGAGGAATGGAACTGCATCTGGCAGTATGTACTATCTTAAGGTATCTAGGTAATTTTCCATATTGAATTAGATACTAACGATGCATCTGGGCTTATATAAGCAAACAGAATTGTGGGAGGGTTTTTTTTTCAGTGTCAAAATTCAAACACAGAAGCTAATATAAGAACACAGGCACTTACACTCCTTTCTGAACTTCCTAGGAAAACAGCTTCTTAAAAAAAGGTGGGAGAGGAAACAAACACCAGTGAAGGTGGTAGAGAAGGATAAAAGATGCCTGTAGATTGAGTGCGGACAGTGCTGTGGAAAACAGAGTTTCCATCTGATCTTGCATCTTGGAAATGAGCCGGGATGGAGACAGGGTTTCCACAAGTGGGAAACTGACTCCATTGGCTTGAGGTTCTCTTTAATCTCCTTTCCTGGCCTACGGATGTGTTGCAAATCCGAAAGAATGCAGCGTTCCTATAAAAGAGTAGTGCTAATTGTACCAAAGAAAAACTGATGTTTTCCAGATGGAGAGATGAGAAATCTGAGAATATATGTTCTAAAAATTCTTAGAACTGGATGGTATAGAAACTAGAGCACCATTGTGCTGAGGAATATTTCAGATCTTGTGAGTCTATTCCTTTGCTTTCCTGATAGACCAACGTGGCTCTCAGTGCCGGCTAAACATCAGAATCACCTGGGAAGATTTACACCCTGAGCCCTATGCTGAGCCAATTAAATCAAAGTCTCTTCAAGGTCGGCCCAAACATTAGATTGTTTTAAAATTACCCAGGTGATTCTAGGATATCAGCATGTTAACCACTAAATAATAGTATACAGAGAATGATACATCTGATATTAATTATTTCATCCTAATTGCAGCAGCATGAAATAAGTATTAATGGAGTCTGTTTACATTTTCCTTTTCCCATGTAAGCAAGAGACAGGAATGTACTTAGAAATTTATAATTTAAAGAGTTTATATGAAGCACTAAACTCTTATTTTGGTTAATGCAGCATTAAAAAAGTAATTTCTGAGCTAGAGATCCACTTAAGGTAAATTTAAAGTGAGGAATGTATGTCTTTATATATTACCTTACCACTCAAAGTTTCTGTGATTTACTGCATCAATGGCTGTTTTAAAAAGTGAAAAGTAAAATTTGATATTAAATTGTGACAAAGACCAAAAGTTGAATTGCATGCATTTTAAGAATATTGCTTGAGAATCAGTAATGTACAAGGAATCAGTAGTTCTGATTATGAATATAGAATATTCTAATTTTATGACAGTAATTCATTGTTATGTGTTATTCAGATTTGCTCATGGTGCATTTAAACTAAAGTATCAAATATAATATTCTGACATTGCTAGAGATCTTATATTATTCATGGCCTCTCTGAAATTCTACTTTCTACAAGTCATGCTGATTAATTATAACAAATTCACATATATTTTGGTATTTTCCACATGTGATTTAAACAAACTTAAATGTCTGTATATTTCTTTCATTTTTACACAAAGGAAGTAGAAGTCAATTTTCAATTTGTTTAGAATTGTTTAGAAAAACATTCTTCATAACCTCTTCAAGATTGTTTTCTATTAGTTATGTTTATTTATTTATTTTTTTAATTTATTTTTTTATTTTTTTTGCGGTACGTGGGCCTCTCACCGTTGTGGCCTCTCCCGCTGCGGAGCACAGGCTCCAGACGCGCAGGCCCAGCGGCCATGGCCCACGGGCCCAGCCGCTCCGCGGCATGCGGGATCCTCCCGGACCGGGTCACGATCCCGCGCCCCCTGCACCGGCAGGTGGACTCCCAACCACTGCGCCACCAGGGAAGCCCTAAGTAAAATTTGATATTAAATTGTGACAAAGACCAAAAGTTGAATTGCATGCATTTTAAGAATATTGCTTGAGAATCAGTAATGTACAAGGAATCAGTAGTTCTGATTATGAATATAGAATATTCTAATTTTATGACAGTAATTCATTGTTATGTGTTATTCAGATTTGCTCATGGTGCATTTAAACTAAAGTATCAAATATAATATTCTGACATTGCTAGAGATCTTATATTATTCATGGCCTCTCTGAAATTCTACTTTCTACAAGTCATGCTGATTAATTATAACAAATTCACATATATTTTGGTATTTTCCACATGTGATTTAAACAAACTTAAATGTCTGTATATTTCTTTCATTTTTACACAAAGGAAGTAGAAGTCAATTTTCAATTTGTTTAGAATTGTTTAGAAAAACATTCTTCATAACCTCTTCAAGATTGTTTTCTATTAGTTATGTTTATTTATTTATTTTTTTAATTTATTTTTTTATTTTTTTTGCGGTACGTGGGCCTCTCACCGTTGTGGCCTCTCCCGCTGCGGAGCACAGGCTCCAGACGCGCAGGCCCAGCGGCCATGGCCCACGGGCCCAGCCGCTCCGCGGCATGCGGGATCCTCCCGGACCGGGTCACGATCCCGCGCCCCCTGCACCGGCAGGTGGACTCCCAACCACTGCGCCACCAGGGAAGCCCTGTTTATTTTTTATAATCAACTTATTGTTTACACCAGCTTTAACAAAATTTAAATTTTTCTTTATTCCTTTGTTTTTATGCTCCTTGGCTAAGGAAGTAAAAGTTATTTTTGACATTCAGGACATGAGCTAGCAATAAGAACATAATCATTAAAAGTATTCAACTTCTCTATTAAATATTAAAGATAACAATACTTATAATTTGTAGTGCTCTTTTCTGATCCTATGGTAATTACACTTAGAAATAAATATTGCCAGTTAATAAATTGAACTGGAGCCTGTCATAGGATGATGTGGATAGAAAAAAGTTGTAAAACATTTCATTTTAAAAATTTATCAAGTATTCCAATAGATCTTGATATGTCATTGATTGCTTATTCTATAACAGAAAAGTCACCTCTGAAAAAGCACTTTTATTCAAAAATTCACATATCTTTTATCATTCCCCTTTAAGGGCCATGTAGCAAAGTTTAGAGAAATGGAATCTAATTAAAATGGGTGTAAAAATGGCTCCAAATGGTCTTAGGAGTGATCCTACTACAGAATAGAAAGCCATTTTCATATTCATGAAAATCAAACTGATAGTGACTTGTGTTTTATTTTTAACTTGGAAGGATTTCTTTGGGTTAACTCGAGCACATTTAGACTCACTTGGTCTCTGAGTTTTTACATTTAGTATTAATGAACATGCCATCCCCTTGCCTCCTGATGTAATGACACTGATATTCCTGCTCCATGATTGTATCAGTTCCTAAAGAGAAAACTTTGTAGTTTGGCTTAGGGAGCATAATATTTGGCCTCTCTGCTGCGAATCTGGTGTGGATAGCACTGTATCCTCTGGCCAGGATGCAGCTGTCAAAAAGCTCCATCATTGTTATAGGCACTAATGTGCAGACGATTCCGCTGGCCCAGCAGACGCTGGAAATAGAACTTGCTGTTAGATTCCTTGAATCTGTTCTTACACAAAAAACACAATGGATTTTTTAAAAGTTGTTTAACTACTATATCATACCAATATACCTGATCTTTGAAAAAAGACATTTGGGATTTTCAGGGATCTGTATTCAGAGAAGAATTGTGTTCTTTGAAAGAGAGGGAGATAGAGATAAAAGCAACATTTACTAAGCAACCGTTATTTGCCATGTGAGGTACTTTGTTTTTATTTCTGTAACATTTTATTTCATGAGAGAGACGGGTGGAATTCGAGCATCTATGTTAATATCAACTGCAATAAATCTGATTGGTTCTTAAATTGTTTTCTATAATCCTATGTTGACCCTTTCTTTTAATTAAAAAGAAAAAAATGATTCAAAGTAATTTTAAAATGTTGGGTATCTTTCATATACTATTTTATTTAATCCTTATAACAACACTTGTCAAAGAAAAATAGCTCTGACAGGTTAAACAGGCAAGAATGACTATTCAAGACTATTGCAACTAAGGACGAAGACTGAGCTCAACTCAGCTGAAACAAGACAGGAGCATTTTTAGCTGTGATAAGCTGATGGGAAGAACCTTCACTGGGTGAGGTTGGCCCACGTGATGAGCCACCTCTGTTTGCTAATCGCCTCCCACCCTTTCTCAGAGATTGGGAGATAAGGGCAGGGATGCTATCTTTCTTGATGGTTACACTTCAGAAATGATGGCTCCGTGTGGAGAAAGACATTCCTGGGTTCTAAAACTGCCAAGAAGCTGAGAGAAGATCTACATCTCAAAGGGCAGAGTGAGAACTTACTACTAAAATTTTTCTAAAGTAAATTTCTAAGAAAAGGGAGGTCAGAGGAAGAACCCTGCCTAAAATTGAGTCAAGCTGAGCGGAATGTGAGGGCTGTCTTGATTATCTTTAAGAGAGACGTTTATTCCCTTGTTACTAAGACCTTGAGGCTTGGAGAGGTTAAGTTCACTTACCCTAGGTCTCCCAGCTATCAAGTGACAAAGTTGTGACTAGACCATAATTTTGATCTGCTCCAAAACCTGTGAACGTTCCAGTACACTGCAGCCTTGTGAAAATACCAGGCGAGAAGTCAACACTGGCCGCATAAGAATTTTCAAAGAGTAAGTTCTTAATTATTTTCCTAAAGCTCTCCAGCTCCTTTAAGGAAAGGATTATCTCTGACAAAGTTTTGTTCATTTGAAACTATTGTATGCTACGTGTTCTATAGTTTTCAACAATCTGAATATTTTATTGACTCAAAGTAGATGCATCTTTAGGGCAAGAGCCATTTAATCTGCTTGCCTGTCATGTTCCTTATTTCTAATAAAGGCTTCTTACAGGCAGCAAATGATTCTCTTAGGACATTTGTGAAACAGCTGTAGGAAATTTCCATTTTTCTGTCAAATGAAAATCATTTGTTCATAGTACTTATGAGTTAAGACACCATTTTTGATAAAGGGAAGAAGAAAAAAGGAAAGTTAAGGGAAATATCTTCAACTATTAATAAATGGAGTTTCTTTCATTAAAATCTTAAGAGAAACAAGGTATGAAAACGTTGTTAGGGGCTCTGAAGGATAAGGGGCAATTCTGTTGCATATCAGAATTAGGCGTGGCAGCTGGGGAGGCATCATCAGGCTCAGATTCTTATGGTAGGGTGTAAAGTGATGACCCAGGGAGACTGAAGTAACCAACTGGTTACTGATCAGTTTTTAGCTTCTAAGAATGGAAGGAAGCATATAAGTTTCTCTGCACAGAATCAGCAACTATGAATATATTTAATGTCTTTCACTTTAATAAATTTAGTCTTTTTTCAGGGTTTCTGATGACAGTAAAGATACCTTTTACCCTCAGCAAAATCTCGAATTTAGTAACTGCCAGGATTAATCCTTCACCTTTCCCAGAGATTCATTTACTGTAAGAAACATGGTCAATGTTGTTCATTCCTTGCTTTTAATCTTAGGATGTTTGAAAGACAAGAGGCTTTTTTTTTTTTTTTTTTTTTTTGGGTAATGAGTGTATCAAAAGCTAGAAAATTCCAACCAATGTTTTAATCATGTCTATCATTAATTTATTTCAACTTTTCAATAGAATGGTGATTACTCCTTTTTCTTCTATCAAAAGGGTCATTTTCTTTCACAATAGTGCTAATGAGCTCCTGGTTGGATTTTAACTGTCAGGAAATGATTTCCTTAGGATACCTTAAATGAAATTATCTTAAAACATCTTTACTTGAATATGCCAATGTTCTAGTAAACCGAAGACAGGGAAAAGCTAAAGATGCTGTTATTATTGTGGAGGAAATAAAGTGGATAGGGTAAAGAAGACACTCATGATTTTATGAGGTACAAGGAGCCATTATCAAGTACTGTAAACACTAGGAGAAAGATTATTATGGGTTGTATTAAGCATATCGATTTCAGAAGGAGATCAGAATTAAACTAAATGTACATGCATAGCTTCAGATTTTTAAGAGTTTGGGAAAAGCAAGCAGAATTAAAGAAGGTGCATGGGCATTATCAAACACATTTAGTTTAAATTAACATTTAGTTATAATGGTATCTTCAGGACATTTCTGACTAATTACCTGCAAATGATGCCAACACTTATAGTGAGATTTTTTCAGGGAAGAATTTTATCATTGTCTGTTCAAAATATCTTCTGAATTAATTTTCAGTCTTTAGCATTCCCTTCAAAAATCTTTATAATTACATCTAATCATGTGTATGATAGTCTCTACCTGGAAAAATTTATTCAGAAAATAAACAATTTTTTATTAACTCTATGATCTTAGTTTGATATTTCAAAACCAGGACAATGGCCTGATTTAAACAGTATGAGTTTTGGTGATGGTTTATTATCACATTCACAGTGGTTTGTTACAAGTTGATATACTTAAGTGTTTTGAATTTATAAAATGTTTGTCCTTCTAGAAACAAATACTGATTTAGTAATATCACAGCTGTCTTGAAACAAGGATATTCTTTCTCTCTCACAATACTGGAATTTTTTCAATCTATATTTTGGAAGGAAGACTTACATTTGTATTTCTTTGTACAGCTTTATTCTTTCAGGCATTTACCCCAAATGGACTATAAAATTTCTAAGTTTTCAGGAAGATTAAATTTTACAAAAGTAAACAGACTACCACTTGATGACTTGTAGAGGGGATGGGGCACTGGGTGGGACACTTAATTGGGTACATATCTCAGTTTAATCCTTGCTAGCCCATCTGCCTCCAAATTCCAAGTAGTGTTGATCTATCCTGGAGAAGTTGGGGCTATAGGAAGTCCTAAAGGTGAGAATTTCTGTTAGCCCACAATTGTTAAGCAAGACACAGTATTATTGTGACTCTAGAAGGCATAGAAATAGATGTTTTAGAATTTAGAGATTATTTGGGCCAAATTCTCCATTAAACATGAAGAACTGAACCCAGGACTCTTAACTTCCTATTAAGTATGCTTTTCTTCATTATTCCAAAAGTGGAAAGTAAGTCATAAATGGAATTTGACGTGACATGTGTTGGAGAGGCAACATCAGGGCAACTGTAGAAGTAGTTCATGTGCACTCACTGATGCCTCAATGCAAAGTGAAGGCAAGTCAAATTCCCTTTTTTATTTCCAAGCTTGTCCGTGGGTAACTGGACAGGGAGTCACAAACTCAGTAGTAATCAGGGAACAGACTGACAATGTAAAAGAAGTTGGATGTTTGTCTATGAGAAAGGCAATAGGGAGTGGTGAGTAGGGACCTTTGAAGACTCTGATGGACCAAAGACACCCTTACATTCAAAGATCCTTCCAACATGACATCACATACATTAAAATACTCCCACGTCGTACATTAAATAGAACTTGCTGTTAAAAGTTTGGATGGATATTTAGAATTTCTTTTTGAAGTTATTTGTCTACAATTAGGTATTTTGATTGACAGTTGTCTATAATGTCTTCATAATCATATTAACTACATAATCAGAAATACATATGAATTTTTGCCAAGAGAGAATATTGTTTTCAAATGTAATAAATTTTACCTATATGCTAAATTAAGATGACTGAATTTAGCATAATGTTACATTTTATAAGCATGTAATTAAATTCATTGACTTTATATTGTGAAGGGTCTTTTTTTTTAATTTATCATTTTGGGGGCATTAAAGGAGTCTCAAAATTATTTTCAGTTACTCTGCCCATATATCCAATGGGAAAAAAAAAAAAACAACTTATTAATGGGGACAGGTGACCAGCACGTGCATTAACATTAGAAGTATTTTAAAATACTCAGCCAAGTATTTTAAAATACTCAGCCAAGTAGTCTGGAGTACCATGTACATAGTAGCTCACTCACCTTACCCCAGGTACACTCATCTCATTTTGAATAGAGATGTATTCTTAGCATGTATTACTACTATATTAGTTTTCCATTGCTGCTGTAACACTTTAACACAAACAGTGATTTAAAATCACCCAAATATATTATCTTATTGTTCTAGAGGTCAGAAATCTGAAATGGTTTTCACTGGACTAAAATCAAGGAGTTGGCAGGGGTATGTTTCTTTCTGGAGACTCTAGAGAAGAATTCTCCAGACTTTTTCAACTTCTCAAGGCAGCCTGCATTCCTTGGCTCATGGCCCTTTCTCCATCTTTAAAGCCAGCAGTGACCTGCTGAGTTTTCTTACATGGTACTATTTTGGCACTGGCTCTTCTGTCTCCTTCTTCCACATTTCATGGACTCTTGTGATTATATTGGGCCCACCTGGATAATCTAGAATGATTTCCCATATCAAGGTCAGTTGGTCAGCAACTTTTATTTCATCCGCAACCTTAATTTCCCTTTTCCATGTAACTGAACATTCATTGATTCCTGAGATGAGGATGTAGGCGTCTTTGGTGAACCATTATTCTGCCTACCACAACTACAATAATTGTACTTGTTTTCATCTGTTTCTTTCCATTGGAATATAAACTCAGTGATAATATATAAATAGGAAACGGGAATTCAGAATCAGAAAATCTTTGAATTTTTGAATTTAAAACATATAATTAAACCATTGATATTACAGATTAAAAATCTGAGTCCAAAAGTCATTAAGTGAGTTGCTCAGGTTCCTTCAGCTCCATAGTGGGTCAGACTCTGGGACTTCTAGTCGGTAGTTTTCTCTCTGTTACAAAACTGTCTGTCTATAATGCATCCCCTTTTTTCTGCCTGCAAAATAATTGAGTTTAATAGTTGGTTAAATTCATAGAATGTAGGTACAATGAAAGTTATCTGTAGGATTTAAGTATATAATACTACAATTAATAAATATGAATGTAATTAGAATGATATAAAAGCCTTTGAATCTACCTTGACTTTAGTAAGTAATCTTTTTCTAGGCTGTTCTCCTATATCACAGCCCAAGTTATATCAGAAAGCTGCTCTTCAGCCAAAATTTTGATACATTTCCAAGATCCATGAATCTTACTAGTGCCCCAAGGGTTTGGTTTATGTAATTGGTATATTATAATTAGAAAGCAATTAAAAAGGACAGTTCTCTGACTTAATGTCTTATTTTGTTCAGGTAATCAATTTCTTCTTTGTGCTAAATATGTCTATAATATATTAAATAGCAATATTAAGTTCATGGAAAGAAGTGTCCACAGAAGTAAATGGCATATGTTATTATTATAGTCAGTGATTAATGTTGGGCAACCTGTTAGAAATTTTATTAAAATCAAATGTAGAAGTACAGAGTGTAAAATATGTAATTGGAACTAATTTAGTTCTGAAAAAGTGTTAGGATAAAAATTACTTTTTGACAGAAGTAACTTGGAGTATGGGGTATAGAAATTGAATTGGTTTCCTAAGTCTGATCTTCAATAAGCAGCAACCTTGTTAAACTTTGAATCCTACAGTCTCTGCCTTTAAAATAAATTACAGCACTTTATTATGAGAGGCACAAGCCACTGTGGAAGCTGTTTTGATTTCAGTGTTTCATGTTTACATCCTTTGCAAGTCAATGAAAGATATATAAACATCCACACACATATAGTTAATTTATGACATAATTGAGTAATAAGCAAACTGTAAGTGAATGTGTCCCAGATGCATTCAGAAGTTAAAAAAAGTGAAAATATTCTTATTTATGCTAATACTTCATCTACTGTTTAATATGATTTCCATTTAGGAATATTAAATAGTAACCAACCCTTTATCACTATGAGATAAAGTTTTCTTTATGAGCCAATACCATGTCATTTTGCATTATCACATTCTTCTTACCATGTTAAGAAACAAAGCAAAAGCAGGTGAAGGCAGTGGTGGTGTGTATGAAAAGCAAAATAAATTGCTTGATATTTTTCCTTGTGTTATCCAGAAAATGCACTATTTTTGAAGTTTGCACCAATATCTCTCATAAGCCTATCACAAATTTTAAACAGAAAAAGTGGGAGAGCCTGGTAAAAAAAAGCATCTCCAGAAATATTCCAACATGGAGAAATGTCAATCACAAATGGGAAAGTCTAGAAGCCTTTTCTCAGTCACCATCTTCTCCCACACCCTTTTGCTACATTCATTCAACATATTTTTGTCAGGCTCCTTCTTTGTCCAACTGCTTTCCAAATCCCTCCCCTTCCCTGACTCTGTGGCCAGCAGAGATCTGTCTTCCCACCTACATGACTGGTTCTCTCAGGAAGCATCACCAACTTCCTGTTGTTCTTTGAATCTAAGTGAATTCCACCATTTTTTTTCTTTAACTCTTATTAAATTTTTGTATATTTCCATTGGCAAAAAAAACCCTCCATGGTTTCAACTATCTACTCCATAAGCACCACCAGTCATGTGCAGAACATTAGCACTTCATCACAGTATTTATGTTTTGTTCTTCCTTCCTTCTCTAACTGCATTACCAGCTACACCCCTTGAAGACAAAACTGCATCTGTTCTGCCTTGTATCACCAGTGCTGGCATAATTCCTGAGATGAATATAAGGCTTAATACCTAGTTGTTGGATGAATACATAGAATGAATGAGTGAGTGAATGAGTCCTAGTTCCTGAGAATTTTCTCTGCACCAGGAAGTGTGCTGAGAGCAGAAGGTGAGGGAGATGGACATTTCATTTTATCACTGAACTTACAGTCTAACAATAATTTCTATAATTGTTTTACCCTTGCTTGACAATTATTTTTAGCTTAAAGTATTTTATTATAAGTCAGTGATGAGCGTCTTACTAAAGAAAGTTCCTCTTCACTAATACTTTCAAACAAATATACTGTTGTACAGTCATTCAGGTCAAAAGGTATGAACACTTTAAGCTGTAACTATTCCTTAACTCCTTCACTTTTTATGTAAAACAAGCGAGTTCTAACTATTGACTTGTTTATATTTTTAGCCAGAGGAAAAATGTTTGAGGGGACTATTGTAGTTGTGTATAGTTTACTTCTAGTTAAATCATTCTTCCTGAGTTTATCTTCTAGTTATCTTTGATAATTTACTTTTGAAAACTTCTGAGGGAACTCATGGGTAACCTGACAAAAACAATGTTTTGATTAATAAAGTCATCTGGGATAGATTTGCATAGAGATCACAAAACTGTTTCTTACACCTGTGTATTTTCAACTTTCTACTCAGTCACTGGCGGCAAACAACATTGCAATGCTTCCTGTCACATATACAGTCTCTTCTTGCTTAGTAGTGATCTAGAAAGATGATGGCATTTGATTTAAAAAGAAAAGGGCCTGATATGAGCAGTGTGTAATATTTCCTCTGTGAAGAACTTGGTGTATTATCCCCCTCATCTGAAGCTCTCCAAGAATCTGGGCTCTTTATTTGAAAAATGAACTATACCATTTAGAGTCAAGAAAGGATTCATTAAAGTTGAATGTCAGAAAGGAAACTTTACCAACAACTTTTAATGTTTTGTCCTTTAATATACATATCGAGATAGAAATTCTAAGTGAGATTTGCTTTTTACATTTAATTTGTAGCTTACATTCAGTACTACAATTTGAAGTGATAGAAATTGAACATTCTGCTTTTTTTTCCTTCTACACTCTAGACATGAATTGTTAATAGACAAAAGATAAATGCCTTGTGGATTCAACCCGTCATCTTTGTAATACATGGTACCTGCCAGAACTTTGATTATTGGAAGTTCATATTGCAGATGCTACTTCAGAAATCCTATAAAGTACTTCTCTGATGCAAAAGATAAAGTTTTTGCTAAATTTTCTAGAAATAGTCTGATTTCACATTCTACATTAAAACTAGAGTTTATTATTCATTTAACATATTTGAGGGCTTACTCAGTAAAGTGGAAAAACTGATGTTACATAGGAGACATTGACCACAAATATCAGAAAACTCCAACCCATCAGGCTTAATTAAAAAAAAAAATTTTAATAAATTAAATTTCATACCAAGAAGACACATGACTCCAGGGATGGTGGTTCAGCAGCTAAATGATATAAGCAAGAAGCCAGTTTTTTTTCTATCCTTAGTGTCTCTGGCAAACCACCTTCATGATTGCTAAATGATTTCTGCAGCTACAGACATCACATGAGGACTCATAAATCTCCAAAGAAGAACAGTCAGCTCCTTCTTGATTTTTTTAAAGACTTAAAAAATCTTTTCCAGAAGCCACTTAAAAGTCTTCCCTTCGCTTCTCATTGGGCAACATTGTGTCTAACAACTATGCCTAAACCAATCACTGGAAATAGAAGAGAATTACAATGTTAATCTACTATGCATGGTTTGCCCTGGACCAGGAAAGATAATGCCCTTTCCAGGACTACATAGTATATAGGGGTGCACCTAGAATATAATCAGGACTCTGCTATCGAGGAACTATGTACAGGGATTCAGCCTTTGTTAGGCAACAAATATTACCTCCACAAGTATTACAAATCAAACTAGGTCCTTGCCCTGAAGAATTTTACAGTCTAGTGTGGGAAACAAACAGGACAATAAAGGATTGTAAACAGTATCCCAAGGTATACCACTAATAGGAGTATGTTCCAGATGTTACAGGGGTTATGAAGAGAAGCACTGAGGAGGGGCATATGATTTTAGATTGAGAGAAGAAAATGGAGATAATGAGGATAAGACCAGAGGACAAATGTTACTGCTGTGTGTTTATGACTGCAGTTCAGGAAATATGTTATGGTTTTCAATTTTTCAGTGCATTGTTTTAACAAATTGTGAAAGGTGTCTTAAAGATTTTTGTTGTTGCTTCAGTCATATTATAGTTTTAATTTTCAAATAAGATATGCCCTTCTTGGAAGATGTATGTACAAAGTGATATCTAAAGCTTCATTATAGCTTTAGAGTTTGTTATTTCATACCAGGTTGAGTGTGATTTATCAGAGTCATAAGGACAGTGATGATAGGTGATCATGATGTTATAGTCATGTTGGCTCCATTATCTTGACGGTATGTGATGGCATATGGATTGTAGGAAATATTTTATTCTGAGCTTTTGTTTTGGTATATTAAACATCATTAAACATTACACAATAAATTAACTCCATTAAGGTAATTGCCAATTACACTGTCACATAAATAGCAGAAAATGTGTTGCCTTTTTCAGTTTTCCTGTTGTAATTATAATCATAAAAGGAGAGACAGAGTAGAAATGATGATATTTTGGGTTGTAGCTGATGGGAACATTTTTATGCTCATTAAATCCATTTGCAAGCAGTACTATGATTTCAGACATGTTGTACAACAACAACCAGAAAAGCCAGTATTTTCTCATGAAATGCATGTTCCCAATTCTAGGTGAGACTAGGAAAACGGCATGATAGTTATAAGAGAAATAATTTAAATAGTCTCAACTTTCTATTTGTGGAAATGTTCTAATAACAGAAACTAATGACACAGATTAAGTCAAGTTCCTCTAAAAAATTATTTTATCTTGATCTCCCATGTGAATTGATGTTAGGTGAGAATGACATACTAACTTTCTAACTGATTTGAAATCCCTAAAGATTGTAAAAAGTGTAAAATAAAATAACTACCTAGGATCATCTTAATTTGGAGGAAGTTGTGACATATTCCAACTAAAAAGTGAAAAACCCTGTACAAAGCTCTGTATATGGTAGAGGGTTTTATTGATTAATTGCTGGGATATGGGCACAGAAATGGGGACAGTTGTTATAGTTTTTATTTTGTTGATATTTCATTTTGCCAACTGGGGACAAAATAATTATTTATAGCCATAAGAAGATGACTTTTGCCTCCTGTCTCCTAGTCTACCAAATGGTGCCTCCATCTGCGTGAATGCCTCACACCAGACTCAGGACTCTAGCTTTCTGTCCCTACTTGCTTTACATTTCCATGCCTCTTTTTAGGTTCCACCATTCTTCTTATCTTCATCTTTATTTTGCCATTTTCCTACCCTAAATTACAGTTTATTAGGTTACCTTTAGATCTATTCCCATTTTCTTTATCTCTTCTAAATGCAAAAAACAATAATGCATCTTTCTTCTACACATATAAGAAATTCTCCCAAGACTCATGTGCTTTAATTCACAAAAATTCAAAGAACTGTCACTCTCTACCATATTTTTTTCTGGTTTTATCATCTTGCAGTAGAAATAGTTTTTTGAAAAAAGGAAGATAATCTATTCTCACTTCTCTTTTCCAGTTTTTGGTTAAGGAGCTATCAAACAATGGAAATTTGGAAAATTAGAAATAATTCTAATTGTAGAATAATTGTAAGTGATAGAAATTTCTGCGTTATGCACAATTTTACTGTATTTTTATGTTTGTTCTATATTTAGGGCAAATGTTTTCCCAAAGTGTGTCTTGAACAGTTTTGTGATGGATTTAAAAATTTTTTTTCTTTATGTATGTATACATGTATCCCCTCTTTTTTTGGATTTCCTTCCCATTTAGGTCACCACAGAACATTGAGTAGAATTCCCTGAGCTATACAGTAGGTTCTCATTAGTTATCTATTTCATATATATTATCAATAGTGTATATATGTCAATTCCAATCTCCCAATTCACCCCACCACACCCCCTTTCCCCTCTTGGTGTCCATATGTTTGTTCTCTACGTCTGTGTCTCTATATCTGCTTTGCAAATAGGATCAGCTATACCATTTTTCTAGATTCCACATATATGTGTTAATATACGATAATTGTTTTTCTCTTTATGACTTACTTCACTCTGTATGGCAGTCTCTAGGTCCATCCATGTCTCTACAAATGACCCAATTTCATTCCTTTTTTATGTGTGAGTAATATTCCATTGTATATACGTACCACATCTTCTTTATCCATTCCTCTATTTATGGACATTTAGGTTGCTTCCATGTCCTGGCTATTATAAATAGTGCTGCAATGAACATTGGGGTGTAAGTGTCTTTTTGAAATATGGTTTTCTCTGGGTATATGCCCAGGAGTGGGATTGCTGGATCATATGGTAGTTCTAGTTTTAGTTTTTTAAGGAACCTCCGTACTGTTCTCCATAGTGGCTGTATCAATTTACATTCCCACCAGATCATCCTTTAACCTTGAAAAAGATTATTAGAGCAGACCGCTGTGAGTAGATATTTGAACAGAGAACCAAATAAGATAAGGGAAGTAAACATGGCACTACCTGGGGGAAGAATATTGCAAACAAAAGGAACAATATGTAAAGGGCTTGAAGTGTGAGCCAACTTGAGTTGTTTGGTCAACAAGTTGGTCAGAAGGCTGAAGCAGAGTGAGGAATTAGGAGGGAGCAGGAACTGAGGTCATGAAAGGATCATGACTATCTGATTAATTTTACTCTTGGCTTCACTGTGATCTCCTTGAGGGCTACACGTTTAAATGATTTGTTTTTTATTCTCAAGATTTAGTCCAGCGTCTGAATCTGGTACATACTAGATCTTTCAGTAAATATTTGTTGAAAAAAAATTGAGATACAGGGGTTAAGGCCGTTCAGGTGTTTGGTCAGTCAGAGCAGAATGAACGAAACAGAGCAGAATATTCAGGGACCTCCAGCCGTGATGCAGCTGAAAGATACTAGGTACGAGGAGGCACTGCAAGAAAGAAGCAAGAGAAGTGAGTGGATGCCAGACCATAGAGGACTCTCGGTACTACCAGGAAAAGCTAGGATTTTATTTTCTAGCTAAGTGCAGAGTTGATGGTAGGATATGATGGGATCAGGCTTTAATTTGGGAGGAAAATCAGTCTGCTGGTAATATGAAAGATGAAATAAGAAGGAGGGGTCAGTTACAAAAGATATATTAATGTGGCAGAATCCATGGGATTTCAAATATATTATATATTTGGGGTTAAGGAGAGAAGGTAGTCTTTGAGGTACCCAGTTACCTGCTTAGGGACCTGATGACAGTGATGCCACTCACTGGCATTGGCATCAGAGCATGAGATCAGATTCTGGGGACAGGGAACAATATTACCATTTATTGTTTGAATTGTTACTTGTAGGTCTGGTTGACTGGATTTAAGCAAGTAGGGAAAGGACTGTGTGTTATATCACTTTGTCACGCATTTCTTCTGGTATGATGACTTACATGTGCATTCTTCATAAAATATTTATTAAGAATTTTACATATCAGCATCTTCTATTAGGTTCACATTATAAACTTGGAGAAAAGGGGAAACAAAGAACTGTATGATTGAAGTGGTATATAATTTGCTCTCATTTTTCCATGGGAGTAAATAGATTACAGTGAAGAGTCTTAGCACAGAGCATTGAAAGGAGTTATCTGTTATCCATATTGTCCATGAAACAAGACGATACAAAAATTCCCAAATTCATTCAAGGATTTATGTCACCAACAGTTGCAAAAATCTTGAAAAAAGGATTTAGACACATTGCATTAATTATGATAAATAAAATCAAAACCCCAATGTACTGTTCTCAATTTTTCAAGGTATGTAAAAAGGATCAAATATTTTTATTTCCCTAAAGAAGGTAATTTTCACCAACAAACTCTATTAAAACATCAATTGATTCCCTAGGCTAGTCTAACATCAAATAATGAGTGTTTAGTTGCAATTCTTCTGACTGGTTTGTTAAATAAGTTCCTTTTACTCATGCCAAATATCTCCCTTCTGGGGAATTTGTCTTAATGTCTAGTTCATCTCTCCAAAATTATGATGTTACTGCACTCTATTTCACATAGCTGTGAAATGAAAACAAGGAGTCATAAAATTAAAATGGCTAATATGCTTTTTTAATATCATTATGTGACTAATGAGTAGCTATAACATCTCGTGTACCTAAAGCAATATATTTGTCTTTCATCCTGCAATTAAGGAGAATATACAATACCCTGGAAATGTATCGTATATACAAAATATTGGACATTTAGTTGGCTGAGATGTCTACTGGTTCCAGCAATTTCACAGCTTTTCAACAAATTTAGTCTGACCTATAGTATATCAGGCACTGTGCAGGCAGTGGAGAAACAAAAACAAATTATGACATGTTTGCTGCCCTTCAGAGACTATGTTTTAAAATATATCATTTTAATATTTAACACTTATGTACTTATATTTCAAAATTGTTAATATTTTTAAAAACTAGGGATGGTTATGGCCACTTTAAATTTACATTAATTGAGAGTTTTTCCTCTGGTTAAAGAAAAAGAACTTACATTTATAACATTTTTACTAATATTTCCTGGATCAATTTAATTTATAACATCATTGATTTTCTATGCAGAGATGTAAGTCTAGATATAGACATATGGGTTATTTCTCCTCACCAATATGTGTGGGATATTTCTTAATGCCTTTTATAGCTTTGAGGGGAAATATTCCTTTTTAAATTTTCTCCTTTGACCAGACTTGTGTCTTGATGGCAGAAAGTTATATTTAATAATTTTATAATCAAAAATCTCTTCACTGTCTACAGCCAACTGCAGCCCCAGTCTCACATCAGGCATTCTGGGAGCCCCCTCTAACACTCCCACACACCCGCCACCAGCCCTCTGGGTAGCAAGCAACTTCTGTCCTTCCCGTGGAATTCTCCTGTTGGATTATGAGCTCCTGTTCACTCTTCTGAGTGCTCAAGGTCCTAAAACAAAAATTGAACAAAAGTTATGTTCAATTATTTTTTCCTTGAATGAATAATATAGTGAGGAAACAGAGGAACACCTGTCATCTAAGGGAGGGACTCAGCTCTACCTGCAGCATATCCATAATCCAGTCTCTTTGAGATTTTAGAGTTTGGATAAGCTCTGATAATAACAACATTGGGGCTTATCATGCTAAAGGTATGTCTTTGTACTTGGCACTAAACTTGTTCATTCTATGTAATTAAAAGTATCTTTTAGCCAGTCAGTGTTGAATACAGTGAATAAGAGAATGCGGTGGGCTTCATGAGATATCCGTTGTTCTGACAGTGCTTTGAATGTAACACATAAGGAAAGTTGAGATGTAAATAGTTCTTTTTTGCTAAACAAAAGAAGAGCAGAACAGAGAATTATCTCCTTTAGATTCAAACAGTATAGTAATTATCTGTGGATATCAAGAAATCACAGTTGCACTTTTCCTCTGTGAGCCTTCTGTTGGCAGCACAGCTGGAGGTGAAGGTTAGGGCTGAGCTGTTTAAAGGTCATGCGACAGGGGGCGGGGAGTGGGGGAATAGTAATGTTTCCACAGTGCCCTACAATTTACTGATTTTTGTTTTTTAAAGATATATAAAAAGTATGTAAGTTAACAAAACTAGAATCTTGCCATTCTCTCCTGGCTCTTGGCAAACAGAAATGGCGTGCCAATGGGATAAGGCAGCTGTCACCATCATAACTTACTATTTTGATTCTTATATATCTTAATATTTCCTAGTTTAATATGTTTAATGGTTTGTAGTTTAATATTTTTAATAGTTGACAATGGCTTAGAGTAAATTATAAAGGAGTACTTGCCATTGGTTTTAGTCATTTGGGACATAGACTAATGGAGAGGTCATATCTGTTGATCTTTCTGACTGACATGTCCACTTTTTATGGGAAGGAAACATTATATGCCAGGTTTCCATAAACAGGGCTGAATTCAGGGCTTTCCATGCTCAGAGGACCCCTTTGAGAGTCTCCGTGGCAGCTGACTCGTCCTTCTACCCACTCAGCAGGAGCTTTGTTACCATGGTTTATAGGTGTCTCTTCTTTCACTTTTGTTCTCTAAAACAATTCTTCATATTAAATAGGTTAGCTGCTCATCAACCCACTAAAATTCCTCTTTAGCTCCAGAGCACCACTGAAACTTAACCCTAACCAAGATCACCAGTGGTGGCTTTATTGCTGACTGATCAGTGTCCTGTCCTTGAAATTGTCTCTTCCCTTGATTTATAAGACTTTACCCACTATTCTTTCTTTTTTCTTTTCCTTTTTTTTTCTTGAGTTTCCTTTCTTCTTGCCAAATGTATCTGCTCCTCCAAGATTCTGTACTTGCCTCCCTTTGCCTCACATGTTACCTACTTTACCATGATAATCCCTTTCTGTTCCATGGCTTGAAATTCATTTATAAGCTAAATTGGTGTCTTCAGAGAAATACTCTCTTCAAAGTTCCAAATGTGTGTTCACCTTCCTACTATATAACTGCATTTGGGCATCCTATAGGCAATGGAAACCCAAGGTGTCCAAGACAAAATTCCATCTCCTCTCCACAAACCTGTACTGTTGATTTCTTTTGATACTTATCACCCACACTGCTATGCTGACACCCCTTGTAACAAGCCGTGAGAACATTGCTTAAACACTTTGAATAGTTTATCTGTAAAATGAAAATAATATTTGCCTTGCAGAATTGCTGTGAAGAATATGTAGTGGATCTGACAAATATAGTTGTTTTAAAAATAATATGTTTTATGTATCTAAACAAAACTAAGACTTCAGATGTCAATCCTTGTTAAAATATGGAGACAGAGAAAAGAATAAGTTGACTAGTATAGAGTTTTCCATAGTTTATTTTCATAATCATTAAGAAAATTTTTAATATTTAAAATTCATGAAGTCAGAGATCAGGCAAACTAGTAATAATACAGGAAAAAAGTCTGAAAATTATCTAAATGTCCACAAACAAGATTAAGTAAACTATAGAATATTTATTTGATGGAATATTCTATTCAATATTCTATTGACAGTGGTGGGTCAGTGTTTATAATTTAACATCATATGAAGAAATTATGATATAGAATAACATGTATTATTTGGTCAAATTATGCATAAAAAGGGCACTACATGAGAATAAATTTCAAAATATATATTATAACTATATATAGAAGCTTTACTAATTTTTTAAGCACTATTTATTATAATTTGCTTTTATAATTTAGAAAATTAAAACTAGCAAAGCAGCGGTCTCTGATCTAAAAATAAAGTAATATAACTATTTAAACAGGACACAATATTTTGAGATAGCAGCAATAAAAACCCTACCTTTTTCAAAATGACTTTTTTACAGAGGAGCTTAGAAGCATTTTGCATATAAAAAATGAGACACAAAAACAGCAAATTATTTTTTTCTCTCTGGTCTAGTAAGGAGGCAGTTTTTAAGTTATTAAGTTTTAATGAAACAATTAGGAAGTTAAGGAGATATTTTTACACTGATGGCAAATCATACCTGTCCAGATTATACTAAATTCCCATATGGTCTCCCTATTTAAGCAATAAATGGAAAGGGATAATTTGGAATCAACTATGAACTTGAGATTTGCCGGTTTTGTTTTCTCTTGGGAATTCATGCTGACAGATTCAAGAAGAGCATTTATTCAGACTCTACAGGAAAACGCTTTATCTGTCTGTAAAAATGGAGTGTTTTTCATCTGGGCAGCAGTAACCTGCAGTCCAGGCTCTCACGTGCCTTATTTTTAACATTGTTTATTCTCACTATGTTCTTGTAACAACCATTTATTTCTATTAAATCATTTGTTAGTGATTATGTTTGAAGCTCACATCTATTATTTGAGAATCTTATTGCAAAGCTTTTAAGCATTTTCAGAATGAATAACTGAAGCTTTAATTTGGTTCTTATATAGCAAAGAATGCCTCAAGTACCAGGTGTTCAGTACACCATTTATGCTTTTCCTCTACTGCCTGTAAGCCATTTCATTCTAACAGATGCTGCAGGAGGCTGTTCTCTCCTATTGCTGAAATCAGTGGGGCTCCCAGAGCATATTTTGCAGATTCACTGCTCATGATTAAGTTCTTTTGAATTCTAAAGTGCTACAATGTAAAACTTCCTTTAAGCTTCCTAGAATTTATAGAAATCGCTCTGGGATGGAGAGATTTAAGCATGTGAATTGATTTCAGATAAGGATGGAGCCTTTATTTTTTTATAGCACCCGAAAGCCAGTATTATCATGAACATGGATGGTTTCTGAAACTGGACATTTCTGGATTTGTATTCAGATTCTGACACTCTCCAGCTATGTGGCCATAGGTGAATTTGTAAATCTTTCTGAGCCCTTGTCTCCTCACCTACCAAAGTGGTGGAATAACTCATTTCTTAACATAATTTTGAGAATTAAAATGAATTGACATATGAAAGCATCTAGCACTGTGTGTGATAATCATGAGATGTTCATTCATGGTTACTTGAGTGTCTAGTACGTGGCCAGCATGACACTAATCATAGGTGATTCAAGCAGTTCACTCTTTGCTGGGGTTTGCATATTTGTTTGCTTATCGTCTGTCTGGGCTTCATCACAAAGTTAAAAACTCTGAGAGCAAGTATCTTCTTTTGCTGACACATGGTTGTTTGACTGAATAATTGAATGAATGAAATATTATCTGATTTAAATCCTAAAGCTGCATAGTAAATGGCTACATGATAGGAGTGGAGAGGCTCAGTGGGTATTTCTGTCAAGGGGTAACATAAGCAAATTGGGAAATGAGAAACAGCCTGACATCTGGGGAAACTGTCATCAGCTGGGATGTGAAGGGTAAGGTGGGGAGCAGCATTTTGTCATGGAGGGCTTTGCGTGCTTTTCCAAGAAAGGAACTTTATTCTGTTATCCAGAGGCTTTCGACCTTTGCTATGGGGACCCAACTTGGCTCTGAGTACCTCAGAACTGCCACAGGAATGAAGGGGAAGGCATGTGGGTGGGATTTAGCCTACAACTCCCATTTTTCTCCCCTAACTCCAGTATAATTTGTCAGCCAGAACCATTTTTATTTCCGTAACCTATGTTGAGTAATACCTTTAGGGTTTTGAGTACTGGCTTATTTTTAGAAATGATTTTACTTCTCTTCAATAGATAGAAATGTACTATTTTCATGGTGACAATGGAATATTTGGTGCAATAGAATGGTATGGAAACCATTGCATGCTTGATAGATCTCCTAAGCAGCGCTCTAAAGGATGCATTTCCAGGATTCTAAGGTAGGTAACAGAATTAGTCATGGTACAACCAAGGTGGAAAATACAAAAGGCACAAATAGATATGCAACATTGAAGGTTATACAGACCATGCAGGGCTTGTGGAATACTCAGCAGTAGTTGTCCAGCTGAAAATATAAATAGATGAATCTGAATCTTGGGAAAATTTCTGGGCTGAACACATAGATTTGAGTGTCATTTACATAAAGGCCAAATTATAAGAATAGATAAAAAATCAACCTGTGAAGATGTACAAACAGAAGAGCAGTGGGCCAAGGATGGACCTTTGGGAATGATTGGCTTTTCACAGACCAGGGTAGGACAGGGAGCAAAGAGATGAAGAAGAAATTGTAATTTTATGTGCAAAGAAAACTAGGACAGTTTGGTAACAGTGGAAGCCATGAGCATGTTAAGCTTAAGAAGGGGTGAGTGAGTATGGAATGTAAGATGTCTGGTGGATTTATCAAATAGGGAGTCAAAATTATAATTCATACATATGAAAAATAAAATTATTATTTACCCTGAGATGCTTTTTCTAGCACTACTATATCATCTAAAGTTGACTTCTCATCTGCTTAGCAGAGAATTCTCTGCTCTTTTTATTGCCTTCAGATTCACTTATCCATATCCTTACACAGACTGAAAACTGTTCATATGGAGATTAGAGTTAATTCTTTTATCTTCTTTAGGGTGGAGTTATCATTAAAACTTAAATTATACACAAATACAGCTTAGCATTAAATGTAAACTCTTCAGCCGATTTTTAAAGTGTGGCATTTAGGTTTCACATTTGTGGGAAAGTCAAAATAAAAGATATACTTTATAATTCAACAGGTCTCAGAACCCAGCAAAATTCCTATGCATGTATCTGATAGAATATTTCCCTTGAAAATTTAGAAATCTACGTGGATAGTAGATACTTTTATTTCAAAGTGTACAGTAGACTAAAACGTGTTATAGATTCTGAATATAGAGACCAAGAATGGTGGATCAGGCATCTTCATAAATGCCCTTTAAATGCTCTTAAGCTATACAAGAAGCCTGGACATAATGATTTGGGACTGCTGCTCTTATGATATTTGGGGGATGCTGCTGTCACAGTGGGGTGCTATATCTGGCTCACACCCACTTGTAAAATTGTGCACATCTTTTCTCAACTCTGCATCCAATCATGTCATTTGGTAGCTTGAAATTGGGTGTGGAGGGAGTATTGACCCCATGGCTTTGTTTTGTTTTTTTTCTTTCTGAAGAGCTAATTGTTAAAATGTTAAGAGCATATCACTGGAGATGGATGTATCACTGACAGAAGAGACAGGTAAATGCAACTGCCGTTTATCTGCTCCTTTAGTAGGGCTCTTCTTATGCCCTGGTATGCTGAAACACACTTGCATAGGGCATATATGTCCACTCTGAATTTCCACAGCGAGGTCAATCTAGAAATGAAAACACATTATGTTATTAGTAGTTAGACCCAATTCTGTTTGGCTGTGCATTCAAAATACTGCACCATATTAACATGTACAAGTTCACAATCACCTTTGATCCTACCATTCCACTAAACTGTTATTTTCATTATAGAACTTGTACTAAATTTCTGCCTGTATTACTGAAAATTATTGAAATTTCTCATGCAGTATTCAAGAAGGTCTATAATCATGAACAGCATTAGACCTATGCTCAGCTCTCTCACAAATTATCTCCTCAGTAAATTTGTTATTATGCAACCGGGAAGCATCTATAGCTTTCAGACTCTAATTGGCACAGAACTTTTAGCATCCAGCCTGATTACCCAGGCTTCCCACAGTTTTCCTGAACTGGTTAAAAGGGCTCTATCAGGTCCTTGTTATCAATTATTTTCTTTCTTTCTCTCTTTTTATTTTGCAGTGTTTTCAATGTTTCCTTCGGTTTGGAAAAAAAAAAATATGGAGCCCTTTACCAAATAAAGTGTTTTTACTATAGTTCAAATACATTCAAAGTTACTTTTATTTTATTTCAACTTATATAATTCCTTATTTAAAACTATGTGTGTGGGGGGAGGGTGGATAGATTCTACTAATTCATTAATTAAACTGTCTGATTCCCTTTTATTTTCCAATCTCCTCTTGATCTACTTAATTTTGAAATTGTTTCTTTATATTTAGAGCTCTTTTTGTGAACCTCTGAGTAATGTATAGCCACTAAATAACTTTACTCTTGCATTTTCACTTCAAAAAGATTTTGTTTTCCTTTTTAATTATCTGTGCCTCGGTTTCCCCATTTATACATGTACTATCCTTTAGAAACTGTTAAATGTTTGCATATCCCAGACACATGTATACTGATTCTTAGAATGTGAATAGAGAACTTATTAGGAAATAACTTATAAGGAAAAAAATTATTTTTAAAAAACTTATTATCAGTATTTGAGAAAATTAAGACTGTATTCTCACAGAAGCTATTTCTTGATAGTTTTTGTCACTCAATCATAGAAATCTAAAAAAACATAATGTTATAAATTTTACAAAAGTAACCATTTAGGGGTTAAGTCTTGGGTTTATAACCCTTCCTTTTCTCTAATATTTCAAATCTACTAGTTCCTTAAGAATCGTGTGTTTGTTTATATTTTGAGAGACATGTAAGGGAAAAAAATTTTAAAACCCATCTTCTACACTTTGAAGATAGAATAACATGCACTGAATTTCAATATTGATCTGCTTTTTCTGCTTTAAAATCCTTTTGTGTTTCAAGCTATCTATGCCTGCTTTAATTTAGCTATATAGGGCATAATGCAGAGCTTCATGACTTAAAGTAGCTTAGAAAAAGAAGGAGAGGCAGTATAACAACAGGTAGAAACACTGGTTGTGTTTTGTTTTATTTCTCTTGAAAGCCAGAATTTTTAAATGATTAAAATACGTTCAACCAAATGTCTGATTCAAATTGTTTGGGGAGATATGAGTAAGTGAGTGCTGAATGGTCATGTTTTTGTCTAGCTTCTAATGGTTACATGCATACATCTCAAAAGGTAAATCTTACCTTAGAAAGTATTTGGTTCAGTTAAGCACTTTTGAATACCCAGGATAAATACAAGTGTGTTTTTAGAGGTTTGAACTTCAGAATATCCAGGCAAATAATGATATTATATACGTGTATACTAACTGAATACTGATGTTGGGCAATGTATTGTAAAATTTTTTATAAGAACTCAGAAAAATTGATACAGGAATTAGGGAATACATGAAAGAAACCAAGCCTATGAAAATGCTTATTGGGGCAAAATTTGTACAAACTAGATATTAAGAAAGTATAGAGAATCACAGAGAAGAAGAAATGACCAGAAAAAAGAAAAAAAAAAAACTTGTACTTATAGAAAATACAATCTTTCATAAAAAGTATAATGAAGAATTATTGACATTCTTGTTTAAAACACTGGGCATACCAGTAATACATCATGCAAGCTCCTAAGTATAGCTGTGTGCTGATCTTCTCTTTGATTTAATAGATGAAAGTTAACTCTGCCGTTAGGGTAGAGGGTGAGGATAAAATGAGGGGGAACCGGCCAGCCTCGTCCCTAGGTTTTCCAACCTAGGTATGATATCTTCACCATATTAAAAAAGATTATATTTAGAAATTAATTGATTTAATATTATTACTTCACAACATTCTACTTTAATCCTCAGAACTTTACTTTAGACTTTTCAAGTCATACTATTGATGAGTGCTTCCCAACTTTTGTCTACCTAATAAGTTGGATATCATCGTTATGACTGAAAGCAAGGGAATACTTTTTTTTCTTACGATGCTTATAGTTTTATTTTATATAATGTTTTAATTTGTAAATCGTGCCAAAAAATTTCAGAGGGAAATGAAGACAGTTCAGTAGTATGGCATAGAAAGTTAGGATTTTTATCATTTTTATTAAAGTATAGTGTATTTACAATATTATATTAGTTTCAAGTGTACAACCTAGTGATTCAATATTTTTGTAGCTTATACTCCATTTAAAGTTATTACAAAAAAATCTATATTGTCCTGTGCTGTACAATATGGTTTTGTTGCTTACTTATTTTATACATTGTAGTTTGTGTCTCTAAATCCCATACCCCATCTTCTCCTCTCCCCCTTCCTTCACTCCACTAGTAACCACTAGTTTGTTCTCTAAATATGTGTCTGTTTTGTTACATACAGTTGTTTGTTTTATTTTTTAGATTCCACATATAAGTGATAACATAGAGCATTTATCTTTTTCTATCTGATGTATTTCACTAAGCATAATACTCTCTAGGTTCATCCATGTTGTTGCAAATGGCAGAATTTCATTCCTTTTTATGACTGAGTAGTATTCTATTATATATATAAATATATATGTGTATATATATATATATATAATGTCTTCTTTATGTATCTGTTGATGGACACTTGGGTCACTTTAATATCTTGCCTATTATAAATAATGCTGCTATGAACATTGGGGTGCATATATCTTTTCATATTAGTGTTTTCATTTTTTTTCGGATATATACCCAGCAGTGGAATTGCTAGATCATATGGCAGTTCTATGTTTAGTTATCTGAGGAAACTCCATAATGTTTTCCATAGTGTGTGCACCAATGTACAATACCACTAACAGTGTACTAGGGTTCCCTTTTCTCCACATCCCGGCCAACATTTGTTATTTGTAGATATTTTGATAACAGCCATTTTGATGGGTATGAGGTGATATCTCATTGTGGTTTTTGCTTTACGAATTTGCATGTCATCCTTGGGCAGGGGCCATGCTAATCTTCTCTGTATTGTTTCAGTTATAGTATATGTGCTGCCAAAGTGAGCACTCTCATTGTGATTTTGATTTGCATTTATCTCATGATTAGTGATGTTGAGCATTTTTTCATGTGCCTGTTGCCCATCTGTATATCTTCTTTGTAATAATATCTATTCAGGCCTTCTGCCCTTTTTTTTTTTAATTGAGTCATAATAGCTGTTTATATGTTTTGGATATTAACCAATTATCAGTCATATCATTTGCAAATATATTCTCCCATTCAGTAGGTTGTCTTTTGTGTGTTGTCAATGGTTTCCTTTGCTATGCAAAAACTTTTAAGTTTAATTAGGTCCCATTTGTTTATTTTTGCTTTTATTTCTTTTGCCTTAGGAGACAGATCCAGAAAAATATTGCTACGATTTATGTCAAAGAGTATCCTGCCTACATTCTCTTATAGGAATTTTATGTTTTAAGGTCTTACATTTAGGTCTTGACTCCATCTCGAGTTTATTTTTGTATATGGTGTGAGGAAATGTTCTAATCTCATTCTTTTACATGTAGCTGCCCAGTTTTCCCAGAACCACTTATTGTCTTTCCTCCATTGTATATTCTTACCTCCTTTGTCATAGATTAATTGGGAATAAGTGTGTGGGTATTTTCCTGTGTTCTCTATTCTGTTCCATTGAGCTATATGTCTGTTTTTGTGCTAGTACCATGCTGTTTTTGTTATTATTGCTTTGTAGTATAATCTGAAGTAAGGGAGCATGATACCTCCAGCTTTGTTCCTTTTTCTCAATATTGCTTTAGTAATTCAGGGTCTTTAGTGGTTTCATATAACTTTTCAGATTATTTTTTTTTACTTCTGTGGAAAATGCCTTGGGTATTTTAATAGGGATTGCATTAAATCTATACATTGCTTGGGTAGTTTGGACATTTTAACAATATCAATTCTTCCAGTTTGAGAACATGAGATATCTTTCCATTTCTTCATATCATTTTCAGATTTCGTCATCAAAGTTTTATAATTTTCAGGGTATAGGTCTTTCACCTCCTTGGTTATGTTTTTTCCTAGGTATTTTATTCTTTTGATGTGATTGTAAATGGGATTGTTTCCTTAATTTTTCTTTCTGGCAGTTCATTATTAGTGTAGAGAAAAGCATCAGATTTCTGTATATTAATCTTGTATCTTGCAACTTTACTGAATGTATTTATTAGTTTTAATAACTTTTTTGGTGACTTCAGAGTTTTCAATATAAAGTTTCATGTCATCTGCAAATAGTGACAATTTTACTTCCTCTCTTCCAATTTGGATGCCTTTCATTTCTTTTTCTTGTCGGATTGCTGTGCTAAGCCTTCCAATACTATGTTAAATAGAAGTGGTGAGAGTGGACATCCTTGTCTTGCTCCTGTTTTTAGAGGAAATGCTTTCAGCTTTTCAGCACTAAGTATGATGTTAGCCGTGGGTTTTTCATAAACGGCCTTTATTGTGTTGAGATGTGTTCCCTCTATACCAACTTTCATGAGACCTTTTATCATAAATGGGTGTTGAATTTTGGCAAATGCTTTCTCTGTGTCTATTGAGATGATTATGCGATTTCTATCCTTCCTTTTGTTAACGTGGTGTATCACATTGATTGATTTGCAAATATTGAACCAACCTTGTGTCCCTGGAATAAATCCCACTTGATCATGGTGCATGATCCTTTTTTTATAGTTTTGAATTAGATTTGCTAATATTTTTTTGAGAATTTTTGCATCTATATTCATTATTGAGATATTGGCCTGTAATTTTCTTTTTTCCTAATGTCTTTGTCTGGTTTTGGTATTAGGGTAATGTTGGCCTCATAGAATGAATTTGGGAGTGTTCGACTCTCTTCAGTTTTTTGGAGGGTTTTGAGACGGATAGGTATGCTCTTCTTTATGCGTTTGGTAGAATTCCCTAGTGAAGCTATCCAGTTCTGTGCTTTTGTTTGCTGGGAGTTTTTTAATTACAAATTCAATTTCATTACTAGGGGTAGGTCTGTTCAGATTGGCTATTTCTTCTTGATTCAGTCTTGGGAAGTTGGATATTTCTAGAAATTTGTCCATTTCTTATATGTTGTCCAATTTGTTTATGATTTTTTTTATCCCTGTTGTATCTTATTTGTCCTCTTTCATTTCTTATATTGTTTATTTGAGCCCTCTCTATTTTTTCTTGATGAACTTGTCCAAATGTTTATCAATTTGTTTTTTCTTTTCAAAGAACCAGCTCTTGGTTTCATTTATCTTTTCTTTTTTTTTTTTTTTTTTGGTCTCTATTTTATTTATTTCTTCTCTGATCATTATTATTTCATTCCTTCTGCTGACTTTTGGGCTTGTTTGTTCTTTTTCAAGTTCCTTTATATACTAATAGGCCAGGATTTTTATTTGAGAGTTTCCTTGTTTCTTGATGTAGGCTGTATCATTATAAACTTCCCTCTTATAACTGCTTTTGTGCATCCCACAGATTTTGGACAGTTCTGTTCCTATTTTCGTTTGTCTTGAGGTATTTTCTGATTTCTTCTTTGACTCAAATTTTTTCCAGTAGCATGTTTTTTAGCCTCTATGTGTTTGTGCTTTTACTATTTTTCTTTGTGTAAAAGATTTCTATTGTTGTGATCAGAAATAATGCTTGATATAATTTCTATCCTTTTAAACTTGTTGAGACCTTTCATGGCCTTGCATGTGATCACTCCTGGAGAATGTTCCACGTGAGTTTGAAAAGAAAGTGTACTCTTCTGTCTTTAGATGGAGTGTCCTTTAGATATCTATTAACCTGACTAGTCTGTTGTATCATTTAAGACCACTGTTGACTTTTTGGCTTTCTGTCTTTGATGTAAGACATTGATGTAAGTGGGGTGTTGAAGTACCCTGCTACTATTTATTATTGTCAACTTATCTCTTTATGTCTTTATTATTTGCTTTATATATTTAGGTGCTTCTCTATTGGGTGTATATATATTGATGAGTATAATGTCTTCTTCTTGTATTGATCACTTTATCATTATATAATGTCCTTCTTTGTCTCTTGTTATAGAGTTTGTTTTTAAAGTCTATTCTGTATCATGTGAGTATTGCTACCCCCACTTGTCATTGCCATTTGTATGAGAAATATCTTTTTCCAGCTTCTCACTTTTGTCTGTGTGTGTCTTTAGTTCTGAAGTGAGTATCTCATAGGCACCATATAGAAGAGTCTTCTTTTTTACCCAATCAGCCACCATGTTTCTTTTGATTAGAGCATTTAGTCCATTGACATTTAAAGTAATGATTCATAGTTATGTACTTATTGCTATTTTATTTCTTGTTTTCTGTTGTTTTTGTAGTTCTTCACTGTTCTTTTCTTCTTTTAGTTTCCTCCCTTGTGGTTTGATGCTTTTCTTTAGTGGTATGTTTGTATTCATTTCAGCCTTGTTTTTCTGTATCTATTGTAGGTTTTTGATTTGTGGTTACCATGGGGTTTGTACATGTTGACCTATAACTATATCTATTTGTTTCAAACTGGTACTCCTTCAAGTTCAGACACTTTCTAAAAGATCTACATTTTTTACTCCCTGCTCCCACATTTTGTGCTTTTGATGTCAGACTTTACATCTTCATGTTTATTCCTTTACTCATTATGTAGTTATACTTGATTTTACAGTTTTTGTCTTTTAATTTTTGTACTAAGTCATTGATCCTCATTCTTTATTATATATTTGCCTTTACTAGTGGCATTTTTTCCCTTTCCTAGTTACTTCTTGTTCTTGCTTCTTTCTTATTTCTTGTTATAAGCTTTTCTTTTCCACCTTGAGAAGACCTTTTAACATTTCTTTTCAGGTCAGTTTAGTATTGATGAACTTTTTCATTTTTGTTTGTCTGAAAAGCTTTTAACTCTCCTTCTATTCTAAATTATACTTTTGCTAGGTAGAGTATCCTAGGTTGCAGGTTTCTCCCTTTTAGCACTTTGAATATATCATGCCACTCCCTTCTGGTCTTCAAACTTTCTGCAGCAAAATCAGCTGTTAGCCTCATGGGGTGTTGCTTGCATATGCCTCTGTTTTTCTCTTGCTGCCTTTAGAATTCTTTCTTTATCTTTAACTTTTCCATTTTAATTATAGGTCTTGATGTGGGTCTATTTGGGCTCATCTTTTTGGGGACATTCTTTGCTTTTTGTCTAGATATCTGTTTCCTTCTTCAGTCTTATGAAGTTCCAGCCATAATTTCATCAAATACATTTTTTGATCCCCTCCACTTTCTCTTTTCCTTCTGGGACCCATAAAATGTGACTGTTTGTGTACTCAGTGTTATCTCAAAGATCCCTTAAACTGTTCTAATTTTTTAAATTTGTCTTTTTGCTGTTCTGACTAGATGATTTCCATTATTCTATCTTCCAGATCACTTATGCATTCTTCTGTTTCACCTAGTCTGCTTTTCATTCCTTGTAGTGTGTTTTTCATTTCAGTTATTCTTCAGTTATAACTAGTTCTTTTTATATTTTTTAGTTCCTTGTTAAACTTCTCACTGTGTTCATCTACTCTTTTCCCTAATTCAGTTAGCATTCTTACTACTAATGCTTTGAATTCTTTACTGGTAAACTGTTTATTTCTGTTTCATTATTTGCTTTTCCAGGGGTTTTCTCTTGCACTTTCAATTGAGACAAATTCTTCTCCTCATTTTTCTTATCTTTCTCTGTCTCTGAAATTAAGTGAAACAGTTATCTATGGTGGTCTTGAAAGGTGTCTTTATGTTGGAGCATCCCTACATAGTTTACATGTGTCCAGTGGCTTTGGTGGGACAGCTGGATTTGATGAGAACACAAGTCACGTCTTTCCTCATGGTGTGCTGGCAGCTATCACCTTGGTAGGAGGTGGGGCTGGAGATGGAGGCATACTGCCAGACTCATGTGTGAAGTTGCACTTTCCCTCTGCTCAGTGGCCTTCACAACACTATCAGGCGTAGGGTTGGGTCTCAAGTTGCTGAGGGTTGGGTCCAAGCTAGCTCAGTTCCCTTTTAGTGTGTGCTCTTCTCTCCCAGCACTGGCACCCTCATCCCAGAAGGAAGCAGTGCTGGAGCAAGAGGGGTTGGTATTTATGTGAAAACTCAGTCTCTGTGCACTGATGCTGAATTGAATCTTAGAGTTTTGGGTGAAGTAGAAAAGAGTAGCTTTATTGCTTTGCCAGGCAAACGGGGACACAGAGGGCTTGTGCCCTCAAAAACTGTCCCCACCCAGGGGGATTTGGTGAGGAGTTATACGGCAATGGTTCAAGGGCGGGGTTGCTGATAAGGATCAGTGTGTGTGCAGGGTCTGCATTCCTTTAATTTGGCCTCAGGCAACTCCCAATCAGCCTCTGTGGTTCTTGATGTTATCAAACTGTGACCTTCTCTGGAATGAAGAATGCTTCATTAAGTAGTTAACATCTTCCATTTGTTGGGGTTTTTAGTTCTGTAGAAAAGCTCAAACATATTAGTATGTGTATCCATTGAGGTAGAACCATGATTCTGTCCCAAGGCTGCACTGTTGTTTCTTGGCTGCTGCTACCTTGTCTCTGCATCCCCTCCCTTCCCTGATTAGCAACTGTTTGAACCTGCCCTTTGGAATTCAAGGAAGATCATGGAGGCTGAAGTCTCTTTCCTACAAAGAAGAAACGGGGGTGGGGGGGGGCACAAAAAGCCTTCAATGCCCAGGAACCCAACAGGGTCCTGCTCAGTTTCACTACTGGGTATTTGGTGAGGGTTGGGGTGCAGGCTGTACTGGTTGGGATGCCATCAGAGATCCACACTGCCTCTGGTATGCCTCCTGTGCAATTGCCAGTAGTGACTGTCCCCTCCCTGCTCAGAACTGCTTACAGTTTGAGCTGCCTCTGCGTCTCATGGCTGAGCTTTCTCCTCAGTTGTCATAGCATTCATTTCACTGTGGGGCTGCAACACAAGGCCAGCAGGGCTGGAGTGTTTGTCAGCCCAGGCTGGGGTACACACTGGGTCCATCACAGGAAATCAGCCATTCACTCACAGGGTTTCAATCCACACTCTCCACCCTGTTTCAGGAGCAAGAAAGCCTTCACGCACTCCTCACAAATGGAATCTAGGCTTCTCACAGTACTCATGTTAGTCCACCAGCCCTCCAGTCAGCCAAGGGGTATCGTCTTCCCCTTGTCAGACCCCAGGGCTGTTGCACCCAATATGTGGCTTGAACCATTCACTCCCCAGGAAGGTTCTCTGCCCATGTAATCTCCTTTTTCTTCTGAGTCCCATCCCAGGGGCACAGATTGTGACCTGATTGGTTTTCTTCCCTTCTGATCCAATTCCATGTGGATCTTTCTTATAGCCTAGGTTGCGCAGGAATCTTTCTGCCAGACACCACTTAGTTTTCAATGAGAATTGTTCCACATGTAGATAAATTTTTGATGTGCTCCTGGGAGGAGGTGAGTTTTATGTCCTCCTACTCTGTCATCTTAATTTGACACTGGGAATGATTTTTCATATGCTAGTAAGCCCTTTTAAACTATTAGTGACTTTCTTATATTTGAACCTAGGCCAAACCACTGTAAAAATTCATGGGCTCACAACATATCTTAGATATCACATCTTAAGCTCAGAGATCAGAACTTGGCCTATAATCTTGGTAGCCACATCTGTGTACCAAGTTGATTTTACCTCATCAGAGAGAGTTAGTGAACTGTGTTCAGTACTGTAATTACAGCTTTGAGCAGGCATGTCCTACGTGTACAAGGCTATTTAGCAAAAAGCACTGAGCAGAGAGACAGGGCCACCTATTGAGATAAGCAAAGATCAAGTAAAAGGCACTGACTGGATCAAATGCTAATCTCTGCAGAGATCTTGTTTCTTGAATATTAGTGCAACTTCATTGTTTCTTGAATATTAGTGCAAATTAATTCCTGCATAAAAGATGTTATTTATATACTACAAGAACACTCTTCTGGGTACTGGTAAAGAATAAAAAAGACTAATAAGACATGGTTCATGTCCCTAGGGAACATAAATAGAAATAAATAGAGGTAAGCATTAGCAAGTAGTGTAATTAGACAGGTATAATTTTGGTAAACCATCTTTACAGAAGAAATTAGAAAAAGACATTAAAACTAAAGGTTCTATGCTAAGTGTTACGCTAATTATGTATCAAGAAAAATACTTCAGAAGGGAGTGGTAGGGCATATTTAAAGTGATAAAAGGGAAAAACCTGCAACCAAGATTACCCAGTAAGGATCTCATTCAGATTCGACAGAGAAATTAAAACCTTACAGACAAGCAAAAGTTAAGAAAATTCACCACCACCAGCTTTACAACAAATGCTAAAGGAATTTCTCTAGGCAAGAAACACAAGAGAAGGAAAAGACTCACAATAACAAACCCAAAACATATATGAAAATGGTAATAGGACCATACATATCAATAATGACCTTAAATGTGAATGGATTAAATGCTCCCACCAAAAGACACAGACTGGCTAAATGGATACAAAAACAAGACCCATATATATGCTGTCTACAAGAGACCCACTTCAGACCTAGGGACACATGCAGACTGAAAGTGAGGGGATGGAAAAAGATATTCCATGCAAATGGAAATCAAAAGAAAGCTGGAGTAGCAAGTCTCATATCAGACAAAATAGACTTTAAAACAAAGACTATTACAAGACACAAAGAAGGACACTACATAATGATCAAGGGATCAATCCAAGAAGAAGATATAACAATTGTAAATATTTATGCACCCAACATAGGAGCACCTCAATGCATAAGGCAAATACTAACAGCCATAAAAGGGGAAATCAACAGTAACACAATCATAGTAGGGGACTTTAACACCCCACTTTCACCAATGGACAGATCATCCAAAATGAAAATAAATAAGGAAACACAAGCTTTAGAAGACACATAGACCAGATTGACTTAATTGATATTTATAGGACATTCCATCTAAAAACAACAGAATACACTCTCTTCTCAAGTGCTCATGGAACATTCTCCAGGATAGATCATATCTTGGGTCATAAATCAAGCCTTGGTAAATTTAAGAAAATTGAAATCATATCAAGTATATTTTCCAACCACAAAACTATGAGACTAGATATCAATTACAGTAGAAAAACTGTAAAAAATACAAACACATGGAGGCTAAACAATATGCTACTAAATAACCAAGAGATCACTCAAGAAATCAAAAAGGATTTCAAAAAATACGTAGAAACAAATGACAGTGAAAACACAATGACCCAAAACCTATGGGATGCAGCAGAAGCAGTTCTAAAAGGGAAGTTTATAGCAATACAATCCTACCTCAAGAAACAAGAAAAATCTCAAACAACATAACCTTCTGCCTAATGCAATTAGAGAAATAAGAACATAAAAAATCAAAAGTTAGCAGAAGGAAAGAAATCATAATGTTCAGATCAGAAATAAAAAAGAAATGAAGGAAACAATAGCAAAGATAAATAAAGCTAAAAGGTGTTTCTTTGAGAAGGTAAACAAAATTCATAAACCATTAGCCAGACTCAACAGGAAAAAAAGGGAGAAGACTCAAATCAACAGAATTAGAAATGAAAAATGAGAAGTAACAACTGTTATGTTATGCAGAAATACAAAGGCTCACGTGAGACTACTACAAGCAACTATATGCCAACAAAATGGACAACCTGGAAGAAATGGACAAATTCTTAGAAAAGTACAAACTTCCAAGACTGAACCAGGAAGAAATAGAAATATGAACAAACCAATCACAAGCACTGACATTGAAACTGTGATTAAAAATCTTCCAACAAAAAAAAGCCCAGGACCAGATGGCTTCACAGGCGAATTCTTGCACTATTGATGGGAATGTAAATTGATACAGCCACTGTGGAGAAAAATGTGGAGGTTCCTTAAAAAACTAAAGATAGAACTACCATATGACCCAGCAATCCCACTACTGGGCATATACACTGAGAAAACTGTAATTCAAAAAGAGTCATGTACCACAGTGTTCTTTGCAGCACTATTTACAATAGCCAGGACATGGAAGCAACCTAAGTGTCCATCAACAGATGAATGGATAAAGAAGATGTGGCACATATATACAATGGAATATTACTCAGCCATAAAAAAAATGAAATTGAGTTATTAGTAGTGAGGTGGATGGACCTAGAGTATGTCATACAGAGTGAGGTAAGTCAAAAAGGGAAAAATACATACGTGTGTTAATACATAATATGGAATCTAAAAAAAAATTGTTCTGATGAACTTATGGACAGGACAGGAATAAATACACAGCGAGTAGTGAATGGACTTGAGGACATGGTGTGGGGGAAGGGTAGACTGGGACAAAGTGAAAGAGTAGAATTGACATATATACACTACCAAATATAAAATAACTAGCTAATGGGAAGCAGCTGCATAGCACAGGGAGATCACCTCGGTGCTTTGTCACCACCTAGAGGGTGGAATAGGGAGGGTGGAAGGGAAGCACAAGAGGGAGGGGATATGGAGATATATGTATGCATATAACTGATTCACTTTGTTATACAGCAGAAACTAACACAATATTGTAAAGCAATTATACTCCAATAAAGATGTTAAAATATTTTTTTTCATTCTTTATTGGAATTAACAACACTTTTCTACTGTATTTCCCTGCCACCTTTATCTTGAATCTATTGACTCTGTAGTTCTGTTTCTGGCCTGTCTATTCTGCTCTTTTGATCTATTTTATGTGCATATACCAATAACAAACTGTCTTAATCACAACAGCTCTGGTCCTGATATATGGTAATGTTAAGTCCTTAGCTTCTGTTGTTATCTTGCCTTGGCTATTCTTAACTTTTCTTATTTCTACATAAATTGTAGAATCAATTTTCCCATATTCCCAAAAAAGACTCCTGGGACTTTTGGGCAATTTCATTCACTATATAGATCAGTTTGAGGAAAATTGACATTTTTGATATGCGATATTCATTTCAAAATATAACTATCCCTCCATTTATTTGTTTTTTAATTTCTTTCATCATATTGTGTAATATTCTCTATAGGAGCCTTGAAGGTGTTTCCCTAGATATATACTCCTCCACATGTGATGTATTAAGCTGCTAGTATAAATGGCATATTTTGTTTGTTAATTTTATTTATTTGTTTTTTTCAATTAGAAATACATCATTTTACATTAATAAATTCAATGATTTTGCTAGATTCACTTACTGATTTTCATAATTTTTATATTGATTATTTCATATTTTTTATATATGCAATCAGATCATCCATGAATAATGAAAGTTTTATTTCTTCCTTCCCCACGCTTATAACTTTTATTTCTTCAGTTATTTCAAAAGTTTTGTCCTTACGGACAATGTTGAACAGCAGTGGTGCTGGGAAGTATATCTGTCTTCTTCCAGATCTCAGAGGGAAATTATTAGGTATTTTACCATTAAGTTTGATGTTTTCTCTGGGATTTTTATAGATACTTATCAGACTGAGAAAGTTCTCTTCTCTTCTCTCTCTCTCTCTCTCTCTCTCTCTCTCTTTTTTTTGCTAAGTTTTTTTTCCCTAAGTAATCATTAAAGAGTGTTACATTTTTCCAGGTGTACTTTCTGTCCTTATTGAGATGATATTTTCCTCCCCTCATATTAACATTTGTCTATTATGTCTTCATTTATTCTTTAACATTTAGGCTGTCTCAATCATAGTGCTTTAACATGTTTCTTTCAAACAACATATAAAGATGTTTTTGATATAATACATGAATTTTTTTCTTTTACCATTGAATTAATTTATATTTATTGATGTGACATATATATTAGTTTGTGATTGCTATGTTGTCTGCTCCGTTTTTAATGCTTCTGTTTTCAATATTTTGTTATTTTTGTTTTATTTTCCTCATATCTGTTTGTTTATAGTTTTGATTTGTGTGTTTGTGTGTGTGAGCACTTGCATGCGTATACGTTGTCTGTGTGTGCCTGTTTTCCCTCAGCTAATTTAGAAAGTTTATAATGGGTTTTTAAAAATTAGCTATTATATCAAAGACATTTAGTAGTATACATAATATTCTCAATTAAGATCCTTTGTTTTTCAATGCCAGCTACCACTTGACCACTGTATTGGTTAGTGTTTTCTTATCTTTAATTTTTGGTAGTTTCCTCTTATAATGTGATGAAATAGATTTAAAGCATTACTTCTTGATTTGTTTATATATTTAATGCCTATTGGTTTTCCTTAAGGAAAGTTTAAAAAATGAATGCACCTAAACTCTTTCTATCTGTATTAGTTTCCTATTGCTGCTTTAATAAATTACCACAAACTTAGCAGTTTAAAACACTGCAAATTTTTCTTATAACTCTGGAGTCTAGAAATCCAAAGTCAGTCTCACTGAGCTTAAGTCAAGATGTCAGCAGGGCTGGTTCCTCCTGGGATCTAGGAGAGATTCCATTTCCTTGCCTTTTTCAGGTTCTAGAGGCTGTCCACATTCCTTCCATCCAGCAATTGTATCACTCCAAATTTGCTTCCATCATTCCATCTCCTTTGTCATTACCTTCCTCTTATAAGACCCTTGTGACTACACTGAACCTACCTGGATAATCCAGGAAAATCTCCCCATCTCAAGATCCTTAATTTGATCACATCTGTAAATCCCCCGTTCTACCTTTTGTCATGTAATATGACTCATTGACAGGTTCCTACATCTTTGGAGGGGAGAGTCATTATTCTAGGTACCATACCATCTTTCCTTTTTCTTTTTTTCCCTTAATGTTTTCTTTTCAAGTATTTTTATATGGTTTATTTTCAAACATTTACCTCTGTTGGGGGAAGTCATCGAGAGAACATGATTGCTATTTACCTGGGCAATCAGTGGCTCCTCTCTCCCTTCCCGGTCCTTGGAATTTACATTCTACTCACCATGTCCACAGTGGGAGCCATTTTCAAGGTCGCAGCTCTCAGAGAGCAATGTATTGTTGAGACCATCTGGACAGTAAACATGACTAAACCCAGTTAAGGCCTCGACATAAACTTTTAACATTCTGGCGGGCAGATGCGGAGATCTACTTGTTTTACGACTGCCCAAGACAAACCACATATGGAAATTCCCTTGCTTATTAAAGCGGCCACGTACAAATTCAAAGTGGTCTGCCTCTTTTATTTGGTCTCTCCTTGCCCTCCATGTATGGAAGCTAGTTTCAGATTTCACCCAGGAAACTCATGAGGTTGGGAACTAACAACCTCTTGTAATCCTATTTTTCCAGTTGTTCCATCTTACATTTTATGTAAATTCAGTGTGTTTTTTAATATCTTAATTAGTAAAATTCAATTTCAGAAGTTTATGTTTGTTTTCTTCAAGAAGGTCTCACTAGTGCTATATTTTCTTGGTGATTTTTTTTGTGTTTGAGGATGCAGGCTATAGCTTTTATTATGAATGTCGATGTGGTTGGTACAATACTGTTGGGTCAAATTTTCTTCAAAATTTCAGTTATTGCTCTAATGTATTCTGCATTTGAATTAGTAGAGAAGTCTGAAGATACCCTGATCTTTTTCCAATTGTAAATGACTTTGCAAAATTTCTTCATCCTTGAATTTCAATTACTTAATCAAGATATATTTCATTATTGATAGTTTTAGATCGAATTTTTCTCCTAGAAAAAGTTATGTGCTTTCTTCTTAATTTCCAATGCTTCCTGTATTTCAGGAAAGTTTTCCCCTCTCTCTGAAAACATGTACATTTTATTAATGAATTTGCTCCTACAGGGAAACCAGTTATCCTTGGGTTGATCATCTTTGCCTTCCGCACCCATAGTGTTTTCATTATTTGATTTAATCGCTGTTTTATCCTTTGTCTTTATTCTGAATATATTTTTTCCTGTTTGTCAGACATTTTCACCTGTCTATTCTTCTCCTTTCTGCATTTAATATATTTGCTAATTCAGTAATAGCATAATATTGGTCCTATATTTGTCTACTTCCTCTTCAATCTCCCTTTTCATGTCTTCTCTTGTTTTATTATTTTATCTCTTAGGTGTTGATTTATTAGAACCATGTTTTCTATTAGAAATTTTAATGTAAATTATCCATTCATTTTCTTCTGAAATAGAGCTTCTGTTATTTTGCACCTGGCTCATTTTTAACATGGAGAATTTGGCCCACACTTCCTATTTGCACTGATACTGTTTGTATAATTTCATGATGAGTGCTTACTTTATCCCCTTTTCTGACTCCTATTTATCTTTTCTCAAAGCTGCAGCAAGCCTGTGTGTGTTCTGTGTATATTTGAGAGACGGTGTTTGAAAAATAGGCGTGGAATTGGAATCAGCTGGGGCTAGGTATAAACCTAATCAGAAAAACTAAACTGTACCTTGTTTATCACTGTCTTATACCCTAGTTAACTTTGCAGAAGACGTATCATAATCCATGCCAGAATTTCTTCAGGCTTCAAATAGCACCTGTGAATTTGGTGCAAATTCTAAAACTCTGCATTTATCAGCTGCCTAAGTAGTTTTTAACCCTCTTTGATCCTGGATTCCTCCAAAGTCTTTTTCTAACCCTCTAAAGGCATAATAGGATGAGATTAACAATTTGATTTTAGGCCCCTGTGTTGAGTTTAGAGTGGATTGAAGATACTTTCACAGGTTCTTCTACTTTATACCACCCTAGAAATGTCTTTTCTCTTTTTTTGTGTTTAACTAAATTCTTGTTTATCCATGAGATCTTACCTCTGGGTGTCTGAAATGTTTCTACTTTTTCTCTCTGCTTTTCTCCCAGCAGGAGAACCAAAACCATAATGGTCAACCATGTTTCCTTTTCCTGAGGCTTTTGGTCCTCTTTGAGTTGCTTCCATGTATTCTCATTATGCTCTTTCCAACCATGGATTTTTAGTACAATTTTTTCAGGATGTTGTGAAATCACCTCTTCCTTCCTATACTTTTCATTGGGCTTTTGGGAATAACATAGAGCTAAACCAAGTCATCCCTTGTAGAATATTTTTAAAAGCCTTCTCTTTCTCTGACTACCAGCTCTTGTTTTGATGACCTCTGCTGTATTTGTGGAAGTTTGTTGTTTGTTAGTTGGTAGGTTTCATTTTGTCTTTAGCCTATTTGCACCCATATTTTTAGGTCTGGAGGCAGTGAAATTTTAAGATTTAATATAATTCTATTATCTTTGGAAGTTTGTATTTAGATTCATTAAGTCTTTTCTAAAAGTAATTTTTCTTCTATTCAATTATATTACGTTTTGATTCTTTTGGGTCATTTCCATTAGTGTTCGGAATGGAAATATGTTGGTGAACGTGATTTCCATGGTGCAGGCAACCCTAACTATGACTGACTTTGGCATGAGTTAATGTTATTGAGGCTAACAAGATCTGCTTCCAAGCCCTGGCCCTGTTCTACTTAAGCATGATTTGAACCTGGGAAAACAACTCTCCTCTTAAGTTATAATTGATTTTTTGAACTGTACCCTCCAGTCTCTGAGGAAAATAAGAAATTTGGAGCTACAATGGGAATTCATGTGCACTGTTTGGTGAAGCATATCTTAATAGGATTTCTTTAACCAAGCAAGCTAAATCTTGAAACTCAGAGTTCGGTTGACTGTTTTTCCTTAACTTCTTAGGATTTACCTTTGACTAATTTCTTTCAGATAAAACACTGGATTAAGGGTCTGCAACCATCATTGTGCATTAGAATCACCTGGGAAGTTTAAAGAACAATAGCTGCCCAGGTTCTAGTGATAGAAATTTTATCTAAATTTATCTGGGGCTGGACTCTGATAGTGGTGCTTTTAAAAAGCTCCTAGAGGTGTCAAAAGTGTAGCCAGAGTTGAGAGCCATTGTAACAGAAAATGAATCAGGAGGAAGATCCATCTTCAGGAGTGACAGTAAGGGAACACTGGCTTAACACCACTACAATTCAGGATAAATGAAAGTAAATTGTTTCCCCTTCCCTTGGAGCCCAAGATAAATTATTTTAATTTGAATTATTTTGCAACATCATTATTGAAAAAGAGTGCTTTTCTTCTGGGGAATAAAAACAAGCTTTCCTTTGAAATTTGGATGAAAATATTAAAATCTTATTTTTACAGTCAGGTCTATTTGAGGTAAATTACTCTGAGTTGGTGAAAAATTAATTTCTTCATGGACTATTGAAGAGAAAGCTTGATTTCAAGCTTACTTGAAACTTGCTATCATTAGGAGAAAAAGAAGTTAAATGTATGTTGAAAGATCCAAATTTTTTAAAAAAAGAAACCAAACAACCTATAGATTTTTCCTCAGAGACTGGCCATATGTGTGGGGCTAGGGAGATGCCTCTAGTTTACATTTACCTGTTAACCTACTGTGCTACTAGAAGATCTTAGTCATTCTCTGTATATTCAAGTTTTTTTTAAAAAATTGATCTCATCAGTAAATTAAGCATTCCAACTTTTTCTCTGCTGAGAACCAGTGCCATTTATCCAGCTAGAGTAAATAATGTAGGCTGAATTTTTAACCAGGTTCTATCTCATGTGGATAGCTTCATCTTTTAGAAAATGCTTCCAGTCTTGGTAGACCAGATCATATCAGTGATTCTCAAAATGTTGTAAGACTGTCAGAGGGGGCTGTCCCTGTTGTAAAAGAACAACATCACATGTTAAGAAAACTAACCTAGTGGCCACTTGAAAAGCCACAATGGTTGTCTGTAGATACACAATCTGATATTAAGTTGTTAGGTATGATTTAGCTAAGAAATACATCAAATTGTACATATAGAATCAGGTGCTTCTTGGAACCTAGGAATTTACAAAAAGGAAGAAAGGAAGGGAGGAAGGAAAGAATGAAAGAAAGAAAAAAAGAGAAAGAAATCATTTAGTTTATCAAACATTTCCTAAAGTGATATTTGTAATTCATGTTATTCCATGGATGATTCAGTTTACAAAAATATAGCTATCATAGGTATATTTACTTTCAAGAGATGAAAAAAATTACATTTGGTGCAATCTATTCCCCACATTTAAAAAATTATGCTTTTTAAGAATCATACAAAGTTAATTGATTTATCATAAATTGCCATCATGTACTTTCTACTTATTATTCAATAATTCAAAAATGTAAATGATCCCCACACTGTCAAATCTCTATGTGGGATACCACTGGTAAATATATTATTGAATGATTACACTTTTAGGATAGATGTAATTATCAAGTACCAATCAATAATGTTTGCCTTATGAGAGCAATATATTGAAATAGGAAAAAAGGTTTCTTCAGCATATTTTTAATCAATCAGGTAAGTTTCACAATATGTTTAGACTGGAGTGAAGCTGACACTTTCAAAACAGCCAAGATTGAATAATATAAACCTCCTTGAGCCAAATACTGGTGATTCTCGCCAAGGAAGATATTTGTCTTTGTTCAGCATTCGTTCTCCAAAACTATCACGTTTCTCTTAGGGCATTTTTCCTCCCGTGTAAAATTCATTCTTTAGTGCATTCATTCATTCTCCCAACATTTTATATGTGTCTACTATATGCCAGAGACAGTAGCAGTGAGCTAACAATGTATATGTCAACATGGAGAATATGGAATCGTGAGAGAAATAGGCCTTAAGCAAATATTTCATCTAAAATGTTAATAATGCTATGAGAGGAGAATACAAGTTCTTATGAAACCTTTGGAAGATATTATCTAAGGTAGAAGTTTGGGAGAGCTTGTATGAGGAAATGATATTTGAGCTCAGATCTGAGAATAAAAGTCGTTCATTTAGTAAGAAAATGTCAGAGAGATAAATGAAATGTGATTAAATCCTTGATGTAGAAGACAGCATGCATAGGTACTTAAAGGAACTGAAAGAAGGCTTATGTGTATGGTGGGCCAAGAGCAAGGGAAAGAAGTACTAGGGACTATGAGAGACTATGTAGCAATCTAGAAATGACAGAATTAAAATTTACTTTTATTTAAGGGAAGTGAGAGAAATGGAATGAGAGAATGATGTTTTGTTGTCAACATTGCTTAAATTTAATTTTACAGCTTAAATAATATTTACCCCTATTAAAAAAAAAAAAAAAGTGTAGTATTTCTCTTGTGTATGCCAGTACCAAGTGACAACAGTGTGCTAAAGATTTAGCCACAGAGGGCAAATAGTCAGATTTAACTATGGATATATTTAGAACATGTTTCCTCTTTAAAAACATTATGGAATACATATATCTATGCATTAGAGCTAAATCAATGTTTTCTGTTTCATAGCAAACAGAAAAATCCTTAAGGATTTAAATTTGAAGATTTCATGTGATATCCTTTATATAATTGTCATAAACACAATCTAATTTACCTTTAAAACATACATTGATTTAAATATTATTTGAGTAATCTTGCTTCTAGGCATTTGAAGACAAATGTTTTAGAAGTTTGTATTGGCTGTCTGTTTAGTTGTCAAAATCTCTCCCTATAATCCCTCATCATAACACTAAAACTGAAAACATCTCCTATTGATATGTATCTTATGTAATTTATAGTCTCCAGGATAAACAATTTTTCAACCAATTATTGAAATTTCTGAAGAAAATCTAATGTTTAGAAATTAAATTATTGTAGTCCTCAGTGTAAGGTTTAGGAAACAAAATTCTAAGTTGTTTTTTTTTTAATTGTAATAGTATTTTACTATAAAGTTCATTGAATGGTGTACTCTCCTGCTGAAGGTAATTTGGGGGTTAGGTCTTATACGTACACATGAAGAACTGATGCACATATATTCACTAGGCACTTACTTTTGGTCCAGTATGATGTTAGGTGTTGGAAAAGAAGTGTATCATGATTCCTGCCCTCAATTAACTTGCAATCTAAGTAGGAAAGTACACTCACATATTTTTAGGATCAGAGATAATTAAAGGCTAACTGAAATGGAGATATGAAAACAGTGGGTTTGTCTAGATGAGAGCAAGTTGTGTTTATTAGGAAATATTCATAGATTTTTTTATACTTGAGGTAGGACTAGAGAGTTGGGTAGGACTTGGCCAGCAGTGAGAAAGGGCAAGAACACACCAGAAATGTGATTGAAGTATCAGGGTACAGAGTTGAGAATCAGAAAGGAGCTTGTGGGTCTTGGGGAGGGAAGCAGTGGAAACACAGCCCTGACTAAAGGAAGATGTATATTGAAAGTAACAGATAATAAGCTTGACTAAGGGAAGGGTCAGATTATAAGAAGTGGCGATGCTACTAGCAGACTTGCAGAGTGTGGTGTTATGCACATTAGAGATTTTTGGACAAGGCTGACAGGAAAGTGGGATAGGAGGAGTGTCAGTTTGAAAAATGAAGTTATGAAGTCACAACTTCATAACTCATTACATTTCCAGAGCTAAGAAGTGTGTATGTATGTACATGTATATGTGTATATAAATAAAAATATGGTAGCCCATTATATACTTGTAGTAGCTGAGTGACATACAGCTGAGCATTGAGAGGCACAATTTTGTAGTATTTCTGAATTTAACATCTAAAATTAAACCAGCTGGGTTTAAATTCTGGCTCTGACACATACTAGCTGTGTGATAACAGGCAAGCAAACTCTGTGTTTCCTGTTGTGAGCATTAATGAGTTATTATGAGTCAACAGTTAACAACAATGCCTAGAACATAATAAAGGCTATATATATATATAACCTATTAGTATTATTATTAAGCTAGCAGCAGAGTCTTAAGTAAATAGGTATAAATATATTTAAGAAAGGAAAAAGCATTTGTAATGGTACAAGCAAGAAAAAGTAACCATCCAATGCAGTTTGAAATATTGTGGGTGGAAGAAATAACATAATTTGACAACCAAATTTTGCTCCAAATTAGTAAGTAACATAGACAAATGACTTTTTTTATCCACTTCACCTACAAAAGATGTGGAACCAGTTTCTAAGGTTTCTTCCAGTTTTGACTTTTGTGCTTTGTTGCTGCTGAGAGCTTATAAGAAAGTGCTTATTTCCTAGGCTTGAAAAAATTCCATTCTTGGGCTTCCCTGGTGGCGCAGTGGTTGAGAGTCTGCCTGCCGATGCAGGGAACACGGGTTCGTGCCCTGGTCCAGGAGGATCCCACATGCCACGGAGCGGCTGGGCCCGTGAACCATGTCCGCTGGGCTTGCGTGTCCGGAGCCTGTGCTCCACAACGGGAGAGGCCACAACAGTAAGAGGCCCGCGTACCGCAAAAAAAAAAAAAAAAAAAAAAAAAAAAAAAAAATCCATTCTTAGAATACTGAGGAAACAACTCAGTAACAGATTCTGTGGAATGGGCAAGATTTTGGAAGCTTTATGATGCATAAACGTTATAATCTAAATGGAAGATAGAATCCACAAACTCATCATCAGTATGCTTGTTGTCACTTGCATCAAAGATCTAGCAAATATTAAATTGATGATTTATAGAAACAAAAAAAGTAGTAGAGGAAGCAGTGATCACTAGAGCCTAGAAACAATTCTCTAAAACTCATGTCCATTTTAGCTCCTTTCTTTGTCACTATCAGGGAAATACAGATTCAAGGCTTTTTACAGTTTCCCCAATTCCCCAGACAAGGTAGAGAGACATGCATTGGATGTATGAACTTCTATGTGGATCAGTAACTTGTTGAAATTGCTTTCAAATGTTTGCTCTGGAAGAGGGAGAATTATTGATTGAAGAGCTTTGTGAGGTAGAATTCAAAGTGAAAGATGAAAACTGTAAATAAAGAACATTCTGTTGAATTTAAGAAAAACACGTATAACAGAGCTGTCTAAACATGAAATATGCTACCTTGAGAGGTCATGGGTTCCCACTGTTGACTGTTTTTAAACAGAATAGATAGCCCTGTATCAAGAAATCATAGAGAATGTGGCATGAATGTTTGTTTTTCCTGCCCGCCCTACATTTCCCCATATATTTGCGCAGCAATGAATTTTGCTTAGAGGAACTAACCTACCTTCATTGGGTAAGGTCTAATAAGGCTCTGGTAAGAGGGGCTGTTGATAGAATGTCCTTTCCTCTCCTGGCCAAGTTAGCAACTTGATACAAGTTAGTCAGAGTCTCTGCAGAATCTGAGCTGCAGAAGGTGGGAGCTTATTCCTCTCTTGAGATGGACGCGATAGAAACTGTCCATTAGTTCCCCCAGCTGGGTATTCAGAGTTGCTCTAATGTCTGTACTTCTCCAGATATAGCTTTTCAGTGTTTATTCTAAGAGATACTTCACACTTTTCTAATCAGTTCATAATATTTCAGAACTATCCAGATTTGCTGTCTGTTGTCTTAAAGCAAAGAATCCTAATTAATACACAGGTGTCAAGCTGCACATTAGTGATTGAACTGAATCACTGTTCAAATATCTTTAAGTCCAGACCACCTGAGATTTTCTGATTTAGAAAAATCTTTACCTCTTTTAATAGAAGATGAATAATAGAGAAATTGAGACACAAGAAAAAAATTGGCAGGTTGAAAAATCCCACCTACATTTTCTTCTGAATGTGATGTTGTGTGGAATTAGCCATAATTTACCTGTTGTACAGGCTTTTGAAATTTTGATTTATCTGAAGCTTTCTCTTTGGTTCCAATGTCCTGCAGTTGTTCTGGGCTGGATCTGTGACACCCTGATCTGTAGAAATGATCGAAGGACCTAACAGAGTAATTTCATGAAATCTGGCATTATAAATGTTAGCTTCAACAAACGAGCAGTCACATTTAAACTGCAGGCCAGCTGGGGACTTCCCTGGTGGTCCAGTGGTCAAGAATCCATCTTGCAGTGCAGGGGAAACTGGTTTGATCCCTGGTTGGGGAACTAAGATCCCACATGCCATGGGGTAACTAAGCCCTCGCGCCACAACAGAGAGAAGCCAGTGCACCACAACGAAGCGAAGAGCCCGGGCACCACAACTAAGAACCGACGCAGCCAAAAACATAAATAAATAAATATTTATACAACAACAAAAAAACACTGCAGGCCAGGGGACCCTGTCAGTCAGGAAAATAAGTGGAATTTACTGCTTTGAGGAGCCTGAATTGATTCCCTGGGCCAAATAGTGAAGAATTCCCTGAATTGGAGGCTCTCATCTCTCCTGCTGTCAGATCCATAAGATGTTATCTTCATGTATTTAAATATGCCATCTGGGTGATTGTTGGACATATGCAAATGCAATGTACTGCAGATAAGAAATCGGAAACAATCCACTCTCGTTTGCCTCTTTAGGGAATATGCCCTCAGTATCTTCTCTTTCTGTCCTCTACTTGTCTAAGCCACACTTACTCCCTTAGAGAAACACTGCACTACAGACCATTGCTGGAAGTTTACGTGCTCCGTTATATGACCTCCCTCATCTGTATCTCTCCTGTTGAGCTGAACTGTCTTGGCTTCTGCCAATTCTCTCCTCAATCTTCTCTCTATTTTGGTGCTCTTTAGTGATAGAGCTTTATCACTGTAATCATCTTTCTAATTTTTTCTGTTAATTGGAGCAGTCAAATTTTCTAATTTGGGGAAATTGTATATGTGTGTATATGCATATATATATATAAATATATTAAAATATTTATTTAAATATTCTATTAAACATAAAATGTTCCATTTCCTCAGGAGTTTTATTTGCCACAGAATTCTATGTTTTATTCTCCTATTCTTGTAATCTCTCTTAAATCTTCAATTAATTTTTCTTCCTTATTCTAAATATGAACTATTTTATAAACTTAAACTTCTAGATGTCTTTTTTGGCCTTTAAAAAAAAGCAGTCTGGATTTAGACATTCTGTTTGTGTGCATGTACAAGCAAGTGTACATATGGTTTTCCATTTTATTTTTTCCTTCATTCTTATTTAAGTTACTTATGGTTTATTTAGTTGCTATTTTCCCCAATTAGTATTTTATTCATTTATTATTTCTTCTTTGTAATTAAAGGTTTTCATGGCCATAAATTTTTTGCTGAGTACAGATTTTACTGTGCTTTATTACTATTGTCATGGATTATTCTGATTTTCCGAGTCTGTACTTTTTATTCTAATTTCATAATTTTGTAAGCATATTTCTTTTCTAAAAAGTTTATCTTTGTCACAGTTTATTTCTAAATTCTTACTTTAAAATTTTCCACTTTTCAGAGAATATGAGATACAATTTTCTATTTCAAATTTTATAAACTTCTTGTGGTAAATCACAGTGACATATTTTGTAAGTCTTTTATAGACATAAGAGCAATGTACTTTTTCTATTTGAGATAGACTTCTCCCTCTTTCTTTCTTTCCACACCTTTGTTGTTCATATTAAACACTTCCTACATGCAATTTATTTTTCCTACTCTGTCCAATTCTGAAAGAGGTGTATTGAGGTCTCCCACACTGGGGCTTATCTTTTTATTCTCTTAATAGTGTCTTCAAAGAGCAGAAATTTTTAATATTTATTAAGTCTTATTCATCAGTCTCTCTTATGAATATGGTTTTGGTGTATATCTAAGAATTCTTTGTTTAACCCAAGGCCACAAAACTTTTATCCTATCCTTTCTTCTAGAATCTACAATCCATTTTGAATTATTTCTGTATGTGATGCTTTGTATGAATTGAAGTTCCTTTTTCATTTTTTTGATATCCAAATGTCAAACACTATTAATGGAAAAAGATATTGTCTGCACCTTCATGGAAATTCAGTTGTCCATGTGTGGGCGTATTTCTGTACTACTTTTTGTTGTTGTTCCATTGATCTATTTCTCTGTTTTTACACAAATACTACAGTGCTTTGATTACTGTAACTTTATAGTAAGTCTTGAAATAAGGTAGAGTTAGTCCTCCAACTTTGTACTTTTTTTTCAAAGTTGTTTTGGATACTCTAGACCTGTATGAATTTTAGAAAAAGTTTTTAAGTTTCTCCACAAAAGCCTGCTTTGTTTTTGATTAGGATTGCATTGAATTTACAGGTCAATTTGGGCAGAATTGACTTCTAAACAACTTGAGTCTTCCATCTCATGAAAATGGTATATTACTCTATTTATTTAGGTCCCTTAAAATTTCTCTTAGGAATATTTTACATTTTCAGTCTATAAATCCTGCACATATTTTGTAAGATTTCTACCTACGCACTTACTTTTTTATGGGTGCCTTTGTAAATGGATTTTTGTTAAGATTTTATTCTTTCAGAGAAATTCTAGGTTCACAGTAAAATTAAAAGAAAGGTACAGGGATTTCCCATGTGCCCCACCCCCATACACACATAGCTACCCCACTATCAACACCCTCACCAGAGTGGTACATTTGTTGCAACTGGTGAACCTACATTTACATCATAATCACCCAAAGTCCATAGCTTACCTTAGAGTTCACTCTTGGTGTTGTACATTCTGTACGAACCTTATGGTATCATATCGAGTATTATCACTGCACCCAAAATCCTATTCATCCCTCCTCCTCCTCAACCCCTGGCAACCACTGACCTTTTTACTGTCTCCATAGTTTTCCACCCCTTTTCTAGAATATTATATGGTTGGAATCATACAATATGTAGCCTGTTCAGATTGATCTCTTTACTTGGTAATATGCATTTAAGGTTCCTCAATGTCTTTTCATGCTCATGAGCAATGCATGAGACTTCCTGTTGCTGCACATCCTCACCAACATTTGGTATCAGTGTTCTGGATTTTGGATTTTGTATTTTGGACATTCTGATAGGTGTGTAAGGGTATCTTGTTGTTGTTTTAAATTGCATTTCCCTGGTGACATATGATGTGGAGCATCCTTTCATATACTTATTTTCCATCTGCATGTCTTCTTTGGTGAAGTGTTTGTTAAGGTCTTTGGCACATTTTTAAATTGGGTTGTTGGTTTTCTTATTGTTGAGTTTTAAGAGGTTTTTTTTTTTTTTTTTTGTATAGTTTAGAAGAGTCCTTTAGCAGATAAGTCTTTTGTAAGTATTTTCTCCCAGTCTGTGGCTTGTCTTATTCTCTTAACATTGTCTTTCATAGAGCAAAAGTTTTTAATTTTAATGAAGTCCAACTCATCAATTATTTCTTTGATGTATCTTGCTATTAGTGTTATAGTTCAGAAGTCATCTCCAAAATGGTATTTTTATTTCACATTCCAACTGTTCAGTGCTGATATCTAGGAAAATGATTACAATTGACTGACTTTGTATCCTGAAAACATGTTAAACTATGACTTAATTCTAACAACTTTTGTGTAGATTCTTTGAATTTTCTACAAACTTTTGTTTCATCTTTAAATAGAGGCAAGTTTATGTCTTCCTTTCCAATCGTACCTTTTTTATTACTTTTTACGGCAGTATCTAGGCCTTCCAATATAATGTTGAATTGAAACAGTTAAAAAAGACCATTAAGTATGATGTTAGCTGTAGATTTTTGTTTGTCCTTTTTGTTTGTTTGCTTGTTCATGTTAATTATTAGGTTAAGAAAGACTTTCTACTTTGTTGAGATCTTTAAATATCATAACAGATGTTTAATTTTGTCAAGTACTTTCCTGCATCTATTGAGATATTCATATAGCTTTTCTTATTTAGTATGTGAATATAGTAACTACTAATTGATTTTTGAACGTTGCTTTTGCCTTAGATTCCTGCGGTGAACCTCAGTTGTTCATGATTTATTATCATTGTTACATAATGTTGGATATGGTTTGAGACTATTTTGTTGAGAATTTCTGTGTCTCTATTTGTAAGAGGTCTATAATCAAAGACATTTATTTGGTTTTATTATTAAGGTAGAGCTGACGTCATTAAATGGGTTTAGAAGTGTTCCTATTCTATTTTTTTTCTTGAGATGATTGTGTTGAATTAGTATTATTTTTTTCCTTTAATGTTTGCTCTAATTCACCAGTGAAACCATCTGGGCCTGGAGTTCTCTTTGTAAACTTAGCCTTTTGCTACTGCTCCCCTCCCGCAGCCAATGCCGTGGGTAAAGCTCCTGCAGACCTTCCTTATCTTCCCTGGTGACTTTCCATAGGAAAAGCCTGTTAGAGGGTTGAAACTCCCTATGTCTGCAGCCCCAGGGACTTCATACTCTCATACCAGCCCACATTCAGTTTTCAGCAACTTGTTAAAAAATATTAGCTCAATCTTATAACTGTCTCATGTGCTGTTTGGCAGTATCTGTTCCAGTTAGGAAAGGCCCTGTTTCTTCCTGCAGGTACCCATCTCCCTCTTGATTTCAGGATAGTTAAATGACCTGTGGTTTCAATTCTCTGATGATTTAAAGACAAGAATTTCTTTTTCAGCTTGTCAGTTTTTCTCTTGTGATGGGAGCCATGTTCTTCCAGCTCTTAAGTGAATTTTTTTTGACATCTCTGAGCTGAAACTGGAAACCCAATACTATGAATTGTTGATTTTACTTAATTGAGAAATCATCAGAACATCAAAATATTTGAATCACATAACTACAAAATATATTTTATTTGGAGCAAGTATCCGTTAGTACAAAATATTTTTAGAGGCATTATTTATTTTCTGAACTAAGAAACTCATATCTATATTTATGTTCGCTTAATTCAAACTTTTCAAAATTGCATAGTGGCTAATCAATGGATACTTATATGTACACTTTATACCTAACTACAGAAAATTAAGGTTTTACAGGGTTAATTAGAGAATTCAAATGAAGAAAAGCACAAAATTTAACTGGAAATTAAATAAACTAGGACAAAATTTTTATATTAGGAGATTGAATAATCTGGCTGTGTCACACAAATTATTTTCTAACTGTGCATGGGGAAAATTTTGATGTTACTTAAGCTTTAAAATATGTGTTATGCAGTAGTTCTAGAATATTATAGAAAAGCCAAATGCAAGTCTTTTTAATTTTTTGTTTTTGGGTCATTGATTGTTATTTATAATAAGGTACTCTCACACTTTTTTTTTTGGTCTGACATTTGAAACAATGGAAATACAGAAGGCATAGATTTCTTATGCAATGGCAGAGTTATTTGTTATGTTCTTATTCTGAATAGTTTGAAGATATAACATTTTGCTATTAATGTTCAAATCACACTGTAGTCTTAACTTTTTTATATTAAAAGAAAACTGTTTTCAATCAGTTCTGACCCAAGATTTGCACTTGAACTTGAAATATTATAGGTGATATGTAGAAAGTTAAGGAAACAACGAAACCACTTAGGAATTTATAGTCAGCATAATCGAGTGTTTACTTTAGATTGTCCACCTATGTGCTAAAATTCTCATTAGAGATTTCCTATCTTTGCACTGAAAGCTGATAAGCATACCACTAATTTCATCTATAATACAAAATAATACCAAAGAACATATTTGTTTTTAAGTTATGAAATTTATGTTCAGATAGTAAGAATATGTAGAAGGAGTTTTGTATGGTATCACCAAAAAGTGTTTGCAGAAAGGAAGTTCCATATGCAGTATTTGTCTTCTGAATATTCTTTGTTGTTGGAAAGAGATAGTGGAAAAGTATCAGAGATCATTTTTATGCTGAAATTTCCCATGATTAAATTTCAAATCAAATTTTCTTCTGTTTATAGAGCTATTTTTGAGAAAAGATAACTGAGAAATTTTCCTACCAAACCACTTCCCCCCAACCCATGTTATAATGAAGATTAGAACATGTTTGAATCCAGACAAAATGCACCTGAATCAATATGGTTTATAGTCTGAGTCTTTTAAAAATTCATTTTGTTTTAAAAGATCTGATAGCTTTATACAGCAAATCATCCAGCAGCATGGTTTTGTTTTGATAAATATTTTTGTGGGAATTTGAAACAAATTAACTGTTAACTAAGTGGTAAAAGAGCTTCTTGGAAAACTACACCCAGCATCAACCATTTGATTTTTTAAAAAACTTAATAAAGGTAAATAAGGTAAATTATTGACTCACTGTGATATACTATAAACCTAGTTACAAACTCTGTAGGATTCAAGGCTACCCATACTTTAAACTTCTCACCATATTTGATGGCACTTTGTTTATTTTAACTTTGCAGTTTAAAATTCCTTTTAGGAATGCCCTGGTGGTCCAGCGGTTAGGACTCCGTGCTCTCATTGCCAAGGGCCCCGGTTCAATCCCTGGTCAGGGAACTGATAAAAATCCCACAAACCGAGTGGGGCAGCCAAAAAAAAAAGTTTTCCTTTTCATACTGGTATATTTTCAGAAGACTTGCCTCTCAGAATCCATAACAGCAAGAAAATAAGGTAAAACATTCTTGATTTGAAATACCCCAAATATGAACATACCCTCTTTCTCTCTGTCCTCATAAGTTTGTGACAGCATTAAAAAAAAAAAAAAGGATCAAGTGAAAAATCACAAGGAATTACTAATCTCATTTAGCTGCCAGGACATCCTCTTTTTAGGGGCTGGTGGGTGGAAATGCTTTAGTATCCTACATTAATATAGACTAAACAAATGAGTATTTATTTACTTATTCGTTGAGTATACTTGTGTAATAATCATTTACATTTGCTTCCTCAGAATTTTCTGGTGTTTATCTCTAGTTATATCTTTATTTAGGTGGCTCAAGGATTTCTCCTTTACCTTTAAAATTGTTCAGTACTAGATTAGGAAGGACTGAATTTTCCTGAAGAAGCTTAGAATATTTTAATGGATTTAGAGAAATTAATGCTAATTTTTTAAGACTGTTCTGATTATCACAATCATATATCATTTAGGATTTTGTTATTATATGAAGATGTTAGAGAAACTCAATTCCAACTTGGGAGTGTATCATTTTTTAAGAAGAATGGCTTACTCTGGGAAAATATTAGACAAGATAAGACCCATGTGATATAAATTAAAAATATCTTCCAGTATAGACCCTGGAAGCCATGATAGAATACAGGTGCATAGATAAAAGTGGAAATAATGTGAGACTGATCAAAGAATGGAAATAAGAGAAAAATCTTGCTTCATTACCTTTGTTTTCTTTTTGATTGAAATGTTAAGAAGGACAGTAAGGTTATACATTTGTGCGTTAGAAGTATTTTCCCATCTTGCACTATCTTTGCTCTGACTAGACTTGCTTTTTGCTTAGATCAAACTAACTTAGTGAGATTCAGAACAAAAAACTATAAAATTTCCTATAAAAATTTATTTTGGGAAGTGATAGCAGTTTATGAGATGAACATTTAGCAATTTCTACATTTCTAGATTATGTTACAGATAGGATGGAACTGAGCTGTCCAAAGTCATGAATATGTGATTTCTCTTATATCTAGTTCAGAAGTTTGAAGAACAGTATTTGGTTACAAACTTCTGCTTATTTTTGGTTTTTATGGATCAGCTCATTTCAGGTAGCAAAAATGCTCATTACACAAATACTTAGTTCAGCTCAGAGTAGTCGGTGGAAAGCAGCAGGTAGAAAACAACGGAAGAAGGAAGGAAGGATTCTCTAATAGGTAATTATATATTTTCTCAGAGAGAGAACTGGCAAAATGCTGCTTAAAAAAATAAATCATATTGCAAAGTAAGACTTTTTGTCTCTTTCATTTAGAGAATGTTATAAAGATAAATGAAGATAAGATTGTGGATAATGAAGGATGAAATGCTAAGGACCTTTTTCTTTTCCCACAAGAAAACAAGAAAACGTTAATGGTTTTCAGATGAGTGATGTGATAAAAGAGCATTTGTTAAGAGATTTGTAAGAGGTCAGTCTCTGGTGTGCAGGGTGGACTTGGAAGTGGTTAAACTTAGGAGGTTCTAGAAAAATGTCAAATGAATCAAATGCTTTAAAAGAAGTCCAGGAGCATAGAAAATAAGAAATTACCTTTGAATCTGACAATTAATCAGTCACTTACCTGTGAAAGTATAATTTCAGTATAGTAATGTAGTTGGAAAAAGGCCATAGGAGGTTAAAATTTCTCTTATATTCTGCAAGTAATATGCTAATATCAAATTAGGAAAAAGAACAGGTACATAACTGAGCCAAAACAATAGGAAAATGGCCCTAGTTGTTGAGGCTTCCCAGAAGGGCATCAGCTTTGTTGGGATAAACTTAGAATTTTTTAGTTAAATAATGGAGTCTTAGAAGTTTGACAAGATAAAGAGTGGCGTTATATCACTGTGATGATACATTGTTTTTAAATATAATATAAAAAATTACACTTGGAACTTTGGGTCAGAGTTCAGACTAGCATGATGCTGGTGATAATGTTGGTGGTGATGATGAAGATCTAGGAACATTTATGTGATGCTACTATATGCCAATCATTGTGCCAAATGTTTTCAGATGCATTACCTCATTTAATTCTCATAACTACAATATGAGACATTGCAGGAGAATCGGGTAAGAGAGGATGGTCATGTCTCAGGTCTAGGGCAAGTTCCTGGGACTGGTGCCAAGTGAGGATCCTTGGCTTTGCACAGGAAAGAATTCAAGAGTGAGCCATAGTAAAGTGAAAATGAGTTTATTTAGAGAGACACACATTCCATAGGCAGAAAGTGGGTCCATCTCAGAAGGTGAGACTGACCCCAGGCTGTGCTTGCTGGTGACTAGTTTTTATGGGCTGGGTAATTTCATAGGCTAACGAGTGGGAGGAATATTTTAACTATCTTGGAGAAGGGGTGGGAATTTCCAGGAATTGGTCTGCCGCCCACTTTTTGGCCTTTTATGGTAGGCCTCAGAACTGTCATGATGCCTGTGGTTGTATCACTTAACATATGCTAATCTATTGCGATGAGCATATAATGAGGTTCAAGGTCCACTGGAAGTTGAGTCTTCTGCCATCTTAGGCCTAATAGATTCTAACCAGTTTTTGTTGTATCTTTAGTGGCTGTGTCATTCTTTTAATGACTGTGTCCTGCCCCTTTCCATCCTGTCTCAGAGGTATATATGATTATTATTCCCATTTAAGGAGAAAAGTTATTTAGTTACTTAATGATATGTACTCTGATATACCTTGAGGTTTACATTTACTAACCAGAATATTTTTAGAAATGATCTTATATTTCAGTATTCCTGACATAAGTAAATCCTAAGCAAAAGGCAAAAGAGTTGTCTTTCTCAGCAGAGGAATACCAGATCTTTAATCTTATTTATTACTAACTCCATACCACTGGTGATAAAAAGACTAAGGGCAGGATCAAAATATACAAGTCAAAACATCTTGCTTCAGTAATCAGAAGCCATGAGGTATAGGGTAGAACTATTTTAGATGGTAATGCTGTAGAAAATTGAGAACAGAATAGCACAGAGAGTACATTTTGAAGATAAACTGTTGGATTGAAATCCTGGGTCTGGAAATTCTTAGCTATGTTAGTTTGGCAAGTTTCTGTATTTCCTTAACTCTTGGTTTTCTCTTCTTCAAAATGAAGTTGTTGGGCTTGCTCTAAGAGAGATAAAATAGCATTTGTCTTCAGTAAATATGTTATTGACTCTGTATTACTATTATCATTGTTTTTATATTAAAACAGGTAGAAAGAAACAAAAAGAGAGGCCTTTAGTCTTCATGAAAATAGGCTATTGAGGCTACCTCTGTTTCTGTTGAATTAATTTCCTGTTTTTTATTTCCTTTTACAATTTACAATTAACCCCTTTCAAGTAAAGCATTCTAAGTGTGTGTTTCTTTCTCACAACTAGAAAAACTGAAGGCAAGTTGTTAATATCAGAAATTAATTAGCCAGTTTTAGGTAAAATCAGTTGAATTTTAATTTACTCACAGTTCATCACAATTAAAAAATATCTCAGATGGGGAATGTTGTCCATGGGCAAAAATTGGACCCATTAGCTCTTCTCTTTTGCTGCATAGATCAAGATAAATAATAGTGCTTGAAAATAAGAACTTAATCATTTTCATTATTTTGTTGGATATCATCATATGAATGATCATAAAAACTGCTTTGACATGAATATTTTTGAACTATAAGGTCATGATATTTCTCATTTAAGATTAAATAATAAAGTAATAATTGTAGAATGATAACAGATAAATTGAGATCATAGGCTTGGAGAGTTGATGGTGTCTAACTAATGTAAATATAAGCCTCTCACAGTTGTGAGTTTGAGGAATTTTAATGAATCATATACATAAAACAAAAATGACATTTCTCGTCTCTGGATTTAAATAGGAAAAAAACCTATGATATTCATATTTCTAATCATTCTATGAAGCTTTTGACAACTGCATTAGAGTAAAAATTTATCATTCACCTAAGAGGTACTACATAAATAGAGGAATAATTACATATAAACGTAGAATGTAAAAGTATGTTTTAATATGCTACTTTGTTTGTAACTATTGTTAACTTCATTAGCATGTTACTCTAGTAGTTTTTTAAACTGTGGATATTTGTAGTTACATACTGAGCTCTTACTTGGAATCAAATTTGTTGCAAAAATAATGGAAATGGTTTCCGTTTATTAAGAAGTGTGTTCAACAGGAATTCCCTGGCAGCCCAGTGGTTGGGACTCAGGGCTTTCACTGCCGAGGGCCGGGGTTGGATCCCTGGTTGGGGAACTAAGGTCCTATGGGCCACACTGCATGACCAAAAAATTAAAAAAAAAGAAATGTGTTAAGCAAATTTTTCTATATTTTCAAATTGTGGTATTTTTATATGAATATTGATTTCATAATGAGTGAAAATAATAATAAGAGCAAATGTGAACCAAGGCTTACTATTACTAGACACTCTGTCCTACAGGCCTCATGTGCATTAGCTCTTTGATTTTATTATTTATCATCTTTAATCTATCTCTTCAAGGAATTAAACTATTTTTATTCTGTTGTAGAGTGTGAAAAATGATACAGAAAAATGGTAACTTTGTTTTTTCTTAGTCTAAAAATATTTTTTTATAATGATGTAACTTTCTTATATTATTTTTTAGTATATTTCCTTTCAAACATCCTTACTGATACAAAGAGAAAATGCAGTGATTAAGAGTTGTCCATTGATTTTTATAGCATTATTCCTTAAAATTTCCTTTCTAACATATTATAATTCATAGCACTCCAATAATTTTAGAGCTCCTTCACTGTATTACGAAAACATTTATCTCATAGAGGATCTGTATCCAAAATATAAAAAGAACTCTTAAAACTTAATAATAAGAAAAAAAAATCTGAAAAAGACACATACTATATGATTCCAATTATATAACATTCTCAAAAATATAAAAATATAGATAGCATAAAAATTTCAGTGTTTGATAGGCGTTCAGAGGGAAGGATGGAGGGTTGAATAGGTGAAACATAATGTGTTTTTTTTTCCTTTTTAGATAACATATCATAATAGTCAATACATGACATGCATTTGTCAAAATCCATAAAATTTTATAGCACAAAAAGTGAACCTTAATATATGCAAATTCAAAAAATTATGTAAGAGATTGGGAAATCCCAGGAAGAAATGCAGAATATGTGAGAACCTAACTGTATTACAAATGTGTGAAACAGTCTTTCTTAAGGGGTTAGTTGTAAAAGGTGCTGACCAAGTAACTTTGGATATGAGTGGAGTTCTCAAGACTAAAGTCAAAAGGAACTGCATATACACACTGAAGGCTAGTTAATAAAGCTGTTTCTCCCTGAAGTACCAGTTAATTGTGATGCTAATATACATGTATAATGGAATTGAACAGTTAATTAAATGAATGGTGGATGATAGGAGCCAGGTTTCTCAGTGTTGCAATGAATTTACAGATTAACAATGGGTGTAGGCCAGAATGATCCATGTAGCAATGGATTGCAGTTGGAGACATCGATAAGAGTTCATATTTAGCTATTATATAAATACACACACACACACACACAGATGGTTATGTACAGGAATAATTATAGATATGTGTGTATGCAAATGCACACATGTATTTCTTTGTGCTGTCATCCAAAGTAGCCTAAAAGCAATGACACTTCAGTATTAATGAACACACATAGTACCCAGATCTTGATTTTTAATAAAAGGAACTAGGAATCCTTGGAGAATGGCTGATTCTAAAACTGGAACTGGAAATACACAACATGATCTTGGAGCATCTTTTAGTACCAGAAAGTAAGGACGTGTTAAAACACACACACCACATTGATACAGATCTGTCAAAGGAACAGAAAGAACTCCAACTGCCAAAGGTAGAACAATTTGGGTCACAAAAAAAGTAGTATTGAATTATAAATCAAAGTATAAAATAAACTTCCATGAGTCTATACAGTTACAAATAAATGTTTAAATACATAAGTGGAGGAGAAGAGGCATATCTCCTATGCAGGATAATTCTAAATAATTGATGTAAATACGACACCTTCAAGGAGGGGGAGCATAACTTACAACTTCTGAAGTGTAAGTAATGCACAGTGACTTCCTTCCCAAAGAGCAAGAAGATTTTCTTTCTTTCTTTCTTTTTTTTAATTGAAGTATAGTTGATTTACAATGTTGTGTTAATTTCTGCTGTAGAGCAAAGTGATTCAGTTATATAT